>NC_058375.1:171975161-172307105 GCF_018350175.1 Felis catus | reverse complement strand
TAATTTAAGTTTATATATAAAAATATTATAATTTGTTATTTTTCATGTAGACACAATTCACTTTTTGATTCCAGATTAAAAGTCTATATTCCAGATTAAAGTCTACATTTGAAGCCGTTTTTAAAAACATCTTTACTATGAGTAAACCCATTTCCCAATAAAAATGCATAAGCTATTCTTGACAAAGATGTGGACTCCCAACAACTTGACAGTTTTACTATAATGAGGCTTAATAGCTACCTGCAACTGTCGCTACATTTACCACTATGCAAATGAATTTCTGTAGAATCCTTTCTATGCTGTTACGTTTTGGCAAAAATTATCCACATAAGAAAATAATATTATATGAATACTGGAGAAACATTTTGATTCTCAATTTCACAAATAAATCTTTGTTTAGCAATTAAAAAAGACAATGTCAAAGTAGTATTATATATAGCACAGGGGAAAGGCAAGTACATTGGCAATCTTTGGGTATACAAAATGCAGTTAAAACCGCTAATATCTAAAATGTATATAAAATACTACATTGTGTTTGACTCTACTTAAGAAATAGTATGGCTTCATAAAGGTCATGGTCAGGACAGTTGCATTTCAGGACAGAAAATAGATTTCTCATATCAGTAGAACATATTTCTATCATTTTTGTTTTAGTACAACTGTTCTGGGGATGCAAGCCATTTAATAAAACCTATAATCAGTTTTGCTTTTACCATTTTAATGTGAAGATTAATGTCTTACCAACTTACATAAGTTAAAGTAATAGCCTCTTGTAAAATAATTTCGATTAAAAAATATGCTGAAAATGTAAGCAGATTAGTTGAAACTGAAAGCATTAATTTGAAACTTAGTTTTCAAAAGATTGTTATAAATTTAATATAGGTTGCAAAACTGAGGCAGCTAAAATGTTGGGTTTTTTAAAACTCACTCTCTGTGAGTTCAAGAGATATGATGGGAATTTGTTAAAAAGGGGGTAATGGGCAATGTAAGTCAATAAGCATTTAGGGCTGACATAATCAGCTTAGGTACAGAGGTTAGCTTCAACAAGTACAATTAGGTGGATAAGACACAGTGTCTAGGTAGCAAGTTCAGGCAATGAAAAGAGATTGGATCAATTGGGAGCAATACAAAAGGAAACCATACAAAAGCAAAACAATTGGGAGCACTATAAACACCAGGCAGCAGGAAGTGCAGACAGGAGCTTGGAAGGAGCCAAAGAGCTAGTCTTTTTAAAAGTGGATCATGGACTAAGTAGGGTATCCAATGAGCTTGCTTATTCATTGAGAGGGTTTGCCAGTTAGAAGTCCAGTTGTCGAACCAAGGCAGTGAGGCAGGGGGATGTGCTGTTTCATGCATGAACACTAGAATCTTTCTTCTAGGTCACTGAATCTGACTTCCTACATGACTTTTCAGTTCTGAGAGTAGTTGCTGGTTATAGAAATTGAATATGGAAGAGAATAGGAGAACCTATTTGGAGAAGACTGAAGGCTAAATGTAAGTCCTGTCTTTAAAACTCCTTCACGCGGGGCGCCTGGGTGGCTTGGTCGGTTAAGCGTCGGACTTTGGCTCAGGTCATGATCTCACGGTCCGTGAGTTCGAGCCCCGCGTCAGGCTCTGTGCTGACAGCTCAGAGCCTGGAGCCTGATTTCAGATTCTGTGTCTCCCTCTCTCTCTGCCCCTCCCCTGTTCATGCTCTGTCTCTCTCTGTCTCAAAAATAAATAAACGTTAAAAAAAATAAAAAAAAAACTCCTTCACGCAATATAGATACCTCTCAAAGAACCTATACTTTCTCCCTATATTACCAGTAAACATATTGAAGAATAAAATACAATTTGTATTCAATGAGAGAATTAAAATAGTCTTAGAGATAATCAGTACAACAAAGATGGAAACAATATTAAACAGAAATTATAATTAGTTCAATGGCATGTGATGAGATCTATATTTTAAAATCTAAAATATATTTTAAATGCTGCAAAGATACTAAAGATATAGAAAATATACTCCATAAAAATGTTAGAAAGAAATTTATAAAAAATAAAATGCAGCCATTAAAACCAGAATCCAAAAAGGAAAATATTAGTAAAATATGTAAACAACATATTCAAAATATTACCACAAAATGATATAATTGATAAAAATAATTAGGTCAATTAAAAGTAAGATTTTAGGAGATTAAAAAAGGAGAAAAGTCTGTTACATTACTAGTTTTTGTTTGTTTGTTTGTTTGTTTTGCCCAGAGCTCCCAGGCTCAAGTAGATTCCAAGCTCATGTTCTCAAGTATTGAAGGCTCAGGGCAGGTGCTAGTATACAAGCCGCATCTATGAATAAATAAAAGGATCTTGCTCTAGGCATTTGGCTTAGTGAGCAATGTTGCCTTTGTGTGAAAAAACAAACAAAAAAAACAAACAAAAAAAACCCCTTTTCCTCTGTACCAATGCAGAGGATGCTGGGTGGGAGAGGGGGACACAATCCATAGAGCTGGCAGATGGTGGGGTAGATTTCAGTCATATTTGACACCTCAGAACAAATTGCACAACTTTTTACTGCTAACTCTAAAGCAAACTCTGGGCCTCAACTGATGATATAAGTGAGCCTTAAGCCTTTATCTAATTTTATTTGTGAGAGAAAATAAACAGCTTATTGGAAAGCTTCCCTGAGAACAAATTTCACTCCCAAGGACAGTGGCTTAGGTAGGCAAATAAGCAGCGGGTGTGTGTGTGTGTGTGTGTGTGTGTGTGTGTGTGTGTTGGGGGGGGGGACGAGAATGAGAAATGGAGACTGACACACAGTGGGGAAAAAAGGGTATCAGTGAATATAAATTCAATCCATTTTGATCGACTAATAATAACATACCAAACTGGATGGCTAAATATAAGATTTTGTATGTCTGTTCTTTTTTTTTTTTTCCAGACTTGAACATCTGAGTAACATGAGGGGTCCTTTTTGTTTCTTTATCCCCCAAATTTAGTTTCTGACACATCATGTGTTAATGCTTGATGACAAGTACTAAAAGAAATATGAGAAATAGATGATAGATGATGATAGATAGATGATAGATAGATATAGTGAAGCTTGCGCCTTCTTCTCGGGGTGGGGAAAAAGGTTCAAGTCATACTTTGATTATTGATTATGGAATTCTATTTGAAATGATTTGTAATTCCTTTAAAAAGAAGTTAATTCATGCTAAATGGTGTCTTGAAGTTCTAGTTTGTGGAAAAAAAATACATTTTCATTTAAACTGTTGTAGGACCAGTTTGGAGTAAAAATGGATAACAGTTCTGGAACTCTTTAATGCAATCTGTATGGGCCTTAATTACATTTTTTCCAACTCATTTTATTCCCTCATTCAACAAACTTTTACTGAGATTTTATTGAGTCACATGCTACATTGACTCAAGGAACTCAATCTTGTGAGTGTGAAAAACACAATAATATATTCAACACAGTGTTTATAACAAAATTTGTGCACAGCATGCTATGTGAGCCTAGAGAATAAGAAGCTAACTTATCTGGGGGGCAAAGGGAATCTGGGAAAGAAGGACCAAAGAAACTGGCACTCAAGTGGAGTGTGACACGGTACTAGTTATTCAAGTAAAGAAAAATATGAGGAAGAAAGAATTCAGGATAACAAAACATGATCACACAAACTCAGAGATGAGTGTAACTAAGTCAATTAGAATGGATGGTCCAGAGGAGTGCCGGACCAGATGGTCCTGAGTAGAGAGGCTGACATCTAATTCACCATAGATTTCCCACGACATTCTCAGGGCTTTCATGCTTATTCTGAGAATAATTGAGATTCCATAACAGGTTTTAAAATAAGGGAGCATCTTAAAAGGTCTGCATTTTAAAAATGTATTCCTGGCAGCAGTGGAAACAATGCCTAGGAGAAACGGGAAATTGGGCAAAGAGACATTAATTTATAACAACAAGTCAGCAATTCAGCTTATGGACTACTAGGGCTAGAACTATATAGAGTGTACGGACAGACAGAAAAAAAAAACTTAGAAAATAATTAAGGAAATAGAGCCAAAATGGTTCATTGATTGATTTGATGTGGGCATGACACTCTAGCTTCTGATTCAGATAACAAGACTGTGTTTTGCTGCTGCTGTTGCTGCTGCTTCTTCTTCTTTTTCTTCTTCTTCTTCTTTTTCTTCTTCTCTTTTTCTTCTTCTTTTAATGGCATTCACAGAGCTTAGAAATACAAGACAAAGACCAGGTTTCAGTGGGACCAATAATGAAAGATCTTGACTTTGAGTTTTGAGTTCAAAACGCTTGGCAGATATTCAGGTTGAGATGCCCTATGGGCAGTTTGATATGCTGTTCAACTCATAAAAGAATTTGGAGATACATCTATATCTGTGTCTATATAATTAGACTTAATGAAAGAGAGAGAGTGATGGTTGTCGAAGTGGTGAATGGGTTCCCTTTCTGTCATTGAATGCGAATCCTTTTGTTACCTGGCTGCAGTTTCTTTCCATGTTCAGATTTATTCTATATTCCAAATCATTCATCTTTAAAATAACAAATATAGCAATGCTTGTAACTAGCAGACTAGAGATGGTGGGTAAGAGATAGTATTGGAGTTGTTTAAACCTCCCAATTGTATAGAACGTACAATAATTTGCACCTGTATAGGACTCGGATTTCAGCTCCAGAACCCATGAACAAGCCATCAGCCAGTGACCAAACCTACTTCCAGAGTATGGCTGTCACATTGGCCTGATTCCTGCTGCCAACAATATGTGCATGACTGGTGGTCCTCTGACAGCCCCACTGACTACTGAGTCCACCCTAACTTAACCTGTCTGATTGCTTTGCTCATTGTTGATCTTCAGTCCATCAGCCTGATTCCCTTGATTCTGGGATTGGTGTTATCAGAACAGGTAACAAGTGTCTCATCATACATTCATTTTGAGTCCTGGATGTATAACAGATGCTCCAACTATGTAAGCAATATCTTATCAAATATACTGAATATTAAATTAATTATTTATAATCAGAATGGCTTTAGTGTGCTTAACTAACATTCACTTCTTCTCCAGCCTTTGATGTACATGAGAACCAATTAATTTATCTGTCAAGTTGAATTTCAGTAGTTTTAACTGAGAACTTCCTTCCTCAAACTTTCTAGAAATCTCTGTCACATAACTAATAACTTGATTGCAAGTCATCAAGTATATTCTGTTACAACTAAATACAACTTGGCTTAACCAAGTCATTTAACAAAAAGAAAAGCACAATTCTGGTGCTCTCTCTGGTAGGAGAGCACCAGAATTGAAGAAAAAAAGTAAAAGGAATAATTAACATGGAGAAAGAAAAATGGGAGACACACATATACACAAATGGTGTCCACAATGAAATTGAGAGGGAAAAGATCAAAGGAAAAAGGAATTAAAGAATAAGAACAAGAGGTAAGATAAGTACAAGGGGCATATAGGAGATGACAAAAAGAGGAGAGAAAATCTGCATATTTAAAGCTGAACACTCGGTTTGATTTTAAACAGCAGAAACAACAATCCTGATCTGACAGATTAAAAATGAACTGGGTCAGCATTCCCCAGTAGATATTCCCATCTATTTTATCTTCAAAGATAGTTTCAAACATTTTGCTTGGGGAAAAATCATCCGTTCCAATTTTAGTTCCCATTTTTGGAACATGTTATCTCAGAACATTTGAAATGGAATTGCTTCCCTTACTATTTTTATTTTCTTATTTGTCAATCATGAAATGGCATATGCAATCTCTCACAACCATTTTTCAGGAAAACATTTACATCAATGATTATTATGGCAAATACTCAAGAAAGTAAACGACCTAGATCTTCTCCTTTCTCCACTCTGTTTAAAATAAAATTCAATACAGATGATTCTGTTATGGGAAGATACCTTTATGCTCAATATCACTTAGGATAACACATTCCTACAGTAGACATAGGAATTAGCATTTTCTCAGTACAGCATGGCATAAATGTTGCTCTCCCTTTGGAAGAACTCAGTTGTCCTCTCTGATGCTGGGATTCATTCCTGGACTGCCATAACCCTTTATCATTTGCACATGGTCACGTGAAACTTGTCTACGAATCACATAGACTTTCTCACCAAGTGGCACAGACTGGGGCACGTACATATTGGAAGAGTGTGATGTTCCCTGGTTTTCTATTGAATAATTATATTCTTTAGTACATGTAGAAGCACTTGAGTGAATAATCATGCAGAGCTCTTTAAAAATAAAGCAGAATCTGGAAGGGTGATGTGAAATTTTTCTAATTGCTCTTTGGTGATTTGGAAATATGATACAAACATGACTACTAGAAAGATGTGCAGAAGGAAGAGCTATTTATTTACTCTCCTTCCCACTTCCAGATTCTCAATTAAGAGTATATCCAGATACAGATTGTGTTTACGCCATTCTGCCCAAGATGTTATATATGGATAGTGATTTATTAATTAAACCCATTCTTTAATCCATGCCAATATTATTATATACATATATTTCCTGCAACGATTAAAAATAAACATAATACATTTGAGAACTTTAACATACAAAGATGTTATAAGAATTTATATTGGTTATTTGCTATTTCTTGTCCACTAGTGCTATTTTACAGTTCCTGAAAGAATACTATGTACTTTGCATTTTTTTTGAGTTATCCCTCCCCCTACTGACATTACTTTTACAAAAATGGTTTATTGACTAGAGGGCCAATTGTTCAGGAAATATAGTAAACTCTGAGTATAAGCAGCATTAGAACAAACAGAAAAAACAAATGGAGCTGTTATTATAATTATTCTGAAAGATGATATCACAGTTTAAGTATTGGTGGACTCCGAAGATATTCTCTTGAGCCTCTGAGGTTCAGAGATGCCAATGGACAGAAGAAACAATGTAAATCCAAAACCTACTGTTACTGTACATTCCCAAAACAGCGAAAACGAACTAAAACAAAGTTTGAGTTACTTAAATACTTAACAAAAATTTATTGCAAGAGATATATTTCACTGAATTTACAGTTTCAAGGAACATGGTACAAAACGTAGTGCCATCAGCTTTGTCTAAACATTAAATAGGTGCAAATACACAAAGATTTAAAAAAAACCAAGGAGCATACTTTACAACATAAATTACAGTACTATAAATATATCTTATGTACATTATACATACTCTTAAGACACCATTTTAATGTACAGCGTATATTGTATTGGTTTTCAAACTATTCAGTGCCTTAATATTATATATCAGAAACTTAATTTATTTGCATCATTACACTTACAGTAAATGATTTCCTATCAATGAGGCCATAGTTTGGCTAGTTTATTTCCACCATTTCAATAGGCAATTATCCACTTAGATGAGCGTTGACGCAGATAGCAATAGGTTTCACGTGAACATTTTCTCTCCCTTTCATGGCGAGGACTAGAACAGGGGTTGCAGTGGGATGACAGTAGGGTGTGGGGCAAGCAGTGAAGGGAAGAGGGCATGGGGTAAAGGTGGGAAAGCCAGATGGCTAGGATGAAGAACGGACGCTGGAATGATTGGCATCTGAGGAGGAGCCACAAAAGTTGGCTGGTTCCCAGGACAAAGCCTTGGTCCGACCGGTCCCACTGAGATCTGAGGTAACGCTGTTCTGGTGAGAGCTGGGGCGTGGGAAAGAAACTGTTGGTGGGGCTGAAGCACTTTGAAGGTTCCTGCGGCCGCAGCTGCGGCGGCGGCGGCGGCGGCGGCCGCGTGCTGCTGCAGAACCGCGTGGTGCAGAGTGGTTACAGAGGTAGAACAGAAGGGCTGCTGCAGAGGCAGAGGCTGCAGAGGCTGCAGAGGCGGGCTGGGCGGGGGGAGGGCGGCCGGAGCAAAAGTAAACTTGACCTTGTTGGCCAGCATGTTGGGCGGGAGGATGTGCTGGTAGACCTCACAAGGCAGATTTCTGAATTTATCGTGGTTTTCTATGGGGATCAGCAGCGCCTGATCCGGCAGAGCTAACGGAGCCAGGATTTGCTCCGTCGTTACGAAGGTGTGACCGCTGACATGTGCTTCCTTGAACGGTAATGGTGGCTGTGTGTTAAGGATTCCCGAATTGAAACGCAGCCACTCGGTCGAGGCCTCGTTCACCTTTCCTTGTGGAAGGGCCTCTGCCAGTTCGTAATGGCAGAGGTACGATTTCGGTTGCGACTGTCTGAAGTTCCTGTCGGTATTAGGCACCTTGAAAGGAATTTGCTTTTCATGAATATTTATACCCTCACCTCTTTCTTTCTGTTGCAGCAAGGTATTGCCAATTTCTTCTTTTGTTGCGGCACTGGCTAGGTGGTAGACAGAGGCGGCGCGTGGGTGGGAGATGTCCCTCGAGTCCCCAGAAGGTGTCTCCATCACTGATTGCGCAGCCTCACCACCGGCTTCGGGAGGAAGAGGACCGCCCAGGGGCAAAGGCGGCTGGTTTTCTTCTCCCTCTGCTTCTTCTGAGTTCTTCTCAGCATTCGCAACTTCTTGTGGTTTTACGTCCCCTGTTTTGTCTTCACTTACTAACTCCTCCTGGTGACATAAGGAAGAATTGCCCTTCTTGGGATGATCTGTGTTCTCTCTGAGTTCCAAAGCTTCAAACCCGATGTGGAATCTGCTTCTTTTTCTCCTCCGTTTCCTTTTAGGCTTGCAGGGAGCGGAAGCACGTGGGGGCCTCAAGAATTCTTCTGGTAAATAATTCTGTCGATTTAAACTTTCATCCGAAGAATAAGAATATGAATGTTGTCTACGTTTTCGATGGAATCTTTCTGATTCATTAATGAGAGAATTATAACCTCTTTTAACAGCCTGGTTCTGGCTCAGGCAGCTCATGTCGTTTTGAAGAACTAGGCATCTGTGATCCTGACTACAGCCGGATATTTTGGCTTTCCAACTACAGTAAGTTCTGGAGTAAGTTAAATTATGTTTTCCAGACTGTATCACTGTTGGATTGGATTGTTCACTGAAAACAACTGAGCTCTTTGTACAGTGGTTTTTAGAACTGTTAGCGTCATTGCTATCAATTTCAGTGTTTTGAGCTTTACACATTTCTTCATTTTCACTTAAGTATATGGATGATGGTTTGGGCCTTTTATCAGGTAATTGTTGTGAGTCTAATAATTGCCCTGCAGCTAAATACTGCTTTTCTGAAATTGTTTCCAGTAGATTCTTCCTAGTTATATCAGTGTAACTGTTTTCCGTTTCCATTTGGAAGTGAATTTCCGACTCTTTGGTTTTCTCCCCATGATGGTGCTGACATAACTTTTTTCTTCTTTTCTTCCTTCTACTTTTATGGAACCAGTGTTCATGAGTATCTTTCAATCTTATTTTGTGATATTTCTCATCTAGAGTGCCCTGCTTCATTTGACATTTAGTAAAATTGTATTTTTTTGTGTTTCTGATCCTACAGGAAATATTTTTATACCTCTGACCCATATTGCCATTTTTTCCAGAATTACAGGTATTGGAAAGAGTACCACCAACCAAAAGAGGAATGACCTGGGTGCATTGATTTCTGCTGCCTCCAGTGTCATAATCAGTGAGTCCTACAATAGGTGTGTCTTTGCATTCTGAAACTGGTCTCTTGCAAATGTCTTCTCCCTTCAGCTGAGAAGAAAGACCATTTACGGGCAGCTTATTCTTATCTAGATTGTTGTTTAATTTAGTGGACTTGAAGTCAAAACAGAGAGGGTTACAGCTATAGGAAATTGATGGCTGAGTCGATGTATAAATCAGCATTTCTGATGGCCACTGAAGAATTGTGGTTCCATCTTTGTTAAGTACGGGTACAAATGGTTCACATGGTCTTTTATATAAATCTTTTTTTTTATGGAAGGTTATATTTTCCTCTTCAGAATTTGAAGGGGCCAACATCTCAGGACCATAATTTTTATTGTCAGCTTCAACTATAGATGTATCATGGTCCTTAACATTTTCCTCTGTGATAGCTTGCAAAGATATGCATTCATTAGCTATATCGAGAACTGTGGATTTATTTCCTAACAATTCGGAACTGTTATCACTCATAGGTATGCCTTCATTAATAATAACATCGCCCAGTGGTATTTGATCTGCTAATGGGATTGGATTTTGGCAATTATCTGCATCCGAAGATAAAGGGAGTTGAAACTGGCAAAATGAAGGTAATAAAAATGTATCTTTTTCACTAGAAACTTCTTTCATCTCTTGAGTTTGAGCAGTTTCTTTCTCAGTGCACATTCCTTCTGGTGGATGAAAAGAGTTAGCTTTCTCCTCAGAACTCAAAAGCACATCTGTTGGTGAAGATAGTTGAAGATGACAAGTACCAGGGACAAATCTACTTTTTCTGCTAAATCCTTTTTCCACAGAGGCATCATCATTGTATTCAGAGAAGGCTGCAGCTGAGGACTCCAGCTTCACTGCTGCTTTCTTTGGAAATGCAAAAGAAAAGCCAATTTTGTGTCTGTGAATTCCTTGGGCTTGATCCCCAAGTTGGTTATTTTTTGCTGTATAATTATTTGCACTTTCTGGATCTTCAGCAACAGTGGTAACATCTTTAGTATTCTCTTCACTATGAATCAAAGTATATTTGAAATCTTCCTGGTTATTAACTGAATCCACAGCAACTCTTTGGGAAATTTCATTACAATTTTCTTTCACAGTAACAGTTGTTGACTTGAACATGGGGCCACTTCCAGGAGCACTAGAAACAGAAAAGTACATATTAGATAGGACACTTCTGAGGAAAAATATTCAAACACCCCATTTCAGACACATCATTATAAGATTTCTTTTTCAAATTTTAAGATCTGTATAGGAGAATTACTTTCATTTGGTAAGGTTCTATAGTGCTACAGTTGCATTTAGTTACTGATTATTGTTTGGGATAACTTGGAGAAGCTGTCTCGAAGTTATTTCTATAACTGTTAACAGCAATGTCAAGGACATTTCTATGTTCTCAACCAGTGCTTCCTGACCAAGGTTCTTTATCCCCATGGCCTCTTCAGTGATATTTTGGAATATTGTAGAATCTCTAAAGTTATCTAAATTTACAAATACTTAACATCGTTAATACTACATGGAGAATATGAAGACAGCTTTAAAAAATTATAATTTCAGAAGGGCTGGGAATTCGGTTCAACAATTCAATTCAATCAATGTTCACTAAGAGTCTACACCAGGCCAAGTAGAGTCCTGCCATGCAAAATTAACTGAGATAATACTGGCTTTAGAATTTTATTTAGAAATGCTATTCTTAATATTTAAAAAAATTACCCTGAAGTTGTAAATAATATAATATAATAGTAAGTGTAGGACAAAAGACTATTTACTTAAGATGCAATTTCTATTTATTTGGCATTGCAGGACACCATAAATAGTGAGTTTTTCATAAAAGAACTGTACTGTGTGGCATATAAACAAGGAGTTACCTAAATATCATCTTTACCCAAAGAGAGTCATGCTGTGCAGAATTTTCCATTCTATTAAATTTAGTTTCTTAGAAGTTACAAGTGTCCCCCAATATTTTTAGTTGAATGTTTTCTTTATTGAATCTCTAACACAATGGATTGTTTCACTGCACATCTTTAGAGGCCTCAAATTAATAGGAAAAGTGTGTGTGTGTGCGTGTGTGTGTAATGTGAAATAAGTACTATTACTGAGGAAAGTAATTTAGATAAGAAGTTTTGCTCTTTTTTTATACATATCTTATTATTAACTCTAGTTCTCCAAATGTTTCAGAATTTATATTTGCAAATGCTACTTCTAGGACATTTAATTGCATGGGCCCTATGGTTCTCTATAACATTAACTTGAAGTTCTATAATTTTTCACTTACTGCCACACAGAGAAAAAAAATCTGTTGGTATGACTGAATAGCAGTTATATTGGTCTTTTGACAGTTCCCTAGAGGATTAAAAATACATTAAATTTTATTTTGAGTTTTTCAAATTTGACATTCCAAAGAATGTTATGATATACCAATATATTCCCCAACACTATATTCAGCATAAAATAGATTTGCTATGAAATAGTTTTGTTTTAAACAAAAAAAGAGGGGCCTATTTGTTTTGGGGTGGAGGGAGAGAACACTCTAAAAAGTTGTCTTCTTTTTATGACAGTTCCCTGTCCTGTATTGTAAATTCTGAATTATAACATTATAACTACACACTGGAGAAGCAGGTCAAAGTGTAAGAGCTTTGAACTTCTAACAGTTATTACTGTTTATTCACAATGAAACTAATTTTGACCTGCCTCTGCAGTTCACAGGGCCTTCATGATCTTTATTTTTTTTTAAATAAAAGATACTTTCAAATAAAAGTCCTCCAAATTTTCAATTATACATAATTTTCTCTTAAAACTCCTTTTATAATAAAGGTCATGAGATGGTGCTTTGTTCTCTTCTTCAATCCAATATTTTGAATTTCCACCAAGAAACAGAAGAGGTTTCAACTAAGTGTAAATAGCAGAGCAATGTGAAATTAATTTTCTTGAAAACTAAAATTATAGGAATGCTGCCTTTTTATTGAAATGTATATTAAACAGGTGTTTGCATAAAATTCAAATTCAAGTTACTGTTTACAGCCCACAGAAAGCCATGAAAATGTGAGTGCCTTATTCTGGGTACAGAAATAAATAGATTTGCGCCCTTTATTTCTATGTCTTTTTTTTTTCCTTTGGTCATCATGTTTTAAGAAAAGTTAAGCTTTTATTGCACACTCACCACACAGTTTCCTTTCTTAGCTCGGCCAGCTTGTGCAGGCGTTGGAGTGCCTTTTCCTGTTTTCTTTCATCTTTCCTGGATTTAGATGCTACATTTCGAGCAAATTCCCTTTGTTTCAGTTCTTTGAGCCTCTATTAAGAAATATGGAAATGATTAATAGTATTTGGCTCTATGGCAATGTTAAAGTTACTATTGTTACTGTTGGAATTTTCCAGTACATTATCTTTTACCTCATCTAAGGAAAAGACATTTGTGACAACTCATTTCTAGCAAAAATATTTTTTGTATCTTTGGCTTGTGAAAATACCAAAGCATATTATTACATTATATCAAAGATATATCTAAGCCTTATATAAATTGGAATTGAAAATTTTCATTTTTCTTACGATTTTCTGCTAAGGTGCCTAATTCTGTGCCTAATTCACATCAAGTAATAGAGTCTTGTAAACTCCTAATTTTCAAACAAATTTAACTAGATTGTATATTTCAGTTATATATAATAAGTATCATCATTTTGATGTGCTATATATTAGAAAAGTATCTGGTCCTTTCCATATTTTCTAAGAATAAATGTTTTATGTTAATCCATAAGGCAAATAATCTCTACTAATATGCTTTAAAACAATCCCTCCCCTCAAATATCAGGCCTATTTCCCAAATAATTCAAGATTTGGGAAGAAAATAAATAGTGCTCTTTTCGAAATTCTTTTTACATCGGGCATATTTTCATCTGTATTAAAGGGGGTCAGTTTTTGGATTGAAAAGTTTTGGCTGGGAAAAGCATGTCAACTTGAATAGAATCAATAAATAGCCATGTATGTGGCATGATTTAAGAGACACCAAAGTGGTCCTTTGCCCCAAATATTTTCACTACACAGAGACAGTGTATGGTTATTAAAAATAATTAAAGTACTGGGGCACCTGGGTGGCTCAATTGGGTAAGCATCCAGCTCTTGATTTCAGCTCAGGTTATGACCTCATGGTTTGTGGGTTAGAGCTCCATGTCAGGCACTGCGCTGACAGCACAGAACCTGCCTGGGATTCTCTATCTCCCTCTCTCTCTCTGCCCCTCCTCTGCTCTCTCTCTCTCTCTCTCAAAAATAAATAAATAAACATTTTTAAAAAATAATTAAATTACTATTTTTTCTGGGGCACCTGGGTGGCTCAGTTGGTTAAGTGTCTGACTTCGGCTCAGGTCATGATCTCATAGTTCCTGCGTTCAAGCCCTGCATCGGGCTCCATGTTGTGGGGAGGCTGCTTGGGATTGTCTCTCTCTCTCTCTCTCTCTCTCTCTCTCTCTCTCTCTCTGTCTCTCTCTCTCTCAATAAATACACAAATTTTTATAAAGTACTATTTTTTCTTATGAATGCTCATGGTGTTATGCACTGTGATATGTCAGAGTCTTCCAGTAGGACACTAAGAGAATAAAATATACACTAATCACATTTTTATTAAGTGATTGAATAAAATCTTAATAAATGCCTTATACATGTACATTGACATATTCCAGGGGCTTGGAACAATGCTTGGTATATACAATACCTGCTCAATAAATATTTGTTAATTTATATGTGAATCAGATTCTCCAAAGTAAGAGTTTTCCCACCTCAAAAAAAGTTAGTCATACTGATGAAATAATGTTGGATCCCAAATGATCTTGCGTTATGCCTACTTAATTTCACCTACATGGTATGATAGCTTAAGCTTCAGATAGTCTCTACTATTTTAACTGATGAGATTTATATGAGGTGTGTATATATACATATAAGATTATTCCAGAATAATTCTTTTGAAATAATGTAGATGATATTTTTGAGAATGCTTCTTTGACTGACATATCTGTGAAGAAAACTATTTAGAGTTAAATTTAGATAAAAGGTAGATAATGTCATAAACATCTAAATTATACAAGTATTTTAAAGAAAATAAAACTTTGATATCATTGTTTTGGTGAGACTATTAAAAGTAGCTACATTTTTATAATATGCATTACATTATTATTGATCATAAAAAAAGATCTAGAATTAGAGTATAAGAGGCCGAGGAAGTTTTAGCTCTAAGTTTTAGGTATTTATATTCTTGGACATCTCTATTTCCTAAAACTTTGAAGTCATATCAAGACTTAATCAATAGACAATTATTGAGCAGTAAAAACAGCCATTCTGTTTAAAGGCTGGGTTTTTTTAAAAAGATTAAAGAAAATGTTTTTGCCTTTCTCTGGTTTATGTCTGTATGTCTGTAACTGTGTGGGTAAGTGTATTTGAGTGTATGTGTATTTGGATTTTGCAGAAAAAAGAACACAGATAGGAAAAGATAACAGCAGTTATTGGTTGAGTTATTTTATTGTGCAATATAAGGATGGAACTGGGGTGCCCAAAAAATCCCAAGAATGTTACCTGAGAAAAGTGACATCTGATTTGGGTCTTCAAGGATATAAAAAAGCATGAAGAAGAAGGGATAGATGTTGGAGGTAAGAGAATATTTCAGGAAAGTTTTGAGTAAATGTAGAAATAGGAGCATGCATATTCTAAAAATGAAATGCAGGTAGAGACAAGTATGGTTAGAGCAGATTGTATGTGTGGAAATGATGAGAAATGATGAATTACAAGGTCTAACCAAACCAAACCTGCCTATCATATTGTGAAATGTGATTGGAGGAAACACTGAAGGATTTTAAACAATGCAGTGTTACAATGGAATTTTCATTTTTTCAAGAATCATTTGGCATCAGTATGCATGAGATTTTGCCATGGGACAAGATTAAAGAGAAAGACATGCGTAAGTAGGATATTACAATGGTCTAGGTAAGAAACATTAAGAGTCTTTCCTAAGGCAGTTGCAATAGGGAGGAAAAAGCCGAATTGGTGACTTATTCGATGTGCAGAATTGAGTGGCCTAAAAGGATATGCATTACCTTTACTGAAAATACTACCTGCCATTGTAAGAAAGAGGCATTCAATCAAGAGGGTTTGGGTGCTAGGAGGTGGATGCTAACAGAGAATTTGAAAGAAAATAAAAGTCAAGTTCTCTAAAATAAACATTTAAAAGAATCAAAGTGCCAAAGAAAGCAAAAAAATGTTGAAATACCAATGTAAGAACTAATGTTCAAATAATTTTTTAATTATTTATAAATAATGGTATTTTAACAAATAGGGCTAATTTTATGTCCTACCAGATCCCTAGGGAAACTAGAGACAATAAACAAGAAAGTTAGACTTGACTATTTTTAACAAAATCTTTAGGATATAAATTAATTTCTATTATACACATTATATATATATATGTGTGTGTGTGTATATATATATATATATATATATATATATATATTAGAAAGCTAAGTTAAAAGTACAGTGCTTCTAACAAAAAATAAAGCTCTTCTAAAGCAAGTATATGAAATGTCAAGAATTTCACTATACTTTTTCAAATTAGCCATTATGATTTGAATTAACTTGTTTCCATTGACATAGTTAAATATCAAGGAGTCCATCAATTATCAAATGCCAGTACTGTTATATTTTCTGTGAATAACTGAGTGATTGACATGGCTGGAATCAGACTTCGGATTGCATTTAGAGAACTGTGTATATTTACAATGTAAATGTTGCTTTAATCTTGTTGAGGTTGTTAAGCACCACGCTACATTCAAGTGTTCCTACTGATGTCACTCTCCCTCTATGTACACATAATTCTCGCAGTGACACACTTCCTGATATCAAGGTATCAGGAGCTTGATAAGGTAAATGAGCTTGACTAATATTGGTGGTCTGTTTAGCTGCAGAGCTTATAGACCTGGCCAAATACTTTGGTTAGTTTAAGGTGGAATTTATCAGCCGTTATATCCTTTCTTGTATTTTTCTGCAGCAAAAATGAAGTCCTACATCATATTTTATATCTAGCAGAATAATTTTGAAAGGTAAATAATAGAAACCAAGTAAATTCTTTTGAGAATGCCAAATGAAAAGAAAACTTAAGTTCAAGTTCCACACAAAGAAATGTACAAGATAATACCTGGGAGACTTATGGAAATATCAATGCTATTTCAAAAGCTTTCTGAACAATTTATTGGCAGTTATTCAAAACAAATTCTTAGTGTTAAATGTCAAGATAGGGATGACAGTCAGCAAGAATTAGAAAATTAGAAGAATGTTAAAAAGAATTTGTGGGAAGATACGGTCTAGCTACAGTATTACAAAACAAATTACAGTATATAATGGCATATTATTCAGTTTATATTTTGGAAATATACAAGTAGACAATGGAAAAACAAAAAGAATCAACATTATTTGGTTATACTGTCTCAGAGGGTCTACTCTACCTTTCACTGTTTTACTTCTATTAGTCTATTAAGAACCAAAATGTCACAATCACATAGGTCATTGATCCTCAGATATGGTCACAGGAAACTCATGTAGTTGGATGGTTGGGAAAGTTATGATGATCCTGGTCTCAACTTAGTGATGATGTTTTCAGAGACTGGCAAAGCCTTAAACAATGTGAGAAAGCTTGATAGAGAAAGAGAGAGAGGGAGAGAGATAACCATTTAGATAACTCATCAGTTTGTGCTTAGCATTTAGGTAAATTAAACTGTTTTATAATTGCAAACCAAACTTTCATGAATATTCTCATATTTTGTACATTTGTCTAATTATATGCAAAAGATACGTTCCCACACAAACAAAACTGCTGGAATAAAAGATATGTATTTGCCCTTTTTGAGGTTTTCCAAACTGCTATTCTTAACTTTAAACCATATTTGTATTCCTCCCAACAGTATATGAGAGTATATATCATATCTAATACTGGGTAGCATCATTCTTAAAATGTTTAATTAATAGGCAATATGTGATATGTCATTAATGTTTTGCCTATAATTCCTTTATTAAGAATGCTAGAATATTTTTGTATACATATTAGCCACCTATATTTAATTTAGAATTAATATTGTTCCTTAAAATTTATTAATCAATACTGTATATGTTACTTTGTTCAGTTCTGAAAATAAACATATATGCAAACAAGGCTACCATTATGATCCATATTTAGAAAAGACAAAACTGAAGTTAAGCAGATTTTAGAAACTGGTCCAGAATCACATGAAAGTGGTAGAACCAGAACTGGAATCAGGATTTCTGTGGGGAATAAGTTCTGTGGGGAAATTCCTTGAGCTTGCACCAATGGGTTAACAAGGTTTAGGACTAAAGCTTCCGAGATTAAGTAAACAGGGCAAAGCACCCCAGCATAGAATAAAAGCACAGGAATAGGAAGCCACAGGATCAAAGCATCTAAGATTATGTAAACAGGGCAAAAGCACCCCAGCATATTACAAAAGATAAAGCTGCTTTCACATGGTGGAAGCTTCCAGAATAGGTTAACAGGCAAACAGGGCAATAGACCTCTGCAGCAGGGTGAAATTGCCCAGAGCTAATCAGCAAAAGAAAGGTGCTGCTTTGTTGACCCTGGGGTAGCATCATGCTCTATCTGTCTTATCCCCTAGGCAAGTTAAGATAAACAGCCTGGTGCCTGCTGTAAACAGCCATCTGTTTTTGGCATCAGGATTTTGTTTTGTATTGACCCAAACCCCTAACACCACATAGCTTCAAAACCCCTTTTTTCTCACATACATGAATTAATAATCACTATTTCATTGTCTCTTTCTGCATTCCATCATGTTTGTAACCCTTCTGATCCTAATAAACATGGAGCAAGGACCCTTACTCAGGGCTCTTGTCTCCTCCCAGATGTTAGCCTCTCTTGTATTCAATTCTGCATCTGCTCTCTTGCTGGACAAGAGAGACCTCCAGACTCAAAGTCTGCGACAGATTTTTTGGAACATTACCTATGATTTATCTCCTATATTTACTTGGCTATATGTTTTTCAAGCTGTCTAACTCTTTGGGTTGGGTTGAGGTACATATATCCACTTATCTCTCAGAAATTATTAATTGAGTGTACATTATGTGTCAGCTGTTATTCTAAGCATAGTCTATACATATGGGACACAGAAGAATGAAATCCTGTTTGTTTCTCGATGTTTTGACAATACTTGAGAAAGAGAGACATTACAACAATCAAATAAGTTCGCCTTATGCTTTAGTAGAGCATGAAGATCATGGTGGAGGAAAGTTGAACCAAGAGTGTATGTGGCGAGGGCAAGGATACCGATATCAAATACAGTGATGAAAGCAGGTTTTCTATTAGGTTAGTTTGCTCTTTCTTTCTTTCTTCCTTCCTTCCTTTCTTCCTTCCTTTCTTTCTTTTTAAACTTTTAATGTTTTTATTTAATTTTGAGACAGAGACAGAGCATGAGCAGGGGAGGGGCAGAGAGGAAGACACAGAATATGAAGCAGGCTCCAGGATCTGAGCTGTCAGCACACAGCACGACGTGGGGCTCGAACTCACAGACTGTGGGATCATGACCTGAGCTGAAGTCGGATGCCTAACCTACTGAGCCACCAAGGTGCCCCAGGTTGCTATTTCTGTTTAACAATGACCATAAATGTAACAGCTTAAAATGGCACACATTTATCATAGGCCTATGCTTCACACAACCAGTGTTGGCCAGGTTGTATTCTCAGCTGCAAGCTTGTCTTGGGAAAAATCATCTCCCAAGCTTCTGGAACCTGTTCGTAGAATTCACTTCCTTGTGGAGGTAGGACTACTCGCAGATAGCCAGGGCCACTCTCCGCAACTGGAGCTGCCAGTGGTTTCTTGCCTGTAACACATGCACAAGCCATTGCAACATTGCAGCAATGCAACATTGCAGTTTCTTCACCATCAGCAGTCTCTCCATTCTGCTAAGATTGAATCTTATATCATACAATCTATATACAGCAGCTTAATTAATGGAGTGACATCACATCACTTTTTTTTTCACATTTTATCAGTTAGAAACAAATCACAGTTTTCATCCATATGCAAGGGAAGACTCACTGGGGTCAACTCAGGGTGTGTTCTCCCCTAAAAGATGTGTCTCCTCATTGAGAAGGTGATATTTGAGTAAAGATTTTTGTTCTTTTCACATAGAATAGTCAGAGTAAAAGTACCAGTGAATTGCAGATTATTTTGTTTCAATTACTGCTCTTAGCTGCATGTTAGTGCTGACATTCCTTAGCTGCAAGTTTATAAAGGGCGGGATAAAGAATAATCGGATCCACAACACTAGGCAAGTGACAGATGATAGAGGAGGAGAAAACTCAGACCCAGTTTCCAGACAGTTCTGCACTGTATGCAGGCACCATCCAAAAGTGGACAGAGCAACACTACAGCTTTCCTCTGGGACATCTCTGAAGTGCAGTGATGAAATCCTCCCACAAGAGAGAGTTTTGAGCGGTGAGTCTGGTTGTTCATTTTGGTCGGGAGGAGAAATGGCCAGAAGAGATATACTGATTCATGTGTTGTGGCCCATGGGTTAGCTGGATGGTTAGAAACTTGGAAAGCACATAATTAGAAAATTAGTGACAAGGAGGTCTGGGGAAGAGATATGTGGCTAAATTCCTCTGAATGGACTAAAAAAGATGTTTGTGTCCCACAAGAATGTTCTACAAAGGGTCATCTCAACAGAAGAGGATTTTTATAATTATTTAGATAGGATAACCTGTTCTGTGGATACAAGATAGTCTCTTTCCTCAGCCACCCCTGTCACTGTCCCATAAGCTCAGGAACAGAATGGCCATGGTGGCAGGGATGGTTGTTATGCATGGGCTCAGCAACATGGAACATTTTCCTCAAGGATGACTCTCTGTAGCTATTGCTGAGTGCCCAATCTGCCAGCAACAAATCAGTACTGAGCCAAAACAAATGGACAAAGAAAACAAAACAGAAACACACTCATTAATACAGAGTACAGACTGGTTGTTACCAGAGGGGAGGTGGAGGAGATAATGGGAAAAAATAGATAAAGGAGATTAAGAGGTACAAACTTTCAGTTATAAAATAAATAAGTCATGAGGATATAAAGTACTACATAGGGAATATTATCAATAATATTGTAATAACTTTGTGGTGACAGATGGTAACTAGACTTATGATGATCATTTTATAATGTCAAATCATTGTTTTCATACCTGAAACTAATATAATATTGTATGTCAACTTTATTTCCATTAAAATTTTTTAAATACATAAAAAGTTGAAACAAAACAAATAAAAAACACAGAGCCCCCAATATGGCACCATTCCCAGGAGTGATCAGCCAGTTCAATTTAATCAATTTAAGCCAATTGATTAAATTGGGACAGCTTCCTTCATGAAAATGGCAGTATTTTGTTCTCCCTGGAATACATGCTTACTCTGGATATGGACCTCTCATTCTTCCATGAGATGCTTCTGCCAAGACTATAGGCCATAGACTTATAAGATGCCTTATTCACTATCATGGTATTCCACCCATCATTGTTTTTGATCAAGGAACTCACCTCACAGCAAATAAAGTGTGACAATGGGCCTATGTCATGTAATTCTGATTTTATTGTGTTCCCCATCATCCTGAAGTAGCTGGTTTGATAGAGTGGCAGAACGGCCTATTGAATACTCAGTCACAGCTCTAGCTGGATGGCAATACCTTGTGGCACTGGGGCAATATTATCTAGGTGGCTATATATGCTGTGAATCAAGTTCCTATATATGGTGCTGTTCCCCGCATAACCATATTAAAAGGTTAAAAATCAAGTGGTAGAAATAGGGATAGCACCACTCAATATTACCTCTAGTGACCCACTAGCAAATATATCCTTATGATCCAGGGGAAAACAGACTGCCACCCCACAAAGAGGGTAAGGAAAATTATGTCTGGAATACAGGAGATCCCTTTTGATGTCACTTAAAATTGCCATGTCCTGTGATTAGAGTCAGTGGAAATCTACAACAGCCCCATTCACGCAGGGTTACTAATAGCCCTCACCCTCCAGGAATGAAAGTTTGGGTCACTTCACTAGAGAAAGGACCACAACCAGCAGAGGTGATTGCTGAGGGAAAAGGGAATAGGTAGTGGAAGAAGGCAGTTATAAGTACTAATAATATCCATGTGCCTAGTCACAGAAATGAAGGCTATAATTGTGATGGATAGTTCCTCTACACATTATTATGAATATGAATATATATTATGAGTATGAATATTTATGAATACATATAACCCTTCTTTGCTCCTTTATTCATTTTATTATATAACATAAGATATATCAAATTTACACCATACATCATAGTATTAAAATCAAGGAGAAGAGTGAACATCAACCAGCACTCTGCATCCTCTTCTGGGGAGTTAGTGTGTTTTTGGTTGCATGCAGGATAATTGTATCATGTTAGGCAGCATATGACCTGTTATTATCTTTATTTGAAGATTAACTATAGTTTAAGGTGATGTCTATGAGTGAAAGTCAACTAGGAGTGGACTTGTGATGGTTACCTCTATGTGTCAACCTGGCTAAACCATAATATTTGGTCAAATATTTGGTTAATATTTAGTCAAAGTGAAGTACTTGGTCAAATATCTCTGAAATCACTAGGAAAGAACTTTTTGGGTAAGATTAATGTTTCAGATGAGTAATCAGATTTACTCATTAAATCATAGTAAAGCAAATTGCCCTCCATAACCCATTCAATCAGTTGAAGGCCTTAAGGGCTAAGACTGAAGTCTCTCTAGATGAAAGAATTATACCTCCAGACAGACTGTAACATGAACTCTTTCCTGGTTTTCCAGGCCAGTAGTTTGCCCTGTCAATTTTGGACTTGTCAGCTCCCATAATTGTGTGAGCAAATTCTTAATATCTCTGTCTGTCAATGTATCATCTATCTATCTATCTATCTATCTATCTATCTATCATCTATCTATCATCTTTTTCTTCTATATATCTCTCCCTCTACATATATAAATGCATACGTGATTCTGTTTCTGATTAATACAGTTTTTCACCAGAGTATGGGTAGTCTAGCTGTAATGTCTGTGGTAAACCTTGCAAATTGCCTTCACTTTATCTATTATATATCTTTCTACTTCATTAACAGAATTCCAGTTTGGAGGCTAAGAAAGGTACTCATTAAAATAGTAAAATCCCAGCCTCCCTTGTAAATAAGAATGGTGATGTGACACAGTCTTCACTAACTGAATTGTCAGCAAATTTATCTGATGAGGATATCCCTGAAAAAACTTTTTTTAAAGGAAAGTCTTGGGGCGCCTAGGTGCCTCTGTCTGTTAAGCATCCAACTTCAGCTCAGGTCATGATCTTAGAGTTCATGAGCCTGGAGCCTGCTTCGGATTCTGTGTCTCCCTCTCTCTCTGCCCCTTCCCTACTCACGCTCTGTCTCTCCTTCAAAAAATAAATAAACATTAAAAAAATAATTTAAAAAAGGGAAGTCTTATTAAAAGAAAAATCCCCTTTCTGTTTTTTTAACCATGTTGTCGGCTTCCTGCCCCTGTGTACTTGTGAGTCTTAGATGGGCAGCAGCCATCTTTCAATTTTGAGGCTATCAGCTTGGCAGAGAAGATCTAGATGCTAAAGACAGCAGAGCAAATAAATAAATATTCCTGTTTCCTAATAGCATCATTGAATTACTGTATCATCCTTGGACAGATTACCTATGTAGTTTTGGAGAACAAAAAAGAAAAAAAAAGCCAGCTTATTCGAGTTTTCTGTTACCTGCAGCTGAATATAACCTTAACTTACATACCCACTTAGTAGATGTGTGACTGGATAATTCACTTCATATTCTCAGACCTTTGTCTCTACAGATGAAGATGCTGATGATATCTAAAATTCTTTCCAATTTTTACATTCTAAGATCAATGCTTTCAGTGTCATCATTTACGCTGGATTTAGGTGGTACTAAGTAACATATATTTAGAACAATAAGAAGAATTGCCTTGTTAGGTGGTTTCCCTTCTATAAGTAAATCCATTACTGTTTTGAATTACTCTAATACTTCTTTTTCTAGTTTCATATTTCTTAGTAAGTTAATATATCACACACTATTACTGTTTCCAGTTTCAAATTTCTTTTGAATTGCCAAGAGTAGTTTCTACCAAGAACTATTTTCAATGGCTTTTGAAAAATCTAAGTATGATTTCTATCTTACAGAGAAGTGATACCCTCAAAGAATTACAACTCAATCACCATCTCTATTTCCTGAATCAATTTGGCTCTCTTGGAAGACACAATGCAGTAGGTACTATTAGAATATTAGCAAATATATTTCTTCAGAGGAAGTTAAGATGTTCAAGCGAATGGTATCACACTTCATTGTGTAATTTTCTTCCAGTCATTATTTAATCAATGGCATTATGCTGAGTGAACCTGTGGAAGACTCTTTTTAAAATTTCCTTTCCCATTACTATCATGAATGTGTATCATTTGGACATTTCTCATGGAAGCTTTAAAAGCATCTAATCTTTTAATGGCATATCAGATCTGAACAATATCTTTCCCCAAGGCCTCTCATTCTTCAGATTCCATTAACTCAAGTTTCTCTTTGTGGACAAAAAAGTCATTCTAGTTCTAATATAAAAGCCTTTGCAATCTGTATGTGTTATGTCTACAACTGATTTTCCAACTATTCAGTTCATTTTCTTAAGTGCTGAATCAGAAGTGTCTCGCGCATTGTAAGTACTCATGAATGCTTGTCAAATTGAATTGGCCCAGGATGGCAATGATTAATTTCCTCATACAATAGGAGGCTTTGGAAATTTACTAACAAAAATCTCAATCAGATCTTTGGTAGTGCAAGGAAAGCCATGTAAACTCGTATAAGAAATATTGACACATATTTAAAACTACGCAAACAACTTGAGGGACCCGAAGTTGAAGAATAGTTAAAAATTATGGTTTGATTTTAAAAGGAAATATGCAGCTATCACCAATAAGAACTGCAAAATAGTAGGAATATTGATGTATTTTGTTATTTTTAAAAATAACATGCTAATAACTTACAATATAATCAACTATATCTGCATCTAGAGTAAAAATGCCAGAAAATAGGCAACATGTTAATGATGTTTCACTTTGTAACATAAAATCAAAAGAATTGTACTTTTATTTTCCACTATATGGTGTTTTCCATTTTTTTCTTATTAGTACACTTTACTTTTATTTTGAGGAGAGATTTTTAAAATTATATTTGAAATATTAAAATTATATATATTTCAAAACTGAAACAAAAATTACCATTATGTGGATCCTTTCATCATATGCTCATATTTATGGTCTGATAAATAACTACATTGGTCTAAATATTTCTAAGCTCTCTCAACATGCACAAGTAAATCAATGTAACCCAATAAAAATAATAACATCAAACTGGTGATTTTTTACATATGTGATTTTTAACAACATGAAATATTTGTGGATTAATATTTTTATCATCTCTTTGGTATAAGTATAGTGGAAAATAATATATAGGGCAATAGTCAAAACTGTGAAAATACAATATTATTATTGTTATATTATATTATATTATATTATATTATATTATATTATATGTATCCTTTTTGTATTTTTCTTGCACTCAAAAATATTTATATATGTAATTACAAGTGACTGATTACTTAGCATATAATGAAGAAATTATACATGAAGGATTAGCAAACATTTTCTATCCTATGGAGGAATTTACTTTGATGTAACTTTATAGCTGTGTTTCTTAGACATGTAATAAAGGTAGATATTAATTGTGTTATTAGGCAATTTTGCCTCTGATTGAAAATAATTTCTGTTTGGCAAATTGTGTCTGGGCTGAGAAGAATGTGAAGGAGTTATTAACACTTGATAAGAAGCCATCAACTGGTGCCCTCCCAGACAAAACTAGGTTTGTCTCTTGCCAGAACCATGGTAGTTATACCCATGGAAACTTTTGCAAGACAGAATAATTCCTAATTTGTGAGATGGGGCTTCTAAGCCACAGTGGCTCACATATCTACCCATTTGATCCTCTCTCTCACCAACTAAATTGTAACTTGGAATGCCGAAGGACAGAGCTACAGAACTGCTGTGGGAATATAAAGATCCCAGCTGGGGAGAAAAAACCTGGTGTGAGATGATGGCCTGTATTTTTAAAGTGAATATGTGGTATAACTCCAGGAGGATGGACTTTTAGTATTTAGTTGAGCACATTACTATCCCAAATAAAGTGGAGTTGTAGATTTATCAAGAAATTGCCCAAACTCTACATTTAATTTCTGTGGTGATATCTTGTTAATATTATCCCCCCCCCCCCAAACCTATGTTACTAATATCAAGTATCTAGGAAGGCAGTATTTATCATGGAAAAATTATGAGTTTGGGAATATTTCAAGAGATTGAATTAGACCTCACCATTTGTTGTCTGTGTGATCTTTAGTGATTTTGTCTCCATTTGTAAAAAGGAAACAAAAACACCTAGGTAAAGCACATTTACTTCCCACCACTCAATAAATATCAGTTTCTTTCTCTTCCTTGTTCTAACTGTGAAATTAAAAGTAGAATTCTACCTATTGTGTGTAGATCTCATTTGAGACTGAGTTCATTGGACCAAAGCCTACTTTATCTTATAAACTTGGACAAAAACTCTTTCTCAAAAATAGTAATTAACCAACTGACATAACATTTAAAGAAAAAAATATCAGAAATATTTTGAATTAGGTTAGCTTAAATGTATAGATTTGTATGTTTTTATTAATAAATATGACATTTCATTTGTGTAACACAGAGATGTTAAGTAAATTTGTAGAGATAGACGACATTTTAGAATGAACTTAGATTTGTTTTAAGTTTATTTATTTATGTTAAGAGAAAGAGAGAGAACGAGCAGGGGAAGGGCAGAGAGAGAGAATCCCAAGCACTGACAGTGTGGAGCCCGATGAAGGGATCAAACTCACAAATCATGAGATCATGACCTGAGCCGAAACCAAGAGTTGGATGCTTAACTGACTGAGCCACCCAGGCACCTCTAGATGAACTTAGATCTTTTATTAAAATTTTTTTAAAAAATCTTTATTTTTGAGAGAGAGACAGAGTGTGAACAGGGGAGGAGCTGAGGGGAGGGAGACACAGAATCAGAAGCAGGCTCCAGGCCCTGAGCAGTCAGCACAGAGCCTGATGCAGGGCCCGAAATCATGAACCATGAGATCATGACCTGAGCCGAAGTCAGATGCCTAACCGACTGAGTCACCCAGGCACCCCTAGATCTTATATTTTAGAAAATCAATATTATATTTCATTTGTCTGAATTTTTCAATTCGATTCATATGTTTGTTTTGCAGCAATGGTTCCTATATGTATGTTTTAAGAAATTAAAAAATAAATGCATAAAGAATGCATGTAATATTTTATTTTGCTCATTTTTGTATAAATTATTAATACTGTCAGTATTAATACTCTCAGTAGATAATTATAAAAGAACTAATTTGTTTTAACATGTCAGGTAGTTTTGCTGCATTTTCTTAATGAAACTAATGGGATTGAGTTAATACTACTTCACTATTGCTTTCAGTTGACAATAGACTTGTTCCTGATACAACAGTACAACTGTCCTCACAAGGGTTCTAAACAAGCATAATAAAAAAAATAGGCTTGTAACTTATTCACTTTAAAGTTTGAGCAGCTTCTGAAGGAACTATTGTATTAAAATTTCAAGTTAGAGTTATAAGTATGAAGAAGAGTGTTGGTGGTATTTTAACTCCAAACACTGAAATTAGTTGTAAACTTGGTCAGAGTAACAGAACAAAAGCAAGTTATGTTTTTTGCTTTTATTTTTATTTAGCCAGTGCTATTCTGACCTCTTTTACTGGATATCTATTTAAAAATAATTCACTGAACTGATTTCTGGAGAAGATGGCAGTGTAGGAGGACACTGGGCTCACCGCGTCCTGCTGATCACTTAGATTCCACCCACATCTGCCTAAAAAATCCAGAAAACCACCAGAAGACTAGCAGAACAGACTCTCTGGAGCCAAGCGTAGACAAGAGGCCCACAGAAGAGGGTGGGAAGGGCAGAGAGGAGGTGCTCGCTATATGGACTGGCGGGAGGGAGACAGAGCAGTGGAGGGGCAGCCCGCCCGGCAAGGCAGAGCTCCTGAGTCTGACTTGCAAAGGTGAAGGGGCCAGACTGTGTGAGTTCTGACAGCCAGCAGGACTGAACATCTGGAATGTTAAAAGTGAACAGATCTGCTCTTGGAGAGCGGAGAGTGGGGAGAGCGAGAGGACACTGGGAGGGAGAGTTGTTGAGCCTCAGAAGACAGAACTCAGCTCAGTGGGGAACAAAGGCACTGGCCAGCGCCATCTCCCTCTCCCATCCCTCAGCCGAAATCCCAAAGGGAACCAGTTCCCATCACTGAACTTGCTTGCACCACGCAAACATGCAACACTGTACTTCTGTGGGTCTATCCACAGACCCTGGGAGGGTCTGACTGCCTCCCTCCCGTGGTGCAGGGCCCCTCCTGCAGGGGACCACCAACTGCAAGCGAGCTAAGCCTGCCCCTCCCGCCCCTGCGTACCTTGTGGATCCATCCCAGCTAATATGCCAGATACCATCAAAGCAGCACCACAAGCCTGGCAGTGTGCAAGTATCCCAGACAGGGGACACACCACTTCACATTGAGTCCTGCCCCTGGGAGAGGGGAAGATAAGGTACACACCAGTCTGACTGTGGCCCCAGCAGTGGGCTGGGGACAGACATCAGGTCTGACTGCAGCCCAGCCCACCAACAAAAGTTTCTCTGGACAGTACATGGGAAGTGCCCTGCAGTTTGGAGCCTCCCAGGAACTACTCAAAATGATGAAATGGAAGAATTCTCCTCAAAAGAAACTCCAGGAAGTAATGACAGCTAACGAATTGATCAAAAACGATATAAGCAATATAACAGAACAAGAATTTAGAATAATAGTCATAAAATTAATCACTAGGCTTGAAAAAAGTATAGAGGACAGAAGAGAATCTATTGCTATGGAGATCAAGGGATTAAGAAATAGTCATGAGGAGCTAAAAAATGCTATAAACGATGTGCAAAAATAAAATGAAGGCGACCACAGCTTGGATTGAAGAGACAGAGGAGAGAATAAGTGAATTAGAAGATAAAATTATGAAAAAAGAAGAAGCCGAGAAAAAAATAAAAAAAAATCCAGGAATATGAGGGGAGAATTAGAGAACTAAGTGATGCAAGCAAATGGAACAATATCTGTATCATAGGAGTTCCAGAAGAGGAAGAGAGAGAGAAAGGGGCTGGCTGAAGGTGTACTTGAACAAATAATAGCTGAGAACTTCCCTGAATCTGGGGAAGGAAAAAGGCATGAAATCAAAGAGGCACAAAGAACCTCCTTCAGATGTAACTTGAATCGATCTTCTGCATGACATATCATAGTGAAACTGGCAAAATACAAGGATAAAGAGAAAATTCTGAAAGCAGCTAGGGATAAACAGGCTCTAACCTACAAAGGGAGACTCATAAGACTAGGTAGGGGCAGACCTATCTACTGAAACTTGGTAGGCCAGAAAGGAATGGCAGAAAATCTTCAATGTGATGAACAGAAAAAAATATGCAGCCGAGAATCCTTTATCCAGCAAGTCTATCATTCAGAATAGAAGGAGAGATAAAGGTCTTCCCAAACAAACAAAAACTGAAGGAATTCATCACCACTAAACCAGCCCTACAAGAGATCCTAAGGGGGATTCTGTGAGTGAAATGTTGCAAGGACTACAAAGTATCAGAGACATCACTACAAGTATGAAACCTACAGATATCACAATGACTCTAAACCCATATCTTTCAATGATAACACTGAATGTAAATGGACTAAATGCTCCAACCAAAAGACATAGGGTATCAAAATGGATAAAAAAAAAAAAACAAAAACAAGACACATCTATTTCCTGTCTACAAGAGACTCATTTTAGACCTGAGGACACCTTCAGATTGAGAGTGAGGGGATGGGGAACTATCTATCATGCCACTGGAGGTCAAAAGAAAACTGGAGTAGCCATACTTATATCAGACAAACTAGACTCTAAATTAAAGGCTGTAACAAGAGATGAAGAAGGGCATTATATAATAATTACAGGGTCTATCCATCAGCAAGAGCTAACAATTATAAATGTCTATGTGCCAAATACGGGAGCCCCCAAATATATAAAACAATTACTCACAAATGTAAGCAACCTTATTGATAAAAATGTGGTAATTTCAGGGGACTTTAATACTCCACTTACAACAATGGATAGATCATCTAGACACAGGATCAATAAAGAAACAAAGGCCCTGAATGATACATTGGATCAGATGGACTTGACAGATATATTTAGAACTCTGCATCCCAAAGCAACAGAATATACTTTCTTCTCTAGTGCACATGGAACACTCTCCAAGATAGATCACATACTGGGTCACAAAACAACCCTTCATAAGTATATAATAATTGAGTTCATACCATTCACACTTTCAGACCACAATGCTATGAAGCTTGAAATCAACCACAGGAAAAAGTCTGGAAAACCTCCAAAAGCATGGAGGTTAAAGAACACCCTACTAAAGAATGAATGGGTCAACCAGGCAATTAGAGAAGAAATTAAAAAATATATGGAAACAAATGAAAATGAAAATACAATAATCCAAACGCTTTGGGATGCAGCGAAGTCAGTCCTAGAGGAAAATACATTGCAATCCAGGCCTATCTCAAGAAACAAGAAAAATCCCAAATACAAAATCTAACAGCACACCTAAAGGAAATAGAAGCAGAACAGCAAAGACAGCCTAAATGCAGGAGAAGAAGAGAAATAATAAAGATCAGAGCAGAAATAAACAATATGGAATCAAAAAAAAATGTAGAGCAGATCAATAAACTAAGAGTTGGTTTTTTGAAAAAAATAAACAAAATTGAGAAACCTCTAGCCAGGCCTCTCAAAAAGAAAAGGGAGATGACCCAAATACATAAAGTCATGAATGAAAATGGAAATATTACAACCAATCCCTCAGAAATACAAGCAATAATCAGGGAATACTATGAAAAATTATATGCCAACAAACTGGACAACCTGGAAGAAATGGACAAATTCCTAAGCACCCACCAACTTCCAAAACCCAAATAGGAAGAAATAGAAAACTTGGACAGACCCATAACCAGTGAAGTAATTGAATCCGTTATCAAAACTCTTCCAACAAATAAGAGTCGAGGACCAGATGGCTTCCCATGGGAATTCTACCGGACATTTAAAGCAGAGATAATACCTATCCTTCTCAAGCTGTTCCAAAAAATAGAAAGGGAAGGAAAACTTCCAGACTCATTCTATGAAGCCAGCATTACTTTGATTCCTAAACCAGACAGAGACCAAGCAAAAAAAGAGAACTACAGGCCAATATCCCTTATGATTATGGATGCAAAAATTCTCAATAAGATACTAGCAAATCAAATTCAACAGCATATAAAAAGAATTATACACCATGATCAAGTGGGATTCATTCCTGGGATGCAGGGCTGGTTCAACATTCGCAAATCAATCAATGTGATACATCACATTAATATAAGAAAAGATAAGAAACATAAGATCCTGTCAATCGATGCAGAAAAAGCATTTGACAAAATTCACCATCCTTTCTTAATAAAAACCTTTGTGAAAATCGGGATAGAAGGAAGATACTTAAACATCATAAAAACCATTTATGAAAAGCCCACAGCTAATATCATCCTCAATGGGGAAAAACTGAGAGCTTTCCCCCTGAGATCAGGAACATGACAGGGATGTCCACTCTCACCGCTGTTGTTTAACATAGTGTTGGAAGTTCTAGAATCAGCAGTCAGACAACAAAAGGAAATCAAAGGCATCAAAATTGGCAAAGATGAAGTCAAGCTTTCACTTTTTGCAGATGACATATTATACATGGAAAACCTGAGAGACTCCACCACAAGTCTGCTAGAACTGATACATGAATTCAGCAAAGTCGCAGGATACAAAGTTAACGTACAGAAATCAGTTGCATTCTTATACACTAATAATGAAGCAACAGAAAGACAAAGAAAATGATCCCATTCACAATTGCACCAAGAAGCATAAAATACCTGGGAATAAACCTAACCAAAGATGTAAAAGATCTGTATGTTGAAAACTATAGAAAGCTTATGAAGTAAATTGAAGAAAATATAAAGAAATGGAAAAAGATTCCATGCTCATGGGTTGGAGGAATAAATATTGTTAAAATGTCAATACGCCCCAAAGCTATCTACACATTCAATGCAGTCCCAATCAAAATTGCACCAGCATTCTTCTCGAGGCTAGAACAAGTAATCCTAAAATTTGTATGGAACCACAAAAGACCCCGAATAGCCAAAGTAATTTTGAAAAAGAAGACCAAAGCGGGAGGCATCACAATCCCAGACTTTAGCCTCTACTATAAAGCTGTAATCATCAAGACAGCATGGTATTGGCACAAAAACAGACACATAGACCAATGGAATAGAATAGAAACCCCAGGATTAGACCCACAAACGTATGGCCAACTCATCTTTGACAAAGCAGGAAAGAACATCCAATGGAAAAAAGACAAATGGTGCTGGGAGAACTGGACAGCAACATGCAGAAGAATGAAACTAGACCACTTTCTTACACCATTCACAAAAATTAGCTCAAAATGGATAAAGGACCTGAATGTGAGACAGGAAACCAAAAAAACCCTAGAGGAGAAAGCAGGAAAAAAACCTCTCTGACCTCAGCCACAGCAATTTCTTACTTGACACATCCTCAAAGGCAAGGGAATTAAAAGCAAAAACGAACTACTGAGACCTCATGAAGTTAAAAAGCTTCTGCACTGCAAAGGAAACAATCAACAATACTAAAAGGCAACCAACGGAATGGGAAAAGATACTTGCAAATGACATATTGGACAAAAGGCCAGTACCCAAAATCTATAAAAAACTCACCAAACTCCATACCTGAAAAACAAAGAATCCAGTGAAGAAATGGGCAGAAAACATGAATAGACACTTCTCTAAAGAAGACATCCAGATGGCCAACAGGCACATGAAAAGATGCTCAACGTCGCTCCTCATCAGGGAAATACAAATCAAAACCACACTCAGATACCATCTCACGCCAGTCAGAGTGGCTAAAATGAACAAACCAGGAGACTATAGATGCTGGCGAGGATGAGGAGAAACGGGAACCCTCTTTCACTGTTGGTGGGAATGCAAAGTGGTCAGCCACTCTGGAAAACAGTGTGGAGGTTCCTCAAAAAATTAAAAATAGAGCTACCCTATGACCCAGCAATAGCACTGCTAGGAATTTACCCATGGGATACAGGAGTGCTGATGCATAGGGGCACTTGTACCCCAATGTTTATAGCAGCACTTTCAACAATCACCAAATTATGGAAAGAGCCTACATGTCCATCAACTGATGAATGGATAAGAAATTGTGGTTTATATACACAATGGAATACTACGTGGCAATGAGAAATAATGAAATATGGCCATTTGTAGCATCGTGGATGGAACTGGAGAGTGTTATGCTAAGTGCAATAAGTCATACCGAGACAGACAGATACCATATGTTTTCACTCTTTTGTGGATCCTGAGAAACTTAATAGAAGACCATGGGGGAGGGGAAGGAAAAAAAAAAGAGGTTAGAGAGGGAGGGAGCCAAAACATAAGAGACTCTTAAAAACTGAGAACAAACTGAGGATTGATGGGGGGTGGGAGGGAGGGGAGGGTTGGTGATTGGTACTGAGGAGGGCACCTGTTGGGATGAGCACTGAGTGTTGTATGGAAACCAATTTGACAATAAATTTCATATTAAAAACATAATAATAATTGACTGAACTTAAACAGCAGGTGCAACTTGCATTTTGTGTGAACCCAATTTTGTATCATCATGGAAAAATTATAAATAGCTGTTTACTGAAAATATTATAGTAGGTAAACAAAGTATATTCAATAAAGCAAATCTTCTATACTAATTTTCTACTGAGTTTCACATTTCTTAAGTTTAATATGTGGGGATACCTGAGTGGCTCAGTCACTTAATGTCCAATTCTTGATTTGGGCTCAGGTCATGATCTCATACTCATGAGATAGAGCTCTGCATTGGACTCTGTGCTGGGAATGGAGCCCACTTAACGATTCTCTTTCTGCATATCCTCTGCCCCTCCCCTTCTTAGGCTCTGTCTCTCAAAAAACAAAAACAAAAATAAAAGTTTAATATATTAGTATATGGAACTGTTTAAGTGCAGTGGTTTTAATGAGTTGTCTTTCTAAAGTCAGCTAGTCTTAATACCTAGTGATGTAGCAGTCCTAGAGCTCTAATCATGGATATCTGTCTGTGGTAGACATAATAATGGTCCCCCTAAGACTTTACCACAATAACAACCAATACTTGCAAATAGGTTACCTTGAATAGCAAAAAGACTTTTTAGATATGTTTAACGTAAGGACCTTGAAAGAGGGGATATTTTCCTTGATTATCCAGGTGGCCAGATATAATCACAAACATTATTATAAATGAAAGAGGGATAAAAAGAATCACTCAGAGAAAGAGATGTGATAACAGAAGCACAAGTGAAAGAGAGAGAGAGAGATGTGAGTATGTTATGCTGCTGCTACTGACTTTGAAAATGGAAGAAAGAGGTTACAACCTAAGGAATGAAGGTGGCCTCTTAAGGCTGGAAAGACAAGGAAATGGTTTCTCCTCTAACTCCTCCAGAAGGATCCCAATCCTGCTGACACCTTGCTTTTAGGACTTCTGACATCCAGATGTAAGACGAATTTACGTTGTTTTAAACCACTACATTTGTAGTGATTTGTTGCAGCAACAATGGGAAACTAATAAAGTACCTGAGATATAGTTATTTTCTAGCACAAACTTACCAAAATATAACACAATAGTATGTTTGGGGGAAAGATTAAATTCAAGCCACAAGATTGATTAACATTTATTTGTATGACTTTATAAATAACATTATAAAGAAATTTTTGCCCTCATATATTAAATGTAAACTTCCTACTTTTTAGAATTTTTTTGGAAAATCAAAATAAAACAATATATATGATAATACTTCTCAAACTATAAAATGTTGTGTACTTATGACATAACTTTTACCATTTTTATTGTTTACATGATAAAGCCTTTCATAATCTGAATCTTCAAGCCTAAATTTCTGTCAGCATTCCTCTTAGAGTCAGCAATGTGATTATTTTATTTTAGACTCAGTAAAGTCTATCCTCTATGTGTTTAACTTGTTTATCCCTGCAATGTCATGATTTAATTCAACGATATGATTTATTTCCTAGGTAGAAGACACCATTGAAGGTGCTACAGAAGCAAAGAGGTGGATAAAGGAATGCTTCCTAATTTCAGCAACAAAAAATTTGGCAAAATAAAGTATATTATATGTGGGATACAGAGTCATATTTTTTTCAGAAGAGGAAGGTATCATATTTCTCAGAAAGCATTTTTAAGAAATCGTAAATGAGCTTTGGGTAACTGTCAAAAACAAAACAAAACAAAACAACAACAAAAACAGAAAGGAAAGTTAGAAAAACGGGCATCACAGCTAGTTTTAAAGTCAGAAACAATGACGGCAGGATGCACAAAAGAATGTTTAGAGTTTAGCATAACAGATGTAGAATGGTGAGATAATGTATAAGTTTTCTACTTCTGCCTAAAATAATCATTGGCTAAATGATTAAAATTTAGCCAAACTAAATGACACACATGTATTAGCCACAGGTCCTTCAGTCAAAAATTAGGCACAGAGTGGCTGTTTTCTGCTCAGTATACAGAGCTGAAATCAGAGTGAGTTTTCATCTGGAAACTCTAGGGAAAAATCCACTTCCAAGTTAATTCTTATTGTTGGCAGAATTCAGTTCTTTGTGATTGTAGGACTGAGACATCTGTCTCCTTGTTGGCTGTCAGCTAGAGACCTCTCCTGGCTACTAGAAGCTGCAGTATTCCTTGTCCTATAGTGTCTGCCATCTTCAAAGCCATCAACTGAGAAGTTTTCATGTGTCAATTTTCCCTCATTTTTCAAATGTCTGAATTCTTCTTAGACAAGCCAGAGAAAACTGTTTTTAAAGGGCTTATGGGATTAGGTCAAGCCCAATGAGATAATCTTAAAGTAAACTAATTTGGGATCTTAATTGCATCTGCAAATTCACTGCACAGTAGAACGTAGATTAATGCATAACTGAATAACTGGGAGACGATGAGTGTACATAAGGGGCCAGGCATCTTGAGGGTCATATAGAATCCTACCTACCACAGGAATAAAGCAAAGATGATATTAAAAAGGAAATGCATTACTCATAGGATAGAAAATCTTGAATATTATGCTAAAATGCTTGGATTCTGTTCTATAATTACACAACATTGGAGCAATAATCCCCCTATATATATATTTTGAAGCTTTTGGAAAACCAGCTATTTCAAGTGAGTTGAAAAATGGGTGACTCAGCAAATATTTTCTTTCCCTTCCTTTGTAATGATTGAATAAGATAAAATATAATTAAGAAAAATAAAATAACAGTTCTTTAAACCAAGACAATGAGATGGAAGTGGACCTAACTAAATGTTTGAAGAAATCTGGATTACAGATAGCCAATGAGATGGCATGGATAGGAAATACAGATAAGGAACATGGCATCCCAGAACACTGAGGTTGAGTGTGGTAATTCCAGAAGAGAAAACCAGGGAATCCACAAGCTGGATTGATAAATATAAAAACAATGAGTGTGGTTGGATGTCATTATCAGCCTAATTTTAAAACTGGACTGTGAAACACCTAGACCAGTAGGTCTCTTCCAGCAAAATAAAGACCTTCTACTTTAGCAATGAAAGAGGGGCACATCTCTTCTAGCTAGATATTCACCATAAAATCACTCCAGATGGGAACATGCCTCTAAACACACCACCTATAAACACAAAGTCCAAAATCTGCACTACACTGGAATGACAAGGTACATTCGAATTAGATTTATAGACTCCATGTTATTAATCATGCTAGCCCTGCTGGAGAAAAAAACCCAAAAAACAAAAAACAAATCACCTATAAATAAATGAGAATGACACTGAGATAATCAGTCCACTGAATGACAGGAAAAAAATGACTAACAATTCAAATTTCTGAGGAAAAATATTTGAATCCACAATTCTATAATCCAGCAAATTTTGAGAGCAGAGAAAAATTTACCAGAGCAAAAAAAAAATGTTCCCATAAATATGATTTTTTTTTTGGTCAGAATATACCACAGTAAAAGAAAAAAGAAGTACCTAAGAAAGGACAACATGAAATACAAGAATCAATGGCAGGTGAGTATTACCAAAAAGAATGAAAGAAAGCTTGCAGGAAGTTGAAAGGAAGTTCTTTGAATCTTGAAGGTAAGGATAGTCTCTTTTAAGCAAGAGAAGTTAGTAACAAAGGGTTACAGTTCCTTCTTTATGTGTTCAGTTGCCAAATTGCTTCTGTGAAAACAATGACTTATCATAATAACATGTATATTGATGTTGGGCAAAAAATGATTCAGTGTAAAACCGCACATTAAAGGATTACTTATAGTTGTAGAACAGACCAGTTTAATAGTATTCTTTTAACGTCTTCGCAGTGTCTAACTTAAAGAACCATGAAGTAAGGGAAAAGTTAAAATGTAGGCATACTAAGTTCTTTATCTTTTATGTCAGTGGGTCAGTATTTAATCTTTAATGTTGATGGTTCAAGAAATTAAGAAGAAAACTTTTTTTTTTAATTTTTTTTTCAACATTTATTTATTTTTGGGACAGAGAGAGACAGAGCATGAACAGGGGAGGGGCAGAGAGAGAGGGAGACACAGAATCGGAAACAGGCTCCAGGCTCTGAGCCATCAGCCCAGAGCCTGATGCGGGGCTCGAACCCACAGACCGCGAGATCGTGACCTGGCTGAAGTCGGACGCTTAACTGACTGCGCCACCCAGGCGCCCCAAGAAGAAAACTTTTAAAGTATAAAGGAAGCTAGCAGGTACCATATGGATAATAGTATACTTAATAAAAATCATTGGTGGATGGAGAAAAGAAAGAAAAATACCATATATTTTTTTTATCGTTCATAAAGGTACATCAGATATCAGGGTAAAATTCAAAAACAAAAAAAATATGATATTATATAATTTCAATAAGAAAAACTTTGAAAAATAGTTAAATTTGGTTACCTTTTACATCCAAGAATGAGATGGAGAGATAAAAACAGTATTTCTACATATAATTCTGGACCATTCTATATGTTGTAATATAAGTATTTGTATATATTTTATTAACAACTTTAAACCCGTTTTACATAAAAAAACTCAAATATTTAAATGGTCATGAGAAGACATTTAAAATATAATAACAATATGGGGCACCTGGTTGGCTCAGTCGGTTAAGCATCCAACTCTTGACTTCAGCTTAGGTCATGATTGCATGGTTCATGAGATCTAGCCCCACATCAGGCTCTGTGCTGACAGCATGGAGCCTACTTAGGATATTCTCTGTCTCCCTCTCTCAGCTCTTCCCCCACTCATGCTTCCTCTCTCCTCAAAATAAATTAAATAATAAATAAATAAATAAATAAATAAATAAATAAATAAATAAATAAATAAAACATAATAACTATAAATTGGAAGATTTTATATGGACAGAATTTAATTACCCCTACATAACACTGTCTTTACTGCCTTTAACATATAATGGTTCTATTTTAAAACCTGGTAAACATAGACGGAGTTCCATTTCTAAGTGTCACAAATACTAATGAACTAATACTATAAACAAGCTCTCCATCAGTCTTTGCTTTGAAATAGTGCTAAGACTAAGTCATGACTTAATTAAAATTATTAATGATGGATTAATAAGAAACACAGGACTTAATGTTTTACCCTTTTGGAGATGAGACTATTATACATGATTAAAAGATTTTAACTCCTTCTAAGCTAATAAAACAATTCCTCATTGACTCAAAGAAATAGATTTTACACCCTTAGAAAATATAATGCTGTAATCATGATTGTAAATTTCAACACATATTGACTTTCAAATGCCAAACCATGGTAAGAAAACAAAAAATTAATCAACTGGTTAGCTGGTGTCTGTACCTCTAAATTATGTAATTAGACAATGATTGACAATAAAGCACTGGATTCTAACAAAGTTTTTTTTTTTCTAATTCCCCATTCTATCATTTTTTAACTGTTGAATTCGTTTCCTTATTTGTAAGATGGAGACAATAATTATATATACTTAATACAATTGTGGTAAAACTTAAATGAACAAAACGGTTCAAAACATTTAGCACTATTTCTGGTTTAGAGTAAGAGTTCTGAAATGTTACAAACTTTTATAATATATATACATATATGTACACATGCGTATATATATGTATATATATATACATACATAAATACATACGTGTAAACATATGTATGTATATGTATGTATATGTACATTATAGTGACCTTAATGTAATAAAGGGTGGGTTTCTACTGATTTGTATTTAATGAGCATTAAATCAGATACACACATTCCCAGGGATAGTTGAGAATAAGAGACATAGATGGGGCTGATAAAGCCAGAGTACCATGAATCTACATGAGAAAACTGACCTACTATGGCATTGAAACTTGGCCAAGCTACAGCTGGAGACAATTCATAATTCTTTTAAGAAAATAAGTTCTTATGACAGGAATTCCTTCTTTGTTTTTCCTGAATAATATTCCATTGTAAATATATAAATGCTACATCTTTTTATCCTTTAATTCATCAGTAGACACTTAGGTTGTTTCCCTATCTTGGCTATTGTGAATAATGTTGCGATAAACATGTGGGTGCAGATATCTCTTCAAGATATTGACTTAATTTCCTTTGGATATATACCCACAGGAGGTATTTCTGTATCATATTGTAGTTCTATTCTTATTTTTTGAGTAATCTCCACACTGTTTTCCATAGTGGCTGCACCAGTTTACACTGCAGTCAACAGAGGACAGGGGTTCCTTTTACTCCACAACCTTGACAACACTTGTCATCTCTTGTCTTTAACAAGACATCTTTTACAGCCATTCTAACAGATGTGATTTTCATCCCTTTATGATAGTGCTATTTGCAACACCATGGATGAATCTGGGGGATATCATGCTTAGTGAGGTAAGTCACATACAGAAAGACAAATACTGTATGATCTCACTAATAGGTGGGATTTAAAAAGTGTAACTCATAAAATCAGAGAATAGAATGGCGATTTCCAGGGGCTGGGGGTGGGAGAAATGGGGAGATGTTGGTCAAAGGGTACAAAGGTTCAGTTATGCAAGATGAATAAATTCCAGAGACCTAATGTACAGCATGGTGACTATAGTTAATAATATTGTAATACCGTATTGTATACTTGAAGTTTGATAAGAAAGTAGATATTAATGTTCTCACCACAAACACACACACACACACACACACACACACACACACACACACACACACGTAACTATGTGAGATGATGGATGTGAAAATTAACTTGATTTGGTAATCATTTCATGATATATATGTATCCACATACAATCATCATGTTGCTCACCTTAAAAGCATCATGTTGCACAATCTAAACATGCACAATTCTTGTCAATCATACTTCAGTAAACTGGGAAAAGTGCCTCTGACGTTTTATTTCTAAGATATAGTGCTCACTGCAGGGGGAGCAATTAAGGCATAGTCTTTTTTTATCTGATATGATTTGGTACAATGGTTTTAAAAACTGCAATTGTGCATTTCTTAGCTAAGATTACTGGTCAGAGTAAAAGGCAGAGTGTTCACACAAAAACAACAATGAATATTATGTCAAATAAATTTCATTTACCTCAGAAAATTGGATTTAAGCTTATAGCATAACTAATGATAAAGGAAATAAGATCAGTTACAAATGCCATGGTTTCTATAATGTAAAAATAAGAAGAGACCACTCAGAAGTACAACTCAGCTGAACTGTGACCAATACACATTTCCCATTTGAACTGTCATGAAGGCTCTAAGGAAAACGAGCAATATCCTAGATACAAGAACAAGAACAAAACAATATACTTTCAGACACTAGCTGACCTAATTTGTAGAAGTTTCATTTTGATATGTTTTTAAGCACATCTCAGGGGAAAAGAGAGCCAAATGTGTATGCAATTTGGGGATTTTTAAAAAGTCAAATGAGGGGCGCCTGGGTCATGATCTCACGGTTTGTGAGTTCGAGCCCCGCAGTCGGGCTCTGTGCTGACGGCTCAGAACCTGGAGCCTGTTTCAGATTCTGTGTCTTCCTCTCTCTCTCCGACCCTCCCCCATTCATGCTCTGTCTCTCTCTGTCTCAAAAAAATAAATAAATAAACGTTAAAAAAATTAAAAAAAAAAGTCAAATGAAAATTAAGAAAATGTCCTGCAGGAGTGCCTGGGTGACTCAGTCAGTTGAGCGTCTGACTTCAGCTCAGCTCATGATCTCACAGCTCGTGAGTTTGAGCCCCACGTCGGGCTCTGTGCTGACAACCTAGAGCCTGGAGCCTGCTTCGGATTCTGTGTCTTCCTCTCTCTCTCTTCCCCTAACCCACTCGCATTCTGTCTCTGTCTCTCTCAAAAATAAATAAACATTAAAAATAAAAGAAAGTGTCATGCAATATCGCAAATACATACACATATGGGTAAATTATCTCAAATCTCACTTCTATTTTGAAAATACACCCATTAGTACATAACAAGCTCTAAGATAAAAGTTTTCAGTTAACAAAGCATAAGAAAAAAAAATAATAAGACCATAAAGTCCATCATCTTGATAGGTCTGAACAGTTTTTGAGAGTTTATGATAATATTTAAAGAAAAATATTTGATAGTTTATTAAATCACAAAAGTCTTTCATACCATCACAACCTATTCATGCCCATAAGAATCAATACCCAGAGTGATAAGCATAAACATTCACCATTCAGCTCTCCAGTTGAGGACAGTGTAACTGAACTATGGACTCTACTGGTTGACTTGAAGAGGAATCACCATGTTCGTGCAGAGGCTATGCTTCCCACCAGCTTCTTTCAGTGTGACTGAGCATGGCATCAGCATGCATTCAGACCCATTCCTGTAAGACCTGGGGTTTCTGTAATGCTGAAATTGACTTAAAGATCCCACATAAGCCAGCCAAAGTTCTCATATTCTGCTCCGGTCTTAGACTCCATCTACTTCAGTCTCCTTTTTTATCATCTCCATCTTTAATAGGTTTCACATTTTCACTGTAGTCTGAAGTTTCCTCCTACTTTTTCTGGTTCCTTCTTCTTTATCATTTATAGTCATTTACTCCAATAAATATCTTAAATGCCCAATCTAGTCTTACAGTGAGCTTCATGGAAAACCCTAACCAACACAAGTTATGCCAGGAATAATCTGAGAAAATAGGTGGCAAGATGGAGTTTTATAACTGGCTCAAAGACTGTTTGGTGGGTAACTAGTGTGGGGGGTATGGATACTTCTTGGCGTAAGGTGGGAGCTTCATTGCTAATGGTCTCCTTCCTGGTTAAGTGGACTACTCTTGCCCTACATTGATTGCAACATTTGAAGATACGGAGTGAAAAATCCCTATAAGAACTCATCATTGGCTATTTACAGCTAAGCTATATGTAAGTTCCACCAACGGATAAAGAAAAACTGAGATCCATAAACAGCTAGTTAAAGGCAAAACATTAAGAGCCAGAAAGCCTCACTGGTGCTGAACAAACAGGCCTTTATCTCTTGCAGTGGAAGAGCTGACAAGGCTGAACAACATAAGATCCAATGGACTCTTCTAACCCAATCTTCTTTCCTTTTGTTCCTGTTTCTTTCACATGTGCCAGACTTGTATTACAGTCTGGAAGGCTTTCTCAGCCTTCTCCGGCTCCATGCTCTTTATCATCCCTGGCATTTCCCTGTCCCCCAGTAAATAGTCATTTATTTCCCTCTGTTAAACATTTATTTTCATTTGACCTCCATGTTTGAGGACCCAAATTAATACACCTACGATTTGACAAAACAGCAAGTAATTATTTAAAAAGGAGGAAAAAGTATTTGTTATTGGGTGAACATTTCTGAAGGCTTATCTAGAATCTACTTTTTTTCCTGCTAAATTGTAGGGCAGGTAGGAGGCTTTGAAGGGTCTTCCAGAGCCCCTACACTGAGAGTATGCCCTGAATGGCCTCCCCACACCTCTTCATTAATGGGTTAAATAAGTCATGACCTACAGTATTCCCACAATACAATGCCCAAAGTGGGCACTGGGCCTAAATATCTCCAATAATGTGAAACATGTTTTTTTTTCAAAGAGTAAGGAAATAATATTTCCATCAGCTATGAATAAGAAAACACCCTGCAGATATGGGAAGAGCTAGCAGGACAAACTAGCCGCAATGAAAAGGCAGAGATTGGGAAAGATTCGGAGCTGGTGTCCCAAGCAAAGTGAACTTCAAGTTCACCCACCCCCTTTGACGTTTTCTCTCATGTAGAAGTTTTTTCTCACATTCTATTTTTAAAAATTACGTATATTTTTCTCTCAATTGTCCCCAAAAGTTTCCTAAATGACCCAAATACATTTTTGTATTTGCTGCCTTTATTTAAGCACAGGTTAAATAGCAAATATAAATTAAAAAAAGAAAAACAGTTCTATTTATCTTATAAAAATGTGTCTAGGTTTCTTTTACTTAAAGAAAAATCCAATTTAACCACACTGCAAAGCTATCACAATATCAGTGTGTAGCTATACACGTTTGTAATATCTTGAGGCAATATTTGCAGTTGACTCTCATCACAATATACTATGATTTCTTTATATTTACTTTAAATGGTAAAAGATACAGAATTTTTTTAAAAAAAGTAATAAGTATTAGAAAATATTTATGTTTTAAATATTACTCTTACCTTTGAAGCTATTATTTTTCTTAATGTATTTTTGAATGAACTAGATTGAAATTAGAAAAAGGATTCAATATGCAAATACATTTTTCCTTCTACTTTCTCATTGTAGAACATGGCTTCATCTTAAGTGCTCCAATAAATATTCCCTACTTTAAAATCTATCTATATCTATATCCATATCCATATCCATATCCAAATCCATATCCATATTTATATCTTTTTAAAAAATCCTCCAGGACCTGTCTATCTGCATTAGGACACCATGTTTTTAGAAAATAAGTGGGACTATTCCATTCACAAATTCCTTGCTTGGATTTATCAAGAAAAATAAATAAGAATTCTATATTTTTCTCTGCCATATAAACACAAAATTTTAGAAATAATAAATATGCTTATATGCCTTTAAAATCTGTGGGACTCTTATTGACCTCAATTAACAATATCTGTGTATTATATCAGTTGAAAAGCCAACACTTGATTCTACAAATAGTCACACATACATACACACATTTAATATTTCAGTGTAAATAAGAAGGGGCACCTGAGTGTCTCCATTGGTTAAGCACCTGACTGTTGATTTGTCTCGTAATGATCCCAGGGTTGTAGGATCAAGCCTTGCACCAGGCTCCTTGCTGAATGTGGAGCCTACTTAAAGATTCTCTCTCTCTCTCCCTCTGCCCCACTACTCTGCTCATGTGCTCGCTCTCTCTCCAAAATAAAAAAAAACAATAATGTACATAAAAATATAGTTAAGTAGTTAGAATTGCAAGTATATTAATTAGAATATAAATTGGAACTCCATTTTTTTTGAAACGTCCTTTTTTAATTTTTTTTAAAGTTTATTTATTTTTGAGAGAAAGAGCAGGGGAGGGCAGAGAGAGAGAGTGACAGAGAATCTTAAGCTGGCTCCATGCCCAGTGGGGCTCGATCTCAAGAAGCATCAAATCATGACCTGAACCCGAATCTCGAGAGCAAGACACTTCATAGACTGAGCCACTCAGGTGCCCTTCTATTTTTTTTGGAACTTCTTTTAAAATAATAAGTATTGGACGGCAACATGCAGAAGATTGAAACTAGACCACTTTCTCACGCCATTCACAAAAATAAACTCAAAATGGATAAAGGACCTGAATGTGAGACAGGAAACCAAAAAAACCCTAGAGGAGAAAGCAGGAAAAAACCTCTCTGAACTCAGCCACAGCAATTTCTTACTTGACACATCCCCAAAGACAAGGGAATTAAAAGCAAAAATGAATTACTGGGACCTCATGAAGATAAAAAGCTTCTGCACAGCAAAGGAAGCAACCAACAAAACTAAAAGGCAACCAGCGGAATGGGAAAAGATATTTGCAAATGACATATCGGACAAAGGGCTAGTATCCAAAATCTATAAAGAGCTCACCAAACTCCACACCCAAAAAACAAATAACCCAGTGAAGAAATGGGCAGAAAACATGAATAGACACTTCTCTAAAGAAGACATCTGGATGGCCAACAGGCACATGAAAAGATGTTCAGCGTCGCTGCTTATCAGGGAAATACAGATCAAAACCACACTCAGATATCACCTCACGCCAGTCAGAGTGGCCAAAATGAACAAATCAGGAGACTATAGATGCTGGAGAGGATGTGGAGAAACGGGAACCCTCTTGCACTGTTGGTGGGAATGCAAATTGGTGCAGCCGCTCTGGAAAGCAGTGTGGAGGTTCCTCAGAAAATTAAAAATAGACCTACCCTCTGACCCAGCAGTAGCACTGCTAGGAATTTACCCAAGAGATACAGGAGTACTGATGCATAGGGGCACTTGTACCCCAATGTTTATAGCAGCACTCTCAACAATAGCCAAATTGTGGAAAGAGCCTAAATGTCCATCAACTGATGAATGGATAAAGAAATTGTGGTTTATATACACAATGGAATACTATGTGGCAATGAGAAATAATAAAATATGGCTCTTTGTAGCAACATGGATGGAACTGGAGAGTGTTATGCTAAGTGAAATAAGCCATACAGGGAAAGACAGATACCATATGGTTTCACTCTTATGTGGATCCTGAGAAACTTAACAGAAACCCATGGGGGAGGGGAAGGAAAAAAAAAAAGAGGTTAGAGTGGGAGAGAGCCAAAGCATAAGAGACCCTTAAAAACTGAGAACAAACTGAGGGTTGATGGGGGGTGGGAGGGAGGGGAGGGTGGGTGGAGGGTATTGAGGAGGGCACCTTTTGGGATGAGCACTGGGTGTTGTATGGAAACCAATTTGACAATAAATTTCATATATTGAAAAAATAAATAAATAAAATTTAAAAATAAAATAAAATAAGTATTAACAATATATTAAATAAACACCTTTGACATGATTTTTCTTATATAAAAATCTTGAATAATATTACTTTCACCATCATAATGATTTTTTAAAAATAAAATTAAACACCAATTTATATATTTTTAAAAAAGTGTCATGTTTAACCACATTTATATACACAAGTGTAATTAATAGCATTACAATTACTAGTAATCATAGCCATTATTGTAAAATAGGTATCTGGTGAGAACTTCAATGCCTTTACATATATATAAATTGAATAATGGAGTTAACAAAAATTTTACATTTATAAACCTGGAAATGACTCAACACTGGAGTATTTTCCATAAGTATTTCTTCCTCTGGGAGAAATAAGAGCTGGGTTATGAGAAAATAATAAAAATTAAGTGCTCTTTCTATACTTAAGAAGTTTATTTATAATCCGTATAAAGGTAAACTATCAATTATTTTCAAATTCTATCTTTACAAGCCACTTAAATTCAATCTGGGACAAGGTGAAATAAAACAGATCGAACAATTTTTTTTCCAGTGCTTCTTTGGTCCCTTTATGCTATCTTTTACTATCTATAAAGATTTCTTGCACTATGTGAGAAATTTCCTATTGAATATGAATCCTTTATCATCTCTCCAGGCCCAGTTTGGGTATGAACTGGAAAGACAGAGTTTCGATAAGAAAAACTGTTACTTTGTAGCTGGTATTTTATATTCCTTGAAGAGGTGATGAGCAAATTTTCAGCACAGACTTTAACAAGCTTTTGAATGGGAAAACAAAGTAAAAACACAAAAGTTCTTCATTATTCATTGCTGTTATATCCACTATTACTGCAGCTTCATATTTCTTTGCAAATTATGCAAAGTGGAAGAATAGAACTCACCTATAATCAAATATCATTGTAATGCATTTCCAAACCAAAATTGGGTGACTTGCTAATGCTCTCTTTCTTTATTATCTGTTTGTCACTAATGCTTATGAACCATAGAATAACACGGGGTTAAGTATTTTCAAATAAAAACATAAATTTTTTATTAAATTAAAATAATAAAACATTTAAATGGCTTATGATTTGTATCTAAAATATAAAACAGATTCTTGAATGTCTACATTAAGAAAACAATTGAATTTAGAAATGGGCAAAAGATCTGAAAACACATCTCACCAAGGAAGAATACAGAAAGCAAATAAACATATGCAAATATGCTCAACATTTGTCATTAGAATATTAGAAAATAAAACAACAGTGAGATATCAAAAAATGACAATACCAAATATTGATGAGGAAGAGGAGTAACAAAACCTCTTTCTCAGGGTGCCTGGCTGGCTCAGTCAGTTAAGCATCCTACTATAGGTTTCTGCTCATGTCATGATCTCACAGTTTGTGAGTTGGAGCCCCACATCAGAGTCTGTGCTGACAGTGCAGAGCCTGCTTGGGATTCTCTCTCTTCCTTTCTCCCTGCCCCTCCCCTGCTCACTCTCTCTGTCCCTCTCTCAAAATAAATTAATAAACTTAAAAAATTAAAAAATAAAACCTTATCTTTAAAACAAAACAAAACAAAACCTCTTCCTCACTGTTGGTGGGATTTCAGTTTGGTGGGTGGATAGTTCAGTGGTCTTATAAAAGCATACATACTCTTAACATATGATCCAGCAATCATTCTCCTTGGAATTTACCCAAAGGAGTTGGAACTCTCAATCATTGTTGGTGGGAATGCTTAATGGTGCAGCCACTTTGGAACACAGTTTACAATTTCTTAAAGAGCTAAAACATAGTCTTACCATAAAATCCAGTAATCACACTTCTAAATATTTACCAATTCAGTTGAAATATATGTCCACTCAAACATTTCCACGCAGATATTTATAAGGAGCATTATTCATAATTGCCCCAAACTAGAAGCAACCAAACACCCTTCTATAGCTGAATGGATGAAGAATTTTGTTACATCTGCACAATAGAATATTATTTCACAATAAAAAGAAATGAGCCATCATGCCACTAGAAGATATAGAGAAAATTTAAACACATATTGATAAATAAAAGAAGTCAATCTGAAAGGACTACATATTCTATGATTTCAATTATATGACATTGTATAAAGGACAAAACTATAGAGGCAGTTAAAAAGATTAGTGGTCACCAGGCATTCAAGGAGAGGAAGAGAGAAATGAATAGATGAAGCATAGGAGACTTTTAGTGCAGTGAAACTATTGTGTGATACTGTAGTGATAAATACATGAAGTTATATATTTTAAAACCCATAACCTCACAATACAAAGAATAAGCCTTCTGTAAATTTGAAAAAATCACTTAGGAAGTTGGGATCTTGCAGACTGCAACAAGAAAATCTAACTTTGTCATAAATGTACAAACCAATCTCATCAAAGCGGTTTGGGGAAAGGTGCTGACATCAATCTTCTCACACTAGCTAAAAGGGCTGAGAACATTGGCACCCAAGTGCAAGGAGCAGAACTAGAGTCCAGATCTCAGCCTGTAATACCATTCACTAATCAAAGTAATCAGGGCCCCTTGGAACAATGACTGATTCTAAGTCTGGAGAAGAAAATATAAAAGAAGAACATGGATCATCAGAAAGTAAATGATAAAAACAAAGAAAGAAACACACAAAACAACAATAGGAGTATGGAAGTGTGTCAATGGGACACAAGAGCCAACTGAAAGAGTTCCTAAAAGCTAACGCTGGAATAATTTCAACAAGAACATAGGTAGTCTTATATTACCACCCAAAGTATAAAACAAAGAAACATACCAATATGAATGAATGAATGAATGAATGTGGAAGAAAGGGCAAGTGTCCCATACAGAAAAATTCCAGAATGATGTATATAGATACTTTCTTTCAAGGAAGTGGATTGTAAACCTCATTCATTAAGTGTGGCCTGCACAATGATTCCATCCAAAAAATTACAGCATAGAAAGGGGAAAAAGAAGAGTAAATTTACACTGGAGAAACCTAATACTTATTACTTTACCCAGGTGATGAAGTTAAGTTAAAATCAATTCATAATAATTCATTGTGATAGTTCGATACCTGAAATGATGTGACAAAAATGTCAATTTCCTTTGGTGTTTTCCTTACACCCAAAACATAACCCAGTCTAATGGAAAAAGAAAAAAAAAAACAAATCTCCATTGAGGGGGCATTGTACAAAATAGCTGATCAGTATTCTTCAAATTGTAAAGGTCATCAAAAACAAGGAAAATTTAAGATAATTTCACAGCCAAGAGATGCCTAAAAAGACAAAGCAATTGCATGTATTGTGGGATCGTGGATGGGATCACAGAACAGAAAAATAATATTTGGTAAAAACTAAGGAAATATGAATCAACTAGGACATACAGTGCCAAGATTTTTAGTTAACGATAATATGTCAACATTGGTTCGTTATTTGTAGCACATATACCACACTGAAGTAAGATGTTACTGAAAGGGTAAATTTTCAGAAGAGTGCACGTATAGGAGAATACTTTGTACAATCTGCTCAACTGTGTGTAAATCTAAAACTGTGCTGTAAATAAAGTCTATTAATAATAGATGAGGGAAAAGATAACCAGAAGAAAATATGTTCAGAAATTATAAAACATATAAATGACTTGTGGGTTAAAATAGTTTTCTTAGAAAATATTTAGAAATGAAATAAAAATGCTGCACAGCAAGTAGAAAAACCTACATTATAAAACAAAACCTGGAAGGTAATTAAAAAAATTACTGTTTATTTTCGAGAGAGAGAGAGGGGGGGGGGAGGGGCAAAGAGAGAGGGAGACACAGATTCTGAAGCAGGCTCCAGGCTCTGAGCTGTCAGCACAGAGACTGATGCTGGGCTCAAACTCATGAACTGCAAGATCATAACCTGAGCCGAAGTCAAACGCTTAACTGACTGAGCTACCCAGGTGCCCCTGGAAGGTATTTTTTTTCTAAATCTAATTTATTGTCAAGTTAGCTAACATACAGTGTATACAGTGTGACCATGGTTTCCAAAGTAGATTACCACAATTCATAACTTATACACAATACCCAGTGTTCATCCCAAAAGTTCCCTCCTCACTGCCCATCACCCATTCCCCCCACCTCAAGCTCTCAGTTTGTTCTCAATATTTAAGAGTCTCTTATGGTTTGCCTCCCTGTCTGAAACCATTTTTTTTTTTTGGCTTCAAGAGTAGATTCCCAAAATTCATCACTTACATACAACACCCAGTGCTCATCCCAACAAGTGCCCTCCTCAATGCCCATCACCCATTTCCCTCTCCCCCACCTTACCCTTCAGCCCTCAGTTTGTTCTCAGTATTTAAGAGTCTCTTATGGTTTGCCTCCCTCTTTGAAGCCATTTTTCCCCCTCCCCTTCCCCCCATGATCTTCTGTTAAGTTTCTCAAATTCCACATATGAGTGAAAACATATGATATCTGCCTTTCTCTGACTTAGTTCACTTAGCATAATACCCTCCAGTTCCAGCCACGTTGCTGCAAATGGCAAGATTTCATTCTTTCTTATTGTCAAGTAGTATTCCATTGTATAAATATTAACCACATCTTCTCTATCCATTCATCAGTTGATGGACACTTGGGGAAGGTAATTTTGAACTTAAATGTCTATATTAAAAACTGACAAAGGCTAAAATTTGATGTTACTAAGAAATTTCTAAGAAAGTGATTAAAAATTAGAAGAGTAAATTTAAGAAAATAGAAGAAAGTAAACAATAAGCATGTAAGAAGAAATTAAAAATACAGAAAACATACAGTTGTTTTGTAGACGGTTTGTCATTGAAGCCATAAGTTGTTTTTTTTGAAAAGACTAATAAACTGGCAAACAGGGCAAGCCTGTCAAAGAGACTGAGAATGATAATACATAAGAAAACTTTATGAAGACCCTTATTCTAAAAAATGTAAACTTTGTGTGAAATGGACAAATTTTAGACGATTGCTACTTACTCAAACTTACTTGAGGGCAAATAGATGCTTGAACAGATCTATTATTATTAAATGTATTGAGTAGGTAATTAAAATTTCCTTCCTGCCACTCATAAAAATTAAAAACCACAAGCAAATAAAACAAAGAAGTTAATGAACAAACAGTATATTTAAGGTCCAAATATGAAGGAACAAATAATTCCAATCTTGCACAATTATTTCAGAGTAACTAATATGAGGAAATATTCCCTATCCCCATCCTAAAACCTGTCTAGATCAGTTTGAGGAAGCAAAATTATAGGCTAATAATATGCATAGACATAACTGCAAGCATTCTAAAAAATGTTTACTAGTATATATTAAAAATAATACAACCTGAACAATTTTAGTTATTCTAGAAATTTGTTAGAATTTACATCAAGAAATCAATTAAAAAAATCAACATATTTAGAAGTTAAGATAAAAAATAATCACTTTGGCAAATATGAAGTTCAGATAAAATTTATTAGCCATTCCTCATAAAACTCCTAGAAAAATTAATCAGGGAAAACTTCCTAATTTTGATAAAAGGTATCAAACGCAAATCCATAGCATATATCTCTTGTAATGGTGAATTTAGATGTTTCTCCTGTGCTTTATGAGTGAGGATTACTTTTATTCCATATTATACTGTATTGACTAGCTAATCTAGTAAGAAAGAAAGCAAAAATACAGATCTTCCTTGACTTACAATAAGATTATGTCTCCATAAATCCATCATTAGCTAAAAATATCCTAAGTCAAAAATGCTTTTAAGACACGTAACCTATTAAACACTACAGCTTAGCCTAGCCTACCTTAAACATGCTCAAAGCCCTAACAGTTGGGTAAAATCATCTGACACAAAGCCTATTTTATAATACACTGTTGAATAGCTCACGTAATTTACTGAATACCATACTGAAAGTGGAAATCAGAATGGCTCTATAGGTACAGACAAGTTGTAAGTGTATTGTTGTTTACCCTTGTGATCACGTGGCTGACTGGGAGTCGTGGCTTGCTGTCTCTAATCAGCATCACAAGACAGTAGCTTACTGAATATTGCTAGCCCAGGAAAAGATCAAAATTCAAAATTCGAAGTATGGTGTCTATTGAACATATATCACTTTAGTACCCTTTAAAGTCAAAAACTCGTAAGTTGAATCATCATTAAGTCTGGAACCATCTATACATTTTTTTTGTAGAGAAAAATTGATCAGTGATGTTTTGTCTATGTGATAAAAAATGGCTAAGTGGCAGGTTGAAGGATAAAAGAGCACAGGGGACCCAGTCAAATCTCCTTACAAACATGCTAACGGCATAGTTCTAGTAAACAAGTGCTTAGTATTTACTAGCAATAGAGTTGTTATTTACGGAATGCTTTCATCAAGATACACCTGATTATCTAATTCATAACAACAAACAATGAAGAGATCTATTGATCTATGTATGGGTAATGACTCTCTAGAAAATGTCAGGTAAGCTCTGCCTCTATCAGAGCATAACATGAATGGCCCTTTATATGTAAATGATAAGAATCACATATATTACTTAGGACCTTGTATGTAACTTTAGGACATCCCAATAGGGAAACAGACAACCTGCATTTGAGTCCTCAGACCTCTGTCTGCTTTACTAATTATTCACGAATACTTGTGTCCTGAAATTATTAGCAATGTTGTATACTAGGCAAGACCTCTGTTTTGTGCCAATCTGATTTGATAATCCAATTATTTTATTATCTCATATTTACTTAATACTCAAAATCAGCAGAAAATTATGGAAATTAATAAGATATTGCAAATAGCATTGCACAATGATATAGTTTTGCAGTATTTAATCATATATGTTTATATGTCCATCTTCATTTTACCATAATGCATATTTACAATCTACTTTTACTGCCTAAAGAGTAGAGATTCAAAGATTCAAAAAAAGGGGAGGATTTAATGTCCACATACACTAAAGGGCACAACAAAAACAAATACATTTTGGGAAGAAGATGCTTATTCAGTAGTGAACTGAAGACAGCATTTTAGATTTACTTGTTTTTTCATAATGAGATCACTGAACACTTTAAATTGGACATAGAAAAAAATTAAAGTGTAAGTTAAGTCCCATGGTGTTTCTTTGCTAGAGTTGAGAACTTCAAGCACATTTCCTTCTCCTAGTTCAGAATCATTTTAATTAAATGACCCAGGAGCCTTTCGGGAAAGATGAGGCACAGAATTAAAACTGTGTTTTAGACTAGTATTGAGTGAGAAAACAGTACAATTCCCTTTGAATGAATATATCTTGCTGTTTATTTCTGTTTCTGTTTTAATGAGCACTTAGCTGCATGATTCTTTTGGCAAAGGACGAGTGATCTCTCTGCTTTTGTTAATGAGTCAGTATGAACAGCTCACTGGGATATTCAAACTTCACAGACTTCTGCAAATGATTTAATAGTATTTTCAGCTCATCATTATTGCTATGTGTCAAAACAGAGTATCTAGAAAGATCACTTAACTCCAATTTTAATCATGTTTCTGTTTAGTTTCATGTTCTTTTTAAAATTCAAAAGAAATAATATTTTATCTACATTAAGAAGCTACAAAAGGAAATGGGGGAATCAGGGTGGAAGAGACTCTGTATGAATAGGATATTAGCTAAATCTAATATATATTTACATGGCATCCTTTTATTTTAAAAGGTCAGAAGTGCTCTGATAAGGCAGAGAAGAACAAATAATTATCTGAATTCAGAATGCCATATTATTAAGATTGGAAGAAACTGGTGTGTTTTTGTTTGTTTGTTTTGTTTTTTAATAGTCACCATGCTGGACATTATATCCCCAGGACTTATTTACCTTACAACTGGAAGAAACTTTTGAGATATTTAATGCTCACATAAATTAATGAAGAATAAGAAATAATTAAAAGCTACATTTAAAAATTGCAAAAATAATGTTTTCACTCATATGTGGATCTTGAGAAACTTAACAGGAGACCATGGGGTGAGGGAAGGGGAAAAAATAGTTACAAACAGAGAGGGAGGGAGGCAAACCATAAGAGCCTTTAAATACAGAGAAAAAACTGAGGGTTGGCGGGGGGTGGGGGGGTGGGGGAGAGGGGAAAATGGGTGATGGGCATTGAGGAGGGCACTTGTTGGGATGAACACTGGGTGTTGTATGTAAGCGATGAACCACGGGAATCTACCCTCAAAACCAAGAGCACACATTACACACTAAATGTTAGCCAATTTGACAATAAATTATACTAAAAAAGTAATAAATTAAAAAAAAATGAAAGAGTTGATTTCAAAGGTTTGCAAACATATTTTGACCAATTAATAGGTCAGAGAAAGATAAACAGTTAATCTTAGCCAAAATTCTGAGTCCAGGCCATGTGATACCATTTCAATGAGAACTTCTTTAATGTAAGTCTTAGTAATTTGTTTGCTTTTCAACTTCTAAGGCTCATGATAGATTGCTCAGGTTAAAACCTGTCCTTATAAGCCTTAGAATGTAATTTTTCATTTTTATAATTATTTCCAATCAAATCTTAAAACTGGAGGACATAAGTATTTAATAGTTCCTTCATAGTCAATTAAAAGTGCTCGAATAAATGAATGACTACATGAATGAAACAAACAAAAAACCCCAAAGTTAATTCCTTCTCTGATAAACATTTGAACATATTTGAGTTACTACTTTAAAAATTCCAAATGTTTTTAGTATCTTTAGCAAAGATGATTTCTTTTAGAATAAGTGTTCTTAACAGGATTAATAATCATAATAAGTAACGTGCAGATGGAGCAAATAAAATTTTTTTCAGCCTTTAATATAGTTTAGGGTTCATCTTATTATGCAAGTCATGAAAGTAAGAGAATGAATGGTATCTTTTATATGATCTCTAGAATTCCTGCTCAAAGACTAATGATTATGTAGTTAAAGCAAATACACTAGGAGATAGGAATTCTGATATTATTATTCTAATTTTATGTATATTTTTATTCATATGTATACATTTCATAATTTTCTTGAAGTACATTGTAAATAATGGAGATCTTGTTAATGTAAAGCCTTCATCCCATTTATTCATACACAAAGTGATGGATAAAATGAAAGAAAAATTACATCCCAGGTGATAGTGTTTACAGCAAATGATGCATAATTAAAAACATTTTTTTGCTACTTACATTATCATTTGATGAAATGGCCTCATTTTAATGAGGGAGGATATAACTAAGTCCTATAATCAGAGGTTTTGCTGTGATCTCAACTATAAATTGATGTGTATAAAAACAATCTGTCCAAACTTCAAGCTTTGGAATATTTATATTAGCTTCAGCAAAATTCTATACAGGGTAGTTTTTGAACATTAAGATTTCTACTAAATAGACAAATACAAAGATAATGAGTAACTTAATATATTATTCTCACTTAATAAGTAAAGACTGAAATAGTTTAGTCTAATAAGTGACTGGAAACGATAAATCTTAGATGATGGTTTTATTTGTATAAATAAAATTTGTATATTTCAAATATATTTAAGATATTCTAAAATTTTGATTAAAAGTAATCTCTTCAATCTTTACTCCTTATTCTATTTTTTAGCTAATTGTTCAAACTGAATGAAACCATCCAATGATATTAGAGTTTAGTTTATTATTACATTTTTTGTTTTTTAAAGAGAGAGAGTGTGTGAGCATGGGATAGAGGCAAAGTGAGAGAGAAAGAGAATCTTAAGCAGGCTCCATGTTTAGTGCAGAACCCGACATGGGCCTCTATCCTACTACTCTAAGCTCATGACCTGAGCCAAAACTGAGTCGGATGCTCAACAGAGCCACTGAGGCACTCCAGTTTTAAGACTTTAAAATGACAAATATCATCTTTTATAAATTAGCTTTATAAAGCAAACTCTAAAATTAGTTAACTGACCCATAATACAATGAAAGGTTTTGCAAATATCTACTCTAAATCTGTATTTCATTTATTTGTCTTCTCTAAAACACCTTTTATGGTATGCATTGTAGATACTGAATATTTTTCTCTCTAAATGAATAAAATAATGAATCTAGAGTCTAAAATATTTTGAACTAATTTTTTCTGAAGTAAATTAATAACTCCTTTTTATTAAAAAATTTTTGCTTAATGTTTATTTTTGATAGAGTGACAGAGCGTGAGTGGGGGATGGGGAGAGAGAAAGGAAGACACTGAATCCGAAGCAGGCTCCAGGCTCTGAGCTGTCAGCACAGAGCCCACGCAGGGCTCGAACCCACGAGCTGTGAAATCATGACCTGAGCCAAAGTCAGATGCTTAACTGACTTAGCCACCCAGGCACCCCTCTATGATATACTTCTATACCAAAAGAAATGAATCTTATAAGCACATAAATTCAGTGTTTAAAAATTTAGGGTACGAATTAAGAAATGCTTTCAAATGATCTAAACATTCAAACCATAACAACTGAGTATGAACACAAGTCCCAAGTAACTGAGTGCCTTATTTCCAATGTTAAACCTTGTTACCCTTTGTCAAATTTTTTATATATTCTGGAACAAACACTCATTATCATCAGACATATATGTTTATTTTCTGCTTAATGTTATGTTCTTAAGTCTTTAGAATGTATAGTATTACAGTGGATACTTTTAAGATATAATCATGGATAATATCCCTTACATATTAAATTGAAAATAAATACATAAATAATGAAATTTATCTTCAACTGACTATTGAAGCATTTTTAAAGAATATCTCTGAACTTTCAAATAGGTATGAAAAATTATTTTTTATTTGGCTATGGTAATAAAACAGGATGGTATTGATGAAAGAATGAACACATAGATGAATGGAACATAAGAGAGAACCTAGAAATAGACCTCCATAAACATAGACAAATGATCTTTGACAAAGGAGCAAAGGCAACACAATGGAGAAAGACAGTCTCTTCAACAAATGTTGTTGGAGTACCTGAACATACACATGCAAAATAATGAATCTAGGCACAGACCTTACACTTTCACAAAAATTAACTCAAAATGGATGATAGATCTAAATATAAAACTCCTAGAAGGCAACACAGAAAGCCCAGGTGACATTGGGTATGGTGATACCTTTTTAGATACAACACCAAAGACATGATCCATGAAAGAAATAAATGACAAGCTAGGTTTTATTAAAATTAAAATACCTCTGCTCTGCAAAAGACAATGGTAAGAGAATTAGGAAACAAGCCAAAGATTGGGAAAAAATATTCACAAACAAGACATCTGATAAAGGATTGTTTTCCAAATATACAAAATATTCTTAAAACTTAACAATAAGAAAATAAGCATCCCAATTAAAAAAATGGGCCAAAGACTTTTAACAGACAACTCGACAAAGAAGATACACAGTGATAAATGAACATATGAAAGGATACTTCATATTATATGTTATCAGGGAAATGTGAATTAAAACAACAATGAGATAGCACTCATATCTGTTAGAATGTCCAAGAGCCAGAGCACTGACAACACCAAATGCTGGTTAGCAACAGAAACTCTCACACATTGCTGGTGAGAATGCAAAACGGTATGGCCACTCTGGAAAAAAGTTTGGTGCTTTCTTACAAAACTTAAATCTTACATATAATCCAGCAATCACACTCTTTGGTATTTACTCAAAGGAGTTGAAAACATCCTCATCAAAACTGCATACAGACATTTATAGCCACTTTACCACAATTGTAAACATTTGAAAGTAACCAAGAAAGAAATTAGCTATCAAGCCATGAAAAGACATGAAGGAAACTTAAGTGCATATTACTAAGTAGAAGTCAATCTAAAAAGTCTACATAATATATGATTACAACTACACGAAAAGACAAAATGGAGACATGAAGACAGTAAAAAGATCAGTGGTTTCTAAAAATGAAGTTGGGAGAGATGAACAGGCAGGGCACAGGATTTTTAGGACAGTGGACATCCTCTATATGATATTGTAATGATGGATATGCCATTATATGTTTTTTCCCAAACCCATGGAATATATAACACCAAGAGTAAACCCTAAAATATATTATGGACTTAGGTGATGATAATGTATCCATGTAGGTTCATCGCTGGTAAAAAATGTACTGTTCTGGGGTGCCTGGGTTGCTCAGTTGGTTGAGCACACGACTCTTGATTTTGGCTCAGGTCACGATCTCATGGTTCCTGGGATAGAATCCTGTGTTAGTCTGTGCACTGGCAGAGTAAAGGCTGCTTGGGATTCTCTCTCTCTCCCTCTCTCTCTGCCCTTCCCCCGCTCACACACGTGCTCTCTCTCTCTCTCAAAATAAATAAACTTTATACATACACACACACACCATTCTGATGAGTGATGTTGACAACAGGTAAAGCTATGTATGTAAGGGGGCAGAGTATATGGGAAAACTCTACCTTTCTCTAAATTTTGTTGTAAACCTAAAACTTCTCTACAAATAAAGTCTAAAAAATTATATTTATTCAGGGGGTGCCTGGGTGGCTCAGTCAATTAAGCATCTGACTTCAGCTCAGGTCATGATCTCACGGTTGGTGAGTTTGAGCCCCAGTCAGGCTCTGTGCTGACAGTTCAGAGCCTGGAGCCTGCTACAGATTCTGTGTCTCCCTGTCTCTCTGCCCCTCTCTTGCTCATGCTCTGTCTCTCTGTCTCTCTCTTACAAAAATAAAATAAACATTACAAAATAATATTTTAAAAAGTATATTCAGGGGAAAGGAAAAAATAAAACTATGTTCAATAAGTTTGTTTCTATCTTTCCTGCTAAATATTTTTTCCTTTACAAATAAACAATGAAACCACCAATATTAATTATGACACAGGTAATAGTGAACAAAAATCTAATCAGAAATATAACTAGATAGAATTAAAGTGCCCTTTTGTAGGCAGATATATCAGAATAGAATTTCAGGTTTGCATATCTGTTTGTATTCAGAGAAAGACAATACAAGGAACAGAAGGTGGAGAAAAAGAAGTCAGGACATCTTTGCTCTTCCATCATTTCTCATCCTCTCTCATTCAATCCACACAGCCTTTTCATCAACAAAGAGCTGTATATTAACCTGTCTTTCTCAGACTCTTTTACTACTGGCACAACATGTGGCCTGGATTCACTAAAATTACTGAACAAAGATTTGCACTTTAGGAACACCTTTCCCACTAAACAATTAGAATGTGATAGAAAGTTGAGAGAAAATGCCCTTACGTGTCAAACATCAATTTTTCTTTGCAGTAGAATCTTATTTAAAAAAATAACAAATTTATGTGGAAATGTTGCTTTGATTTCCAGAAATAATAGTTATGAAATAAATTTTGATGAATAGAAGCAAGAAATTCCTGCAGAGGCTGACCTTCAGAAAGTTCAATCATAACCTGTCAAATAGTTTTTATTCCTCATTGTAATTTCTTTCTGTTATTTCCACACACAATGAGCAAGATTTTCAACTGTTAGCAGTTTGGGTTTTCCTAGAAGTATTATTGACTTCAAGTCATTTTTTGTTTTAGAAAAAAACACTGCAATGTGACTAAGATTTTGTCAAGGTCATACCAACTTACAATTTTGAATTAGTGAGCTGAAAACCAAAAGGACACTCACTATTCTACATAACAATTTTTTAAAAAATTTTTTTCAATGTTTATTTATTTTTGAATGACAGAGAGAGTGTGAGAGGGGAAGGGACAGAGACAGAGGGAGGCATAGAACCTGAAGCAGGCTCCAGACTCTGAGCTTTCAGCACAGAGTCTGATGCAGGGCTCAAACCCATGAACCATGAGATCATGACCTGAGACGAAGTTGGATGCTTAACCGACTGAGCCACCTAGGCACCCCTTCAATATGTATTGTTAATCCTGGGTAAAGTTACATTTTGCAGACTATTAGGCATATGTACAATCTAGACAGAACTAATAAATAGGAACAAATTTTCCCATCCATTTAATTTCAATACCCTAGATTTTGGTTAAAAAAACATAGGAAAATGCCTTTGAAATTAGAGAAACAAGTGGACCCTTTTCCTGAAAGTAAAATAAACCCAAGAAAAAAAGAATAACAATTGGAGTTTCCCTACAGAGGACAATGACTTAGAGACATCAGAAATAATATGTTAAATAGATATAAGAGAACTCAATCAATTTGCTGGATATCTTAAATTAATTTTTGTTTCAGTTTATGAACTAAACTGACATGGTTTTAGAATAGATTTTCCTTGAACCTCAGAAGAAAAAGGTGGAGATATTTAAATTGGGCTTTAACTAAGCCATAATGAAGTATCTTTGATAGCTATAACTGAAAATATAAGCTTAAAAATAAATATTTTGAAGATTTATAATTGAACAAAAATGGCTTCTTGCACTCTAACCAAGGCTAGTTTACAAAAAATCTAAAACCACACTAAAACTTTTAAAATATTTATGCTTTTATTCACTCTCTCTACTGTTAATGTATTCTCCAGCGCCATTAAGTTTTAAGAAGCATTTGTTTCTAAGTAGCAGAGATTGAACTCACTTCTCTTTTTACATTCCTACTTAAACCCATTATTGTCAGGCATTGGTTTCCAACCATCCCGAAAAACCTCTCATGTCAAGTTGTCCACATTTCCAAATCCAAAATTAGGTAATTCTCTCTTTGTGACTCAGTTGTTCACTGCTACTCCTTGACTATCTTCTTTGTCTCTATCCTCATGGCCACACTTGTTCAAGCCCCATAGTTAGGTCCTTTACATTTTCCCAACTTCTAGTTGTATGCTAAGGGTTTATTCCTTTTCTCATACCTCTTCTCTATCTCTACTTACTCCCTAGATGACTATCAGCTTCATGGTTAACTCCGTGGTTACACTATATTTAACTGCATAATTACCATCTCCATTTAGATGCTTAGTAGGCACCTCAAATCTGACATGGCCACAAATGCCTCACTCTTGCCCCACAAACATTTATTTTTGTTAGTTTTCTTCAGCACACTATATCTGATTTATCTACATACCTGTTGGCATTTCCATGCCGTTCAAACATCAGATTCTCACCAATTTTCACAGTGGGTACAATTATTCCTTAACTCAAGCAACTGTCATGAATGTAGCATTAATCTCCCACTGTCTTCTTTTTGCCATTATTACTTCCTTCCTTCCAATTCACTCTCTTCATAACAACTAGAGTGATTTTTTCAAAACAGCAAGGCACATGATCTTACTTTCCAGATGGAAATCTTTTAATCATCCCACAGCATTTAGGATAAATCCTATAATCTTTGTCACGGCCTACAAAAATCTACCTAATCTGGCCCCAAATTTCTTTTCAGAATTTATCTCCTATAGATTTCCCTAGCCTATGCTTTCTGGTAGTCTCATTGGCTTTCCTTTGTTCTTTAAAGAATCTAATTACAATCTTGTCCCTGCATATTTTAGGAAGTATTCCTCCTAAAGTATTCCTTTAGCACTTGTTGGCTCACTTTAAAGTTTTGCTTAACTGCCACCTCAGCAGAGAGGTTTTCACTTCTCTCCTTATGTAAAATGACATCTATCTACCATTTAGCAACTCTCTTTTTATTTTTCCTCAAAGTTGTAAATATCTAGATTTAAAAATTGAGTTGTTAGTTTGCTTCTTGACTTATCAAAATTAAATTCTGTGAAAATAAAATTTTGTTTTTTTTCACCATTACTCACCTAGATTAGTTCTTCATTTGTATATTTGTAAATATACACATTTGCTGGCTAAATGTGTGTATAGTATGCATCTGTGTATGTGTGCCTATATATGTGTGTGCACAAGTACACACACACACAAATATAAAGAGAGAATTCTGCCTGGTTTCTTTCTCCTTTCCTCCCCCCTCCCCCTCCTCCTCCTCCTACTCCTTTTTTGTTTTGTTTTGTGGTTTTGGTTTCTTTCTTTTCTAGTTTGCTCAGTGAGCTTTGGAAAGATGAAATGAGTCAGAAGATGACAATAGTTAGTTGGAAAGTTTGTATTTCCTATTTCCTTCATTGTAACAAAATTTAATCATCTCAGTAAATATATTTCTTGTGTTAAAACTATGTATTAGAAAGTATATACTATTTACAATAGCCAAGACATGGAAACAACCTACATGTCTATTGACAGATGAACGGATAAAGAAAATGTGATATATATACATATATACATATATATATATGTATATTGAAAAATTATTTGGGCATAAAAATGAAAGAAATTCTGCCATTTGCAACAACACAGATAGAACTTCAGGGAATTATGCTAAGTGGATTAAGTCAGACAGAGAAAGAAACACTGTTATGCTCTGACTTATAGGGTCTTAAATAAATGAACTCTGAAGCAGAGAACACATTGGTGGTTGCTATAAGCAGGGGGTGGGGTGGGGAACATGGGTGAAAGTGGTGAAAAGGTACAGATTTCCAGTTATAAGATAAATAAGTTCTGGGTAATGTGCAGCATGGCAGCTATTATTAAAAATACTGTATTTTATATTTGAAAGTTGTTAAAAGAGTAGATCTTAAAAGTTTTCATCAGAAAGCTTTTTCTCAAGGTAACTATATGAGGTGATGGATATTAACTAAACTTATTGTGGTAATCATTTCACAATATACACATACCATAAATAATTATGCTGTACACTTTAAAAAAAGAAAGACAATATTAAATACATCCATGTCCATCTTTCTTGAATACATTCATAATCTGAAAATTTCTGATGAAGTCATTGCGTAGTTCCCTTTAGTCCTGCCAGTTCTCTTTATGATTTCAGGAAATGCATATAATTACAATAAATGTATTAGAAACATGCATTGTATTTACCATAAAATAACATCTTTCATAAAGATATAAAGTATCTTTTCCTCTCTCAGCTACCAATGACGGTCTTAATGTTATTATTCTTCCATGAAAGAAAGAGACAATTTCCTGAAGGTTTTTCACAGTATAAAATTACAAAAGCTCAGCTTCAAGATGAAGTTCCCTGAGTTACATAGCACAATTTTCACTACACTGGTGCCTTGCGATTTAATATGCTACTGATCTGACAGATATTGGACATACCATGAGGGAGGAACGTTGCTTGAACTCACAGTGAATTTTTTCTTCAGGTGCTTGAAAAGCCCACAATGTGGATGTTAATGTCAGTCACTCTTGCACTCAAAATTATAATAAGGGGTTTCTAGGGCTTGGAAATAGTCAAAAAAGTGTATTTTCAGTGAAGTGGTGGTCTTTGTATACAGAACCCTCTGAGGATAATCTGAAACTACAAGGATGGTCATCTTTGTGTTTCCATTGACTAAGCAATTTTAGAATTTAGTAAGTTAAGTTGTAGAAAGTGGAGAGTAATGCACATGATTATTGACTATTGCAATACAAATATACTTTGCCCAATAGAGATACAATTGATTTTGTGCTTTACAAAAGATGACCCAAAATATTACATTTTATTGTCCTATATGGTATCAACCAGCTTTTATGCATTAAAATATTAATACCAGCATTCCTTACTGACTATATAGCATATATATGTTATAGCATATGTATTATGAAACTATATAGTTGGTTCTTTAAATGATCCTTTGAATAAGCTTAGTGTCTTATTGCTTTCCTAATTAAAGAGCTGAATAAAATGTTTGAACATGTTATTTTACATTTTATGAAGGTCATGATTTTACCTTTTGAGGGAAAAGAGGTAAGAAATATAAACCATGCATATGTATACATATATGTGCATGTGTTAATTTATGTGTGTGACACTTCCAAAATAAAACTTTCATCATTTCATTTGCTATATTTCTTTGTTTTACTGTATAAAAACATTGTGGCCAGAGATAAGCTAAATAAACACTGTGTGGTATTTTCTTTGAAACATTTTGTCCTGACACTTTTTAAAACAATGCTATATATAAGGGGGAAATATATATATATATATATATATATATATATATATATATATATATATATATATAAATTTCCCCCTTATTTCAACCACAGTTGGATTACAACATTGATAATATTTCTTATGCACTCAAGGGCAAAAAAGCTTGTAGCCCATAGAAATATTTGGGGTAAAAATAGAGTTGGGGTTAACATCTAGCACATTTTCTTTTTATCAAATATGTCACTTAAGCTTTTAGCACACATCTTTGTTGATACAAAATGACATATTTTGTAAATTAAAAATTTCACTGGGGCGCCTGGGTGGCTCAATGGGTTAAGCGTCCAACTTTGGCTCAGGTCAGATCTCACAGTAGGTTTGGGCCCCACTTTGGGCTCTGGGCTAACAGCTCAGAGCCTGGCGCCTGCTTCAGATTCTGTGTCTCCCTCTCTCTGCCCCTCCCCTGCTTGTGCTCCACCTATTTTTCTCCCAAAAATAAATAAACAGTAAAAAAAACTTTTTTAAATTTCACTGATCTGCTAGCAAAAGCAGTTTTTAGTATTGTGGAGAGAATTTTTGTCAGATTTTGTGACATGAATCATGTTTCCTTAGTTGGAAACATCATGCTGATGATTTGAACTTTAGTTTTGATGCATTGGGGAGTGTCAATAAAGAGGTGTCAGCTGTTTCCCTATTAATATCCTGCAAATAATAAAAATAGTTGTCCCCAACTGAGTCACAGGCAGCATTTTCCAAATTGCTACAAATAAACTGAGATAAAATTTGAGCAGGATGAGGGAGTATTGCACCATATCATATCAGAATTTCCTAAAGAGCAAAATCTGTATGAAGACAATAATTTGGGAGTTAATATATTTATTTAGACAGATTTTTTAATTGAATGTATTTTGTATGTATTATAGTGCCTATTGGATCCAAGGTATTTAGGTAAGCAAGTAATTGATAAGAAGTAACATTAAATAACAGTGACAATGGTTTCCCCAAAAAACAAAAACATAGACACAGGCATATGTATTTGTGTGTGCACCTTACATATATATTGACATATTATTTATGTCTATATTTCAATGTACAAATACACATGCACATTAACACACATCTTTAATACATGAAGCTAATATACTATGGTATGTCAACTATACTTCAATTAAAAATAAAACAAACAAATAAAGATACACTACTTTGGCTTAAAATGATTTTTGTTGTTTTACAAAATAAAATTTTTACTGGTAACAAACACAAAGGGGTAGAGGGACATTCCTTTCGTGGTTTACAATTCATAACTGACAATTATAAAATGAAATCACTAATACTAGTTGTATTTTTCTACTGTAGTCTAGTTCTTTAACGCTTTTTCTCATAATTATATTTAGATAACATAGAGCAGAAACATTTAGTATTTTCACACCCTCAACAATGACTACTCAACAAACAGCCACCAACAGCCTAATAGATGGTGGAAGCTGGAAAGGAAAGACTTGAACTTCGCTGGGAAAGGTTTATGAAAATGGCTTCAGTTCAGATACTGGAAATGATTATTTTATCCAGAGTATGCCTCAAACTCAATAATGGACAAGATTTACTGTTTAATTCTATTCAAATCGTGCCCTTGAATAGGAAATGTCAAAGCAATACAGTTCCATGATTAGCTAGACACATACGTGTACTTCTGTTGGAGCAGGCACTTTTTGACAGTGGGCAGGCTCTGCAGGAGGAAATTCTATGTCCTTTTGTTGTTCTTAACCTCAAAATGATTAAACAAAATAATAAGGGTACAATTAGACTGAAGCACACACCACAAGAAAAATCCCAGGGAAGGTGTTTGAAATGAATTGAATCATGCATTACTTTACGCATACCTCATATTTTCTTATTAACTTTTAAATATTATTTTGCAGGTGAAAACTTGGACCCAACTATCAAGAAGTGATTCTTTTCTCAAGTATCAGATTAGTGAACAGAAGTTTAAATTACTAGGAATGTTCACATTTGAGAATAAGTCTGCTCCATTTTTATAGCAATACAAGTCCCTGCAGGACCAGCAAATTCCAACAACCTGGCCTGACCGTGACTTCCTCTGGAGCAGAGAACAAAACAGCATGCTGTAAAGCACCGAATCTTGACTTGCTGGGGAAGGTCACTTCAGTGCCTTTTGGGAGATACTTCAGCCATACTGAAGCCGCTAAAGCAAAAATCAAAATGTTTGTGGGGCAGCAGCAATAAGGCAATCATTCCCTTTCCTATCTCTTCATAGCATCAGTGTGACAAATCTCTTACAGTGAAAATAACTCTGAATTGCCCATAGGCTGCCGGGTGAGAAGACAGACACAGTGTGGCTTTAGTTTAAAGGCAGATGAATAGGTCAAGGGTTTAGAGGAAAACTTTTTCTTTTTACCAGATGCTGAGTTTCCCACTTAAAAAAAAATTTTTTTTGTTTTAATCTCACTGACTAGAATTCAGAATGACATAACTTCACTGGAAACTATTCTAATCATCATTTTTAACAGTGATTAACATACTGTTATATTTGTTTCCAGTGTGCAGAATAAAGATTCAACAATGCTATGTACTACTCAGTGCTTCTCTATCTCGAAACTGTGGCTTATTACAAAATCTTAAATGCAATTTTGACTGTAGCCCTTTTATATTCATATGGGAAGCACTAATTAGGTGTCTAAACTGTGCAAGATGTTGCACTAGATGCTGTGAGGAATGAAGACATAAAGAAATAATCCTTGCCATTAAAGGGTTATAATCCAATGGCTTTCAAGTTTCAAAGTTAAAAAGAAAATATTCTAAAAATGAACCCTGAATTGTGAACTTGTGATCACCTCTGTACACCTGTGCCTCTTCCTCTTTTTTAATTCTCTGTTAGCAAGTCTTAGCGATGAGAGCTTGAGAGAGAGTTTGAAGTTACCCAAAGAGCATGGGGATGAGAGAAACAGATTTTCCTTTGAAGCTTAGAGTTCAAATGCAACACATAGTCTGTCATAACACAGATTTGCAAAGCTACACGAGGCAGGCACACTGCTCTTAGGTCAAGATTACCTGGATATGTTTTAGACTTTATTAGCCTTTTTGAAGCAAAAATAGATCCTTATTGGGAAGCCTAAATAAAGGCAGTCTCAAAGGCAAAGTGTTAGTGTCCCAAACATTCTAGGAGAAAAGAAATTTTAGTAAGTAGTAATAATGAAACTAGTTAAATCTTAAGCTTTTACTATTTTCCATGTACTCTGCAAAGTGTGGTCATGTTCATTCTCTCATTTATTGTCCCTAACAATGAATATTTGAGTTAATCGAGCCTTCGCATATTTTACCCAAGGCTGGTAATGGTAGGGCTAGGATTCATTCCACCAATAACTCCTCCATTTTTCCCTGAAATGTGGTGGCCCTTGGAATCACATCTGTATAGCAATGCATCAATTGTGGTCTCTTTGTCTTTTTTAATTCCATTCAGGAAGTATCCAAATCACATGTAGGGTTTTCCTACCTGAAAGTTAAGTGCTGGTAATATGGACTTTGTTTCTTGTGGAGGATTTTTTTTTCTATTGGAAACCAAAGTGATTGCTTTTTTCCTCAGATAGGTTAATGTGTTTTTGTTTTGTTTTGTTTTGTTTTGGTTGCAAGTAATAAGTATTAATCCAGGGTTTGTTATGTTTTTCCTTTAAGTTCATTTATATATAGCAAGGTGAAATATCTCTCAGAATCTCAGGAAAGGGTCTATACATAAGTTGTTGGAAGGATTACTTTTTTTTTTCAACGTTTTTTATTTATTTTTGGGACAGAGAGAGACAGAGCATGAACAGGGGGTGGGGGGGGGCAGAGAGAGAGGGAGACACAGAATCGGAAACAGGCTCCAGGCTCTGAGCCATCAGCCCAGAGCCCGACGTGGGGCTCGAACTCACGGACCGCGAGATCGTGACCTGGCTGAAGTCGGACGCTTAACCGACTGCGCCACCCAGGCGCCCCGGAAGGATTACTTTTATCTGAAAGCTACTCAAAGTCAGTATTGCCATTTCCATACGCTCCTTCACTTGTCATATGGCCACTCACATCTCATTCTTTGTGTATTGTTTTTGTTCTTTTTGCAAACCAGCTTTCTCAACTTTTCAATGTACTTAGCCACAACTCCATTATATTTTCAAGTGTTAGATCTAACCATTGTCAGACAGTAGACAGATTCTTTTTGTATCTCAACTTTAAGTTCTCAAGAAAAATATCTGAATTATTTACCTACAAATTTCATTTCTCCTACTTCATTCAAAGTAGCCAAGGTGTGGAATCATGTGGTAGCACCACTGGTAGCAGTCATGAGGGTGAGGCTGTTGCTCAGAAAAGGAAGAATATATTTTTGGAAGACATGCCAAAAGATTTGTCAGTATCCTACGGAGAGGGGTTATGATGATCATAGAGATTTTAAATATTTTCAGCTACTACAACATTGATTCATGCTAAATTAATCAACTAAAACGGTCTATCAGAGTTCATGGCCATTCAGATAGAAACCCTGTCTCTAGGCCCCGATCCCTCTGCACATTATCAAAAGTGACTCTTTGGACTTTCAAAATAACAATGCAGACCCAGCCTGAATTTCCTTAGCTTATCTGTGTACAGTATATAGTATCCTAACTACACTAAGAATTTGGAACTAGAAAGGTCTTCATGATAATTTTTGTGAGTTTGATCTTCCAGGAAATCTATGATCCAATAAAACATTCTTTGGCAAAGGATATTAATAACTGGTAAGATATTCTTAAAATATATATACACATGTTTCCCAATACACAACGAAACATATATGTAATATATATCTTGTGCTTTTAGATACTTAGGAAAAATCAGAAGAACAACTTTCTCAGATTTACCTCAGAGTTACATGCAGACAGGCATTCCAGAATCTTTTTATAAAATATATGCCACTAACTGTAAAATTAAGTCAATACTATTTCCTGATGGATTTTAATGTTCAAATCAAGTATCAATATGTGAATATTGATATATTATGCATACATACATATATATTATGCATTATTATGTAAGAAAAAGAATGATATTTCCATCAGAAACTTTCCCTTAACTAGTGTGCAAGTGGACCTGGAAAAAAAAAAAAAAAGGCAAGGGCAGGTCACTGAGTTTAGTATGCATTAGTTAGTGATACATGTAAATGAAGGCTAATATACTCCACACAACAGCCTTTTCAAGCATAGTTCTGTTGGCATGAAAGAACAGAAGGAATAAAAACAAAAAAGAAACAAAAGAAACAGCAAAAGAAAACACATCTACCATTGATTCATAAGCCCTCAACATGATCACTTCCCCCTTTGCTTTCTTATGCTAAGTAACTCTAATGTTAATGGAAAGTTAGTGCAAATTCATGGGTTAAAAATGTACCTTTTATGTGGTGCCTGGGTGGCTCAGTCGGTTAAGCGTCCGACCAGCTCAGGTCATGATCTCGTGGTTGGTGAGTTCAAGCCCCACATCGGGCTCTGTACTGACAGCTCAGAGCCTGGAGCCTACTTGGATTCTGTGTCTCCCTCTCTCTATTTGCTCCTTCCCCACTCACACTGTCTCTCTCTCTCTCTCTCTCTCTCAAAAATAAACATTAAAAAAATGTACCTTTTATTAATACCCAAATGATATGTAGATGACATTTGTGAGTGATGAGTCAAAAAGGAAAATATTTATAAATTAGTGATAAGTAAAACTGCTATATCATATCAAGTTAGCTAAATATATGAAGTTGCACTGATAAACGTAAAACATATGAGAAAATTGTACTATTCACTTTGGACATCACCATTTTAAACACATCTTTATATAGAGTGTTGAAAAAAATCAATCTTGGATTTACAAATGATAGGGAAATGAAAATAATATTAAAATGAACTATATTATACACATATTAAGTACTTGTTTCATCAGTAAGCATGGATTATTTTTACCATGTTAAATCAGCTGTTTTTCATATTGTAATGGTAGTTCAAATGGGAAATGGTTTCTCTAGAGAATAATGAATAAATTTATTTACATTTAATAAATATCACTAGTTGTTTAAAACACTTAAAAATTAATAAATTTGAAGACATTTAGAGGATCACCACCTGTAGAATATAATTTTAAAATTACTATCAATTATTAAAAGGCAACTCACTGGTATTTTTTCGTGCTGGTTATTTATTTCAGACTTTACCTTTGGTGCCTTTTTTTGTTTTTAATTGTCTAAGTCATCAAATTATCATTCCAGAATGACATCTATAAAAATTATATAACAAAAAATAATAAAAGTATCATATTTAAATAGTTTATACCATTGAAATTATTATACAAGTACAGAAATATCAGATTTTTTTGGACACTTCTTTCTTACCTGCTTGTGAGCATGGTCATATGAATTAATGTGATTGTCAAACTCTTGATGCTTATAGTACTGCTTGTCACAGAGTTCACAGTAGAAGTTGGCCTTCAGATCTTCCAGAGCTTTTGCTATGGTGTTCTCCTTCTCAGCATAATCCTAAAAATTAAAATTGCAAGGAAGGCAGCAATTAGTTCTTCCCTAAATTGACTTTGTTCTGACAGTTGTCAACTTTAGCATAATAATTAGAGTTAGAAACAGAATATAACAAAGAAAAATAAAGCAAATGCCAGCAGACTAAGTCAGAAAAAATTATGAGCTGAAGAGCATAAAAGATTAACACAAGAAGCCAAGATAAATGGTGGGAAGAGTAGCAAAAATGTGCAGAAGCAAATCAGATGGAGAAATAGAAGTCCCTTGTTTGAACAATTTCCTGTGCTGTGTTGGCAACGAAGAAACTAAAAATCATATAGTTATGTTGATTCAACCGCTGACTTCTGGCAATGGCTTAGTTAATATAAAACTTGTAAATTCTAAACAACATCTAAAATGTGTCCTGCATGAAGAAGTCCATATTGGTGCACAAATATTCAAGTTTGGTATTTTTGTTTGCTTGTTTCTTTAAATATCTAAATAGTAACATACTCATCCCAAGTAGATTTCACTTGACTAATGTTTTCATCTTGACCTATATCATTTTAAGTCGAACTTTAAAAAATTCTCTAGTCTTTAGAAAATAGGATTCTTTTCTGCAAGTTATTTGCCTAAACTGAAAAGGATTAAACTGTATAAGCAGATTGCTTTCATCATGCTCACAGTAAATAAAGATGGCTATATAATCAAACCACTGAAAAAATGAAAAATGTAGTCAGTTATTAGCTTTCATTTATGAAGCATAAAATAGCAAAATGTTTGTGGTTTTTAGGTTTTCTCAACTCTAAATTTACTTGCTGTTTCACTGAACCTTAAATGTCAATGTTGTTAGACATAAATAAATTTTACATGTTGAAACATTGTTCAAGTCTTTTGCTGAAGTGCTGATATGAAGATCTAAACTTCAGTTCTTGCCAGAGAATATATTATGTTTCTAACTTAAAGACTCTCTCATACTCAACTCCTTTACAATTCAAATTAAGGACATATTCAGGCCTTTTATGTGCTAGTATAAGAAACTAACTGTCTCAGCCAGTGGGATATGGAGATGAAATGACATAGTCCTCTCTATATCAATGGCCATTGTCCTCTCTCTAAATACACAAGCTAAAAAGGACTCACAGTTTGAATGTTTAAACTGCTTCTATAAAATACAAAAGTGGTTTACTAATTGTAATTTAATGAATGACTAATACTTCCCTTACTTTATTGTACTATGTGCACACATCACATATCAAAATTCACCCTACTTTTGTATATTTATCTTCTGAAATACATTATAGTAACTGATAAATATATTTGCCATAGTCTATAAATACATAACTCAGTTTCTCACTATAAAGACAACAATCTATTGTTCTATTAGTTTTATCAACTGCACAGAGGTGGTAAATTGCAAAATCATTCAAATTGTTTATTTATAATTTATCAATTCAATAATTAATTTACCATTTCTCATCAGGTTTGTGAAATATTTCCTATTACTCTTTTTGATTACTTAAGATATGTTTTTTTTTTAAAAAAAAACAGCTAGTTTAAAAACATGAAAATGAGTCATATATAACTAAACTCGTTACTGAAAATTTACAAAACCTTTAAAATAATACATTGTGGATTAGCCAATTTAAATGAAACAAAAATTAAGTACTATGATTTCATGGCTAAAGTGTGTGAAGCAGAGATAAAATTCCAATCAATATGAGTTATATTATAATGGCAATAGATTTTGGCTCAAAGCTGAATTAGCCTTCAAAATAATATTCTTGAACAGCAATTTCTTTGCAAACTAGTTGATTCTCCCCATTAATTATAATTACAGTTAAGCTACTTCATCTCTCAAAATATTTCATTATTTCTTATTATTGTGTAGGTTTATTTTGTTCTGCCTAAGATTGATATTCCCTCAGAGAAGCAATAATTGTTTCTTACTTATTATTTCCACAAAAATTGGAGAATTTTTGACTAAAGTAAACTGAAATTCTCAGGTAAATTGCATTCTTCCAAAATACTAGCCTTAGTCTAAGTTTGAAGAGAAAAACAAATCTGAAAACAATGAAACATTTGAAAAACAATGAAACATTTGAAAACAATGAAACAATGAAAACATTTACTCAGTGCTTGTTTAGGATCAGTCCTGATTAAGAGTGTACATGTATTAACTCCCTTAATCCTGATTAAAATTATAGAGATGTGTATTTTAGACATTTTCTCATTTTATGGTGAAGGTACCAGGAAGTGAAATAATTAGCTCAAGGATATATAGTGAATAAATGTGCAGCCCATATTTGAACCCAAATAATCTGGTTCATAGAATTTCATTACGTTTAAACTTTTCAGCACATAAAAAAAAGTAGAAATGGTACAATAACATGCACATACCCATCAACTGAATTCAATTATCAACTCAAGGCCAACTTTGTTTCAATGTACCTATCCTATCTCATACCCTTTCCTCTACCTCAGATAATTTACAAGGAAATGCCCAAGTTCCTATATTACCTGCAAATTTTTCAAAATGTATTTCTAAAACAGGACTTTTTCAACGTTTATTTATTTTTGGGACAGAGAGAGACAGAGCATGAACGGGGGAGGGGCAGAGAGAGAGGGAGACACAGAATCGGAAACAGGCTCCAGGCTCTGAGCCATCAGCCCAGAGCCTGACGCGGGGCTCGAACTCACGGACCGCGAGATCGTGACCTGGCTGAAGTCGGACGCTTAACCGACTGCGCCACCCAGGCGCCCCTCTAAAACAGGACTTTTTAGAAATATCATCACAAAATCAATATTAGGCCTAAATAAACAGGAACAATGAAGAAACCACAATCATTCCTTACTATCATCGAATACCCAGTCAGTGTGTTCCAACAACTACAATCATCTAATAGTTTAAACTAGTTTGATCAAAACAGATTTCAAGTAAAGCTCATACATTCCCATCATTTAATATATTTTTCAATCTCTTTTATCATAAGTCTTCCTTCTGTTTTTTAATCATTACAATTTATTTCTTAGAAAAACTTTTAAGTGATATTTCACATTTTGAAAATATCTTGAGAACTATAGAAATGTTCAAAGAATATGATAACAAACTCATATGATTTTTACTTAATTAAAATCATTGCTAATATTTTGATATACATTGGTTCTATTATCTATCTATCTATCTATCTACCTGTCATCTATTATCTATCTATCCATCCATCTATCTATCCATCTATCTATCTATCATTTATCTTCCTCTAAGACATTAAAAGAAATATAGCAAAGTGGAATGGGGCACCTGGGTAGCTCAGTTGTTAAGTGGCCAACTCTTGATTCTGGCTCAGGTCATGATCATGGCTTGTGGGTTTGAGCCCCACATTGGACTCTCTGCTGTCAGCATGTAGCCCACTTTGGATCATCTGTCCCCCTTTTGCTCTGCTCCTTCCCCTCGTGCACCCTCTTTCTTTCTTTCTCTCCCTGTCTCAAAAATGAATATAAAAAAAAAGAAATATACAAAACTGAAGGTAAGGTTGCAACAGATTGCACAGTAAGAAATGTTTTTGTGCTAGAACTTTCCATTTGAAATGAGCTACACTAGAGTCAGGGTCGTGTTCTAGAAAATGTTAGACAATAGAAGAATCGGTTATTGTATGTGTGTCATAAGGGAAAGGAATCATATGTTTTATCTTTGATTATACATTTTTTCAAATGTATACAGACAAAATCAGCCCTCATTAGGTGACATGGCCAATGCCCCATAACCCTTCTCCTTCATTGTGGGTGATACTGAAAGAGGCATTGACTGAGATTATAAAGCACAGTGACAAATATTCAACACAACCATTCCACTGCAGAAGTATGAAACACATTTGACTGAGGTGAAAAAGGAACACAGCTGTTCATATAACCTCAACCTCAAAATTTCCCCTTCCATCTGACAAACCCATTCTATTCAACTACATGTGCAATGTCTGTAATGTCCCACTAAATGTGATGGTAGAGTGAAGAAGGGATAAGTTTCTTGTAGCTAGTCAGGTCATCCAAACCCATTGCATTTTATTTATTTATTTTTATTTTATTTTATTATTATTATTTTTAATGTGTATTTATTTTTGAGAGAGAGAGAAAGAGTATGAATGGGGGTGGAGCAGAGAGAGTGGAAGACACAAAATCTGAAGCAGGGTCCAGACTCTGAGTTGTCAGCACAGAGCCTGATGTGGGGTTCGGGCCCAGGAACCATGATATCATGACCTGAGTCAAAGTCGGAAGTTTCACTGACTGAGCCACCTAGGCGCCCCAACATTTTAGACCTATCTAAAAAGAGTAAAGGTTGAATCCCTAATTTCAGGAAAGTGGCATATAATTCTAAAGTTATAAAGTTAAGAATCTTTTATTATGCAACATTAGCAATTGCACCTCGCAATACTTTTTACAGCTCAGCAAATTGAAACATAGAAGTTAATGGTTTGTCCACAGTCCTGGGGCTACTCCATCCACCATGTATTTAAAAATGAATAGTACTTGGGGCGCATGGGTGGCTCAGTTGGTTGAGCGTCTGACTTTGGCTCAGGTCATGATCTTGCGGTCTGTGAGTTCGAGCCCCACGTCCGGCTCTGTGCTGACAGCTCAGAGCCTGGAGCCTGTTTCGGATTCTGTGTCTCCCTCTCTCTCTGACCCTCCCCCATTCATGCTCTGTCTCTCTCTGTCTCAAAAATAAATAAACATTAAAAAAATTTTAAAGAAATGAATAGTACTGAAGTGGGACTTTGAAGGGAGAAAAGTTTGTTTTCCAAGATGACACATTTTGTGGTGGCTTCAGCATAACATATGGTGTCAAATAATATTCAGCCTCCCTTAAAAAGGCATCGATAATTCAGTGCACTCAAGTAGTTTTCCCTGAGGATGTGAGGCCCATGAGGGAAGGGATTTGTGTTAGTTTTGTTTACTTCTCTATCTCCAGTACTTTTAACAGAACCCGGCATTGGCAGACATTCAACATATATATAAACACTTTTGCACACGTATAGAAAAGCAAACAAAACAGAAACTAGCAGCACTGGATATGTAATATTATTAAAATAATTGTGCTCATGCTTGGGTTTGTGGTATCCAGTTATTTCCAGTTATTTGGGGAATGCTTTCAGAGCTAATACCAAATTATGCTGTATATAAATTATCATTGCTAATAGTAGTTGTAATCATATATTACATCCTAATATTTCTGCTAGGATACTCTTTTTAAAGACGTTAAAATTTTGAAGATACAAATAGATTCAGCACAGTTAATACATAATTATTTTCAATGCCACAAAGGAACATTTGTATGTAATTAACACTTAAAATACCTAGGAAACACACACACTGTCTCTCTCTACTATTACCTCATCAAGAATAAAAGCAGCATGTGATTTGTATCCAGGATAAATTTTATCATAAGTCCTTTTAAAAGAGGAAGCAAAAACAACTCTTTGTTAAATTTTAATTGTAATGAAAAAAATTAATCAAAGAGATGGCAAAACTATTCTTTCCTAGAAGAATATCCAGACAGAAGATGTGTTATTTGGAAATCCATAGTCCACAATCTATATTTCCTATAAAATAGTGCACATCTTCCAGGTCATGTCTCTTGGTCTAGTCATTACTTAAGTGACTCATTCTGAGTGGTCCAGCAGCTTCACAGAGTACTACCCTGACTGCATTTTGCCCTAGCCTATGTTGAGACATCTTCCTGTCCAGGGTCTTCTCTGACACACGAGATGGAAGTTTGCAGGAAATTACTCACTACTAAAAAAATGCAAAACCCAGGAGTGCTGAGGAATTAATACAATATAGATCCACTCTTGACCATTGTGGAAGGTAAGAACTCCAGGATAAATTATATCCTTTTTTATCTATCAGGCAGTCATTTCTGAGATTCATTTCTATGATCCCACAGAAGGTCCCAGCAAGACAGAGTGCCAGTACCTGTAATAGTACTTGTAAGGCAAACAGTACAGCTTCATATTAGTTTTCTTAGCTTACCTGTTTTATTTTTCTGAAACTTCATTTCTGCCTCCTGAAATAATTTCCCTACTAATTAACTGAATAGAAGCCTTTGTCTTAAGCTTTCCTTTCAAGAAGAAAGTGAAGCTAAGATTATAAGTTTTGTTTTAGTGTTTCCTCTGAATGCCTTGCTTACAAACTACATTACCTAGAATAATTTAAGATGATATCATTCTTCAGTTCAAAACTCTCTACTAGTCTCCCATCGTTATTAGAATAAGTATTTTTACAATGACCTACATACAATTCCTACTCTACCTGATTCCTGGCTACATCTCTGCTATCATCTTCTAGCATTCTCTCTCTCACTGTGCTTTAGCCACACTTATTTCCTTAATGTTTCTGAAACTTTCTCAACCATACACCCACTTCCATACTTAAATTTGGTATTTATTCTCCATGGAATGTTTTTACAGCAAATGTTAGTATGAAACACTCATTAACTTCCAGTGGATCTCTGCTAAAATGCTATTTCCTTGATGATGAATTACTTTGTCATCCTTCTAGAAGAAAAACATTTTTTATTCTCTGTCTTCTTTCCCTTTTTGTAATTATATATGTTGCAGGTGCACAGCTTTATGATTTAATATCTGTACACACTACAGGGAGATCAGCAAAGTCCAGTTACCATCTATCCCCATACAGTTGACCTCCTTCACTCATTTTGCATACTCCAACCCCCTTCTCCTCTGCTTACCATTAATCTGTTCTATATACCTGTGAATTTTGTGAATTTATTTTTGCTTTGTATTTTTTGTTCATTTGTTTTAGATTCCACATGAGTGAAATCATATAGTATTTGTCTTTCTCCATCTGAGTTAATTCACTTAGCATAGTACCTTCAAGGTCCATCCATGTTGTCACTAATAGTAGGGTTGCATTCTTTTTATGGTTTTCCCTCTTTTATCTTCCCCTTTAATATGAAGAAGAGAAAGTTTATTCAGGAAGAAAACAGTTATAGAGCACCTCTGGGTATTGGAGTCTGAAAGCTGTATTAACAATAAGGAGAGATTGAGTAGAAAAGAAGGCATGCAGAAAAACTGATGTTAGTCTTTTTTCTGATTTAAATCCCTTCCCTATTAGACAGGAGGGCAACCATTTCTGGGTGACAAAAGCTGTGTCACTGTCTCAAAAATATATGCCATTCTCTTCTTAAAGGCTGGGTTCTATTATTTCAAGTGCTGAAAAATGGATAACAAGATAATTTTGAAGCATATAGATTGGACAACTAAAAGTTGAGTCAGAAAGTTACGATTTTATCAAAAGTCAGAGATGTATTGAATGGAAATATAATAAAATATATGCATTTAAATGTGTTTATTTTTAAACTGTTCCACAGAAATGCAAACTCATCTATACCACCATGGAAGGTGAAGTCTGAGGTAGAATACAGAAAACAACTGAGTATTGAATAGCATATTTCTATGGGCACCTCTGGTGAGCAAAATTGAGTGCAACCTAACAGAAAGGACGAAGAATACCTTATGTCCACATTTATGAGAATTGGAGAAGGTAAAGTTGTTTCTCAAAATTGGTAACTCCTTTCCGAGTTAGTTTTGAAGCAAGAGTATTCACTCATAAGGTTTTACCAATTTTTTTCCTGTTGTTTAGCTGACAACAACCATTGGATAATCAGCATAGTTTCTAACCACAGAACCTGTTCATGTAAAAAGAGAATGGATTCCCAAGCTTTAGCTATCAGAGTACACTCTTATTCACCTCAACTGGCTTGCCTCTTTGAAGGCATCTGTTTCTGTTTTCATCCATGGGTCCTAGAGGAAGCTGTATCCTATGACTAGGGATTGTTAGACCCTCTGGTTAATTTAAGCAAGTATTTAGTCTAATTTAAGAACATAATAGAAAATTGAGTTACACTTTTCCCTTCATGTTGGCAAGATCTGAGGGACAGCATGTTCTAATAATTGGCTGAAATTTAACATTACTCTGCAGTCTCCCTGTGCATAAAGCAAGGCGGTAGGGGATCTCATTTTCAAGGCAAATTACAAAAAAGTATATCAGGTTTTCTGAAGCTGAATGTTAGCTGAGGTGTGTAGAATTCTAGTTCATATTTATGAAACCACATATGGAGATTAATGGTACCAACATGGAAATTGTATATAAATAGATTCTGCAAAGAGTCCAGTGTAGAATATGAATAATAATAATTTAGAGTACTTGTTTCAGCTTAGACATCTCTTAACCTTATAGGCAGCAGCCATTTTCTCTGAAAGGTATTGGAAAGGGGTGTAATGATCTGATGCATATCTGTTACTGTCTCAGTTGTAACAGTCACCTAGGGTAAGACAGAACAATTTCTCTAGTAAAATGTCTCACTGGTTATCCTAGCTTGAGGTCTCCCAGAAATAGACAGTGACACAAGGAGCTGAGATTAAGTGGTTTACTTGAGATCTCAGGAAAAACTGGCAGAACAGTGGCAAAATGTAAGAGAGTAGGAATGAAGGAAAGATTTCTGGCTTCAGCTCTGAACATGTACAGAGCTTGGAAGTCATTGTTCCTGTCCTTACGACAAGAACAATCTATGAAAAGTGAAAATCAATTCTTTCTCTCAGAACTGTGAGAGAACTGAGGTCATAGGGTGAAACACCACTTGAAAATCTGGAGAGACAAGCACATCCAGGGATGTAGTGACAAATAGCCGCTTACTTGGATGCGAAATTGCTGGAGCCACGAACTGGTAGGAACTCTCAAATGTTAACTGATGAATTCTATGGCCTGATTACAGTCTATGAGACAGAAACTCCTGGTGGCTGAAATCTTAGAGGGACCCCAAACACTTCTGTAGCTTTTCATGAGTTCCACCAGGTTCTCATGAGGATAATCTGAGAAAGTCCCTTGTGTCCCTGAAAGGGATTTGGGAGTTAAAACTATTGTGAAATAAGCCCAGAGTCCTATATATAACTAAAACCCACTCCCAAGGGATAGTGTACTTCCATGTCACAATTCAAAGACCTTACTCTAACCAGGAAAAGGAATTTACTTTCTCTATAGTCTTCCTGCCTCATTAAAGTTGTGGAGTCAATATGGTCAACAAGGGTCATGGCTTCAAAAAAGTAGACTAGGGATTTTATAGCCAAAAAATGGAGTAGGGGCTTGGGAGACAGAGAGATACAGGAGTTATATCACAGGAGACACAAATATGGCAGTCATAGCCCTGATACAGAGACATATTAGAAGCTGAATATTGAAAGGTTATAAAATTCTCCTTCTCCCCACACTTTCCTGACACAGCTACAGGGTTCCAGTATCATAGTGAATTAGAGCTGAAGGAGTTGTACAATACACACTTTCTTTGAGGAGATGTACATAGGGGAACACAAGGCTAAAAAAGCACACGCAGTCAAGGACACTAGGGGATCTCAGTTCCCATTCCCGAATCATGTCCAGCTTTTAACGGAAAATTACAAAGCATTCTAAAAGGTAAGAAAAAGAAACAGTCTGAAGAGAAAAGATAAATACAAGAACAAAGTTCAGAACTTAGATATTATGTAGATGTTGGTGTTATCAGAGAGGGAATTTAAAACAATTATGATAAATGTGTTAAAGTCTCTAATAAGAAAAGTAGGCAAAATGCAAGAATAGGTGGGTCATGTAAACAAAGAAATGAAAATTTTAAAAAAGAATCATATGAAAATGATATAAATTTTAAAAAAAGTTTAACTAAAATGAAGAACGATGTGTCAATTGAATCTTTACCAAATTGAAATGCAGATAGGAATGAAAGAAGGAAGAAAACAGAACAGAACATCCAAGAACTGTAGGATAACATCGACCAGTATAACATATGTGTATTTGGAGTAGCAGAAGAGAGACAATGGAGCAGAAAGAATATTTATGTAGTAAGAATGGCTGATTTTTTTTCCAGTGAATAACACATACCAAACTAGGAAGTTTGGAAGCTCAGATTTAGGAAGCTCAGAGAACACCAAATGAATATAAATAACAGTACAACAGCAACAATCACCTAGACATATCATATTTGTCTACATCCCTTAAAAGTATACAACTAGAAGTGAAAAGTATAGTACTAAAAGTAAAAGAACTAGACTTGGATAAACAAAAACTGAATTCATTGTCAACACATATGACCTGCAAGAAATGTAAAAAGAAGTTCGAGAGAAAATTATATAGGAAAAGTGTTAGAGGAAAAAAAGATCAAGGTATATCAATTAAAGTATATCTCTATCTATCATCTATCTACCTACCTACCTACCTACCTATGTATACATACATACATGTATATTTTTAATTGATCAAAAAGTTAACTATTTGAAACAATAATACTAAAAATGAATTGGTTGATTATTGCATATAGATAAGTAAAATGAATCACAACAATGTCAAAAAGGACTGGGGAAAGAATTAGGAATGCTCTGGTAAAAGATACCTGTACTGTATGTGAAATGGTACAGGGTTATATGAAGGTGGACTTAAGATTAATAAATACATATGTTGTAAACTCTAGATCAACCACTAAAAAGTATTAAAAAGAAGTGTAATCTATACTCTAAGAGAGATGATGCAGTTAAATTATAAATTGTTCAGTTAGAACCAGAGAAAGTAGAAACAATTAGGGGGGAAAACAAGTAACAAATTCAACAAATTGAAGTAATTACAAAAATGGTAATTATTACAACTATATCAACAAGTGCTTTTATTTTTTTTATTTTTTTTTCAACGTTTATTTATTTTGGGGACAGAGAGAGACAGAGCATGAACGGGCGAGGGGCAGAGAGAGAGGGAGACACAGAATCGGAAACAGGCTCCAGGCTCTGAGCCATCAGCCCAGAGCCCGACGCGGGGCTCAAACTCACGGACCGCGAGATCGTGACCTGGCTGAAGTCGGACGCTTAACCGACTGTGCCACCCAGGCGCCCCAACAAGTGCTTTTAATGTGAATGGTCTAAGTACAAGTAAAACACATAGATTTTCAGAGTAGTTAAAAAAAACAAAAAACAGACTAACTATATGTTGCCTACAAGAAACCCACTTTTAATATATAGCCTCAGGTTAAAAGCAGAGAAATGGAAGCCAGTAAAGATTATATTTTGAATGGTTACTACAGAAGCAAAGGAAGCTTGCTTATGCTAGAAACTCTGGAAACTAGTGCAGAATACAAACCTCAGAGCTTCTGTAGCCATGAATCAAGGAAGCTATACCATTTGTCCAATAAATCCCCTTAAGAATTTGTTGATAGCAGTTTCCAGAGGGCATTTACACTTGGAACTTTGGGGCTTCTCATGTTCAAGAATGGAGTGGTCTCTGGTGCCTGGCAAAAGTTCTCAGGAAAAGAATTCATGTGCTATCAGTCAGAAGCCAGGACTGTATGCATGAAAATGATAACTCTTGACAGATTATGGATGAGGCACAAAGAACATATATATGTATTTCACTACTATAAGTTTTATGCAGTCAGGATCGTTAATTGCTTTGTTCTTTGCCATATCCCCAATGCCTAAAAGAGTATTAGAACATACAAGTGTTTAAAAAAATATTTGTTCTATAAATGAATTAATAAAATGTAACTATATTTTTAGAGGTTTTACATATCATTTGTTATTTCCAATCTTGAACCATGTTTTTGTGATATGCACTATTTACTTGGGTGGAAAAACATTTGAAGTACCCCAAATGCACACTTTTTTTTCTACTGAGACTTAGAGGCTTAATACTTATAATCCTTGCTAAGAATCTGTGCTAAATTTGAAGCATATCATACAGTAATATCCTAAAGAATTATTTTAAATATTCTAATATAAATCGACACTGGAAATTCTACATGAAGTTATGGTTTAGTTTGCAGTGGTAAGAATAAATGATTTACCCAGATGTACAAATATCTGCCCATTATGATCAGCAAAAACCATGTTCATCATAAAGTGTAAAACATAAATCTATTCACAGAATTAAAATTAAAATAATAAAAATGATAAAAACCACAAATCCATTTATTCAGCAATTATTTATGGAGCGACTGTGGGTATTATCTACACTCAGAGATACTAATATGTATAAAATAATCTCTTTTATATTAATACCATTATGTTGTAGATGCAAAAGAGAGACATCTTTTGCTCGTTATGCTATATATAAAGGTTATAATAATTTAGATCCCTAAAGAAGACTATGATGGCCACACAATGGTGAGAAAAATGCTTCCAGTTGAGGGAATCAGTGCAGTCTTTCAATATAATGCTTAATTCATTCAGAACTCAATAGGTGTCAGCAGGTAAAAGAAGGGAGAAGTGGATTTTTATACTCCAGGAAAATTAATTATATATAGAACCATGCAATACTACACTTTCGAAAAAAATCACAAGTCTTGTGGTATAGCTGGATAATTTGGTGTATGCTGTGGAATAAGGTGAGGGACTGTTATTGGTGGCAATTGTAGAAAGGGAAGGCCAAGGTCAGATTATGAAGATATTTCCATGTATAATAAGGATTCTGAATGTTTATAAAGGCTGATGGGGGAGGTCGCCCTGGGTGGCTCAGTCGATTAATTGCCCAACTCTGGATTTTGACTCAGGTCATGATCCCACGGTTCCTAAGATAGAGCTTAATCTCAGTAAAGAGTATTAAGCAAGGACTTTAGCTAATCGGGTTTGTATTTAAAAAACAAATATGACCACAAGGTAGAGAATGAAATAGAGATGGAACTAAGACTGGAGGCAAAGAGACTAGTTAGGATCATATTTTTCAGGTAAAATAAGCAAAGTCCTTAATAAAAAAGAGCAGCAACCAGTGCATAGGTAATAGGAAGGCATGGGAGATTTGAAACGGTGCCACAAGAAGTTGTGAATGACAAAATGAAGGATACAAAGAGCAGTTCCAGTTGAGTGATGGGGACAGAGGCCAAATTGTTCCACAATGATGAGTGGCTGGAAAGTAAGAAGGTGCATATTCTGAGTATCTTCCTTTTAAAGTCAAAAATATTAGCTAGTCATTTCTAGGGTTCCTGTTCTGTTGAATATGTGGAAGAGTTCTTGAGCTTTTTAAGAAGATACATTTTCTAGAGATTAGATATAAGTTATTTAATATTTTCTGACTGTTGAATTTAATTTCATTTAATTTCATTTAATTATAATGTCCTATACAATAGTTCTTATTCTTTGTTTTTACTGTTAGATATTATAACATAGCATAATACAATGAATTAAAAGTTTATAACTATTTTATTATTACATAATAACAAAATTTAAAAGATATAATAAACATTTCAAAAGTCAAAGTACTCTGAAGCTTGTTATACCTATTCAGTAAAGTTATTTGCTCTCAAAAGAAGGAGCTAGTCATTCTCCCTCTAATAACTTGAGCTGGGATGGTCCACGACTAAATTAAATAAGGACTACTTGGAGGCCAAGATGGTATTATGGATTCTTTTGGATTAGATAAGAAATTCGCATATTTTCAATGGCTGCACTGTAGGAATATCTAAGAAGTGTTGCATATTTGTTAGAAGATACAGTACTCATGGGACGCCTGGGTAGCTCAGTTGGTTGAGCACCTACTTCGGCTCAGGACATAATTTCATGGTTCACGAGTGCAAACCCCGGCTTGGGCTCTGTGCTGACAGCTCAGAGCCTGAAGCCTGCTTCAGATTCTGTGTCTCCCTCCCCTTTGATCCCTCCCCAGATCTTGCTCTATCTCTCAAAAATAAATAAAAACTTAAAAAAAAAGCAGATACATTACTCAAAAAGATGACCATAAAAAGAGGTAAGAGAATCTGAGAGAGAGAGAGAGAGAATGATAGAGATTTCAAAAAAAAAAGGAAAAGATGACATTGATTCTTAATATTAGACTAGTTCTACTACATCCTAAAGTCATACGTTTCTTTTGTTTTCTTTCTTTTCTTTCCTTTTTTCTTTTTTAAATTTCCTGACTACAAAATGAAATTATCTTGCTGAGAACAAAATAAAGTAAAATAATAGTCCTCAAAACTTTTAGCTTTATGCATTTTTAGAAAATATTTTCTGAAAAAGCAAGCATGACATTGTAGGTGTCACATCATAGGAGCTCCACAGATGCCTTGCAAAACTCATAATACAACCATGGCTTCCATAATAAGAGGAACAATATATGGAGACCTGCTGTCCATCCCATTAGTGCCTGCTGGATCTGCCCCTGTGGTTAATTCTGCTTTGTCTTGAACTCCAAATGGGAGTGAGAGTCTGTGCATTTGATACATTGTTAGCACAGCAGGGAAAGCCCATTTGGAAATAATCATATGTTTCAGGTATCCAAAGAAAAAGGATATTTTGCAAAGAGAAGCATTTTAACTTGAAAAACTTCAAACTAAAATTTGGGTGCAGAAGACATAATAAGAAGGGAAAGACATTAACATTTATTATTGCTGCAAATGAGCAGTTGGCTCAAATTATCTCAGCCCTGGTGATATTAATCCTCATGTGAACATTATCAGCCCCATTTTACATAAGATGAAAACAAGAGTAAAGGGTAGTGATAACAGCCCTGGGATCTTGTACCAAGCAATGGTGAGTCTGACTTTTAGTTGCTTTTGCTGAGTTACCTGCTAACCCTTCATCTATGCCTGACTCTGTTCTATATCAGTAGGAATCACTAGTGGCCTAACAGAATTCATACAGCAGAGGTTCCTGGGTGGCTGAGTTGGTAAAGCATCTGATTCTTGAACCACCTCAGGTATGATCTCATAGTTGGTGAGATTGAGCCCCATGTTGGGCTCTGTGCTAATGAAGTGCCCCCCCCCAACACTTGCTTTCTCTCTCTCTCTTAAAATAAATAAACTTAAAAAAAAAGAATGTATGCAGCAAAAAGGTAAATGTGAAACACAGATTTTAAGAGAAATAAACTGTTTCAACATAAAGTGACTTTTGTTACAATATAATTTAAAAAAATTTGAACACATGATAATGAAAACTTTGAAACGTGTCTTTTAATTTAAATGTATGACTGCTGGTTGGTCAGCATATTTTAGGAAGATGTCATTTTATTTTTTTAATTTTTTTTAATGTTTATTATTTTTGAGACAGAGAGAGACAGAGCATGAATGGGGGAGGGTCAGAGAGAGAAGGAGACACAGAATCCGAAGCAGGTTCCAGGCTCTGAGCTGTCAGCACAGAGCTCTATGCGGGCCTTGAACTCACGGACCGTGAGATCATGCCCTGAGCCGAAGTCGGACGCTTAACTGACAGAGCCACGCAGGTGCCCCAGGAAGATGTCATTTTAAATACTAATGTTTATATAAGCCTCACAAACGTTACAACAAAACTAAACCAAGGTTGAGGAGTAGATCGGTGATTTTTGTTAATTTTTAATTGAAGTATCAATGTTGACATATAGTATCAATGATGTACTTTTACCTAACAATTGTTAAGTTGTTAAAATCCATTAAAAATACAAACGGTCATGGTATTAATTAGGTAATGGAAACAGTATGATGAATTAAAAACATTTATAAAATTTAGCTGTAATTAAACACAAATCAAAGTGTAGTAAGAAAATATTTTAAAATATGGAATTAAAATTCTGTTTAGTAAAAGAACAGTGTTTACTGAGAAGATACTTTGATAGACTCTCTCGGGTGAAAGCAGACGAGTCTTCTATCACCACTCCTTTCCATTGCGTTCCTAGAATGGGCTAGAGGGAGGAAAAGTAAGAAAATGCTTTACCTGAAGAAGCTGAGAGATTTCATATTTCTATGGCTCTTGGAAAGAAACATTCAGAGATAAATGGAAAAACAAGCAAACAACATAAAAGATAGGGTAGTAATTCCACCAAGATGATTAGGTGACAGGCTTCAAAGGGAAAACAAAGAGAGAAAAAATCTGTACAAAAGGGAAAAACTCATATTGCATTTTCAGTTGTTCACTTGCAGCATTATGGCAAAGCTCTTCTCAATTTCCTCTAATCTTTAATACAATTCAGATAGAGACATGGTCTAGAAATGATTCTATTACAAGGGTAAAGTAAAAGAGTAGATAACTATGATGTATGTTGGAATACAGACAGAAGGTCAGAAAAGAGAGCAGTCAGTGTTAGGCAAAAAGTTAAAAATGATAATTAAGAAGGCAGGAAGCAAAATAAGACATAACCAGGAGAAATAAATTTTCCTTGAAGACAATGGTTTATGAGATGGTGTGTGTGTGTGTGTGTGTGTGTGTGTGTGTGTGTGTGTTATGAAGGGGGAATTGGTTGCTAGATTTCCTGCTATGTAGGAAGGGTAAGTAAAGGTTTTTGTGTTTTGTTGTTGTTGTTGTTGTTGTTATTTTTGTTTTACTAAAAGAAATAAATCTTCTGTGACACTAGAGGACTTAGAGGACACGCAGAATTTGACACCTTAATTAGAAATGATGTTTCTAATTTTCTAACTAAGAGTATCAATTTCAATTCAGTTTTAAATGTTATTTCCTGAGATTTGCAAACAAAAAGTTTGATTTTAAGTTAATTTATGCAGAGAATAAGAGGAAAATAGTTGAAAACTGAGTGTCACTCTTTTCAATTTCTTATGACCTAGCTTAATTCATAGATTAGGCAAATAGGTTTAAATAGATTTATGCAGAGAGTACATCCTAACATTACAAAGGCTCAAACCAGAGTGTCTTAGCAACTGCACAGGCAGACCCAGAGATGAGTTCCTGGGACTCTCAATCTGGTGAAGGGGTTGGTCAGGATTCCTCACATTTTTTTTTTCTTTCAACAAATAACTCAGGTCAGATAATTTTTCTTGAAAGATTTTTTTTGTTGTTGAAAACTGGGAAAGGATAATTATTCCAAGATGGAAAAACTTCAAAATTCTCCAACTTTCATGAGTAAACTTTTTACTTCTTACATGTTTTGCTCTAGAATTATTTATGTGTATTGAACATCCTATGATAGAATACATACAACTCATTGATATCATGAATTCGTTTTCCAGGACATTAGATACTACTACATGATATTTAAAGTATGTATTCAATTCTAGGTACAGTGTTCTTTCTTTTGGTATGGCAAAAAATTATCCTAGATATGGTAATTTTTAGAAACATAAATCAACCTATTTCTAGCTTCTCTGTTCTGCGAAACAGTTATAAGTCAGTTATCAGTATTCTTTTGATAAAGAAATATGATAATTATAGATACAGATTAATATTTTACTTCAGAAAATACATTTTAAATCAATAATAATATTTTAAATATGGATATATGTAACTTAGCAGAGGGGCCCAGATTTTAAATTATACATGTGTCACTAAAAATTAATTTTAAAGTAATGACATTATACCACAATTTAATAAATTACTATGAGCTATTAAAATGATGATGTGTATTTATTTATTGGCACGTACAGATGTAGCATGAATTTATTTATTGAAATTACAAGCATATATGCATAGGTGCCCATAGCAATTTGTTTATAGCATTTATGCGTTTTGTTGAGGCAATTTAAGTTACATTTACAATTATCTTTGTCTTTTAAAATACTATTTAAATTATTCAGCAAACATATATACTTTAAAAATATGAGAACACTAGTTTGGATAATAAAATGAGACTAATATGATACTTCAGTGATTGATTCTCTTAACGCTATAAGGACTGAGGAAGGAAATGATCATGAAACACTTAATCTTTTAGTGTAAGTAGATTCATCACATCACTGCATAAAATTTTGTACTCTAGCCTTTTAATATAGGAACAAACTATGAAAACAATGTTTACTATATATTCAATTTCTAGGAAATACAATATGCATGCATTTTAGGAACAAATAGTAAGCTGCCTAGTCAACATTGAAACTTTTCTATAATGGAAACAATGCTTTTGTTTTACATTTTTAAAAAAATCCGAGACTGCTAGTGTTTATGGCTGTATTTTGATAAAGGTGTCTATAGGGTTTATATTTATGCTAGGACAAACCATCTAAATAAATTTGGCATACACAGAAACAATATCAAATGTTACAAATTACATTTAGGGGAACCTGGGTGGCTCAGTCAGTTAAGCACCTGACTCTTGATTTTGGCTCAGGTCATAATCTCACGATTTGTGGGGTCGAGCCCTGCGTTGGGCTCCACATTGATGGAGTGGAGCCTGGTTGGTATTCTCTCTCTTTCTCTCTCTCTCTCTCTCTGCCCTTTCCCCACTGTGTTGCTCTCTCTCTCTCTCTCCTTCTTTCTCAAAATAAGTAAATAAACTTAAAAAATGTTATAAATTACATTTAATGAGCATATGAACTTCTAATGTCTTACATACTCTAGGATGTTCTATCCTGTGATATGACTTTCTTGAAGAAAAAAATCTATTTGCAGAATAGAGAAACTTCCTGGAAATTTCTGTAGAATAAATGATAACTACTAATAACAGTGAATATATAACACTGCATGCCAGATTCACTTCAGAGCACTTCACGTATGAATTATCATGTAATTCTCATAACAGCTTCATGGGGTTGGTCCTGTTATCACTGCCAATTTATAGATGAGGGCCCTGGGGCAGAGTTAAATTTTTTTTTATGTTTATTTATATTTGAGAGAGAGAGAGACAGAGTGTGACAAAGGAGGGACAGAGAGAGAGGAAGACATAGAATCCGAAGCAGGATCCAGGATCTGAACTGTCAGCACAGAGCCCATTATGGGTTTGAATTCATGAACTGTGAGATCATGACCCGAGCTGAAGCTGGACGCTTAACTGACTGAGCCACCCAGGTGCCCCAGAGTTTAAATAACCCACCCAATGTTACACAGAAACTTGTCCAAGGTCATGCATCTGGATTTGAGCATAGGCAGTCTGGCTCCAATCGCTAGAATGATGAAAGCTGACGCCAAAGAGTTAGAATAACAAAAATCATCACCATTCATGATTTCCCACACTACCGTGCTCTAGAGCTAAAAATGAAATCATAAGGACAATAGTAAGTATTTTTCTGTCTTAAGCTCTTACCTGTTATTTTAGTAGCCCTGACTCCCTGCAAATGTCTACCATGGAGAGTCTCATGTGTGCTCATACATGCTCTTTTTCTCCGCTCTCAGGTCCCACCTCCAGAAATGTCTACTGCCAGGGCTCTTCTGCCCACCAAATTGTATGAGCAGCTTTTTTCTGCTCTTCCTCCTGGAATATGCTTCCATCGACCTTGGCTATCACCCCAAGGCTAATAACCCCAGTCATGAGTAAAGCCACTATGGAGGCCTCTGCTGATATGGATGAGAGCAAAGCCAGGTGTACCAGGCACTCCATCAATGCGTAAATGCTTTTACATCTTATAAAGTATGCTCAGTGAGCTTTCTTATGCAGCCTTTTAAAAAAATGCGGAGATGACATTCAAAGAAAATAAGTACTTAAAAGTAAATACTGAATGAAAAGCACAGAACATAAAATTTTTCTTTAGCCATTTTGTTTTTCTAATTTACAACCTTTTAGAACATTAAATCTTTCTGTAGAAACTCGCTATCATTCTCCCCAATGCCCCCATCTTTAGGGACCCATCACTACTAGGATTATAGCTTGTATCACTGAGCGCCACAAATGATGTTAACTTTCTCTTTTTAAATGCCAAGACATAACAGACTGAAAATTCAGAGAAGTCTGAAAAATATATGAGAGATGTAGGGTAAATACTGTTTATAAGAGAAAATAAACTAGCACATCTGCTGTAGCCATAAAAAACAATACAAGAAGTCAAACTAAAACCAGAGAATATGTTATAATTGGGGGACTAAAGTGGGTAATTGTTTTACCTCAGAGGCTATATTATTCAGGACACAGAGATGACCAGCCAGTTCTGTGATTGACTTGCTGTTCACCAAGCATTATGCTAGATTCTAGGTTAACAAAGCATAAGCAGTATTCCTAGAATTGAGCAACATAAGAGCTAGTGAGATAGTAATGTAAATAGATGTTGTCAACCTAGTAGTGTAAGTGTTGTGGTAAAGATTTCCCAAGATTCTCTGAAACACTTAAGGGTCAAGGGAAGCTTCTGAAGGGACAACCGAACTGAGCTATGAAGAATCAGTGGTGCCTAGGTGGCTCAGTCAGTGGAGAATCCGATGCTTGGTTTTGGTTCAGGTCATGATCTCATTATTTGTGGGTTTGAGACCTGAGTCTGGTTCTGTGCTCACAGTGTGGAGCCTGCTTGGGATTCTCTCTCTCCCTTCCTCTTTCTGCCCCTCCCCTCCTTCTCTCTCTCTCTCCCTCTCAAAATATATAAACTTAATTAAAAAAAAGAATTAGTAGTAATTATCCAAGAAAAGAAATTTCTGGCCAGGTTTCTAGCAAGGAGAGATACCATGTATATAGTCACAGAAGCTTGAAAAAATCTTGATGAGGTCAGAGAAAAAAGCTGTGTGGTATTATTAAGGTTTAAGGTATTAAGTACATTGTGTAAGAGATAAAGATGGAGAGATCACAAAGTATATGTCACACCAAAGAGTTTGCAGTTTTTAGATTAGTTATTACAACTAACAAAAAGAGAATGGAGATAGGGAGGTTTGCTAAAACCCTTTAAAGGGGTGCCTGGGTGGCTCAGTCAGTTAAATGCCTGACTTCAGCTCGCTGTTCATGAGTTCTAGTCCAGTCTGGAGCCTGTTTTGGATTCTGTGTCTCCCTCTCTCTGCCTCTCCCGGCTCGTGCTCTGTCTCCCTCTCTCTCAAAAATAAGTAAACATTAAAAAAAAACACTTTTAAAATTTCTCAGATAAGAGATGTTGAGAGTCTGTATCATAAGACCTACATGTAAAAAAAAAGTTCCAGTTCTAATCAAAAGTCACATTGATTACAATAACACGATTCTATGATATTTTTATATTTAAATAATTTATAAAGAATGAGTTTATGAAATCTTACTTTGAGGACTCTGCTTTAAGAGTTCCATAGAATTAATGCCTATAATCACTTAATTTAATTATATAGCCTCATTATAATTCAACTCACTTATTACTTTTATCTCTACATCCTAGCTGTCATGAGTTATCTCCAGTGTCTGTAACCCTGCAGGAGCCAAATCCCTCAGGTTTGTGAACACAGATAGATTTCAGGCCTGATTGGCTGTCCCTGCTTAGGAAACTCCTTGTTCTCAGGAACAGAAATCCATGAAGAACAGAGTCTGACACACTGTCATTCATTGTCCATCCCTGGTTTCTTTCCTCAGGAGACACCCCACTATTATCAGACAATGTAATTTTAAATGGCAGCAGCAGCAGCATACGAAGTGCCAAGATAGGTGTTTCCGATAAATCCTTACAATAACCCTCAAGATAGGTATTATAAGCCCTAATTTATAGGTTAGGGAAAAGAGGCATAAAGAGCCTAAGGAGTTTTTGTAAATTTCAGAAGTAATAAGAGACAGGATTTAAATTCACACCTGTTTGCTTCAGCTTTGAAGCTGTGACCAATAATTTAGATTTCTGAAGTTATGCAGTCCCACTTAACACCAAAAACAACTGAATACAATGTGCCAGGCATAGAACTAGGTTCTAGGAATGCAAACATGAAAACCAAATTATTCCTCAACAAAGTAATAGGATAGGAGAAGACCTGGGAGATGGTTATACTGCCATGTTGTAAGTATACTAAGAACACAAATGAGAGGGAAATAATTCACTTAATTCAAACAGGAAAAGAAAATCACGGAAAGACAAAAAGCAGATGGCATCAAGTGGAACTCTAAAGAATGAAAAGACTCCAGGTGAGAACATTTATCGGAAGGAAGAGCAAGGATGAAAACACAAGTTGAAGGTTCATGGCGTCTTCTGGGAACAACTTGTCTGGTGTTGCCTAAGAGTTTGTGAAATATTCAGAAAATAAAATTGGGAAGGGACCCTGGTCTGAGGCTAGGAAAGCTTATACATCATAATAATACATGAGATCTTCGTTCTGTAGAAAATGGGGCGACATCAGAAGTTTTAAACTGGAGAAAAATTGATTAGACTCATCTAGGTAGGTATTATGACTCCCTCAACACTTCTTCCTATAAAGCAGATTTTTAATGAAAATGTACCCTTAAGATAATTAATTATATATGTGAAAATCATTCATGGAAGGTGGTTCCATATTTAATTCATTTATATAGTCAATGAACAGAAATATATCATTAGAATTGTGGTTCAGAGGGAGAGGAAGTAACAGAGAGGAATAAGCTGCTTCCTCATGTTCAAGTACATCTAATTTAACTGCAAACAGAATAAATGAACAGCTCATATGTTTATTTTTATATCAATGCATCATCTAAAAAATTCATTACATGTCTGCCTCAATACGACATGATTTTACAGTTTTATGTTTAATTTTTTCCCATTTTATTTATTTATTCTTTATTTTTTATAGTTTCAAGTTTTCATTTAAATTCCAGTTAGTTAACATACACTGTAATATTAGTTTCAGGAGTAGAATTTAGTGACTTATCACTTACATACAACACCAAGTGCTCATCCCAACAAGTGCCCTCCTTAATCCCATTCATCCATTTAGCCCATCCTCCACCCATCTCCTTCCAGCAATTCTCAGTTGTTCTCTATAATTAAGAGTCTCTTCTGGTTTGCTTCCCTGTTATTTTTCCCCTTCCCCTATGTTCATCTGTTTTGTTTCTAAAATTCCACACATGAGTGAAATCACAAAGTTCCATTTTAATGAGTTGTTATGCAATCTAATCAAATCAGTCATTTGACAATCTAAACACAACAGGATGAGCTCCAAAATAATCACCTTTCCAGGGCCAAACTCAAGTCTTTCTTCTCCTGTAAATATTTTTTAGAGTAAAGCTCTGCACTGAAGTTATTTTTTGTGTTCTTTTAAAAATTTTTTTACAATGTATATTTTTTTCTCTATTTTTCTAAAATTTTATGTAAATTCTAGTTAATTAACTTACAGTGTAATATTTGTTTCAGGAGTCGAATTCAGTGATTCATCACTTATATACAACACCCAGTTGTCAAGACAAGAGCCCTCTGCTTATATTGTAAATTTTATTTACTTACTTTGACAGAGAGAGAGAGAGAGAGAGATAGAGAGAGAGAGAGAGAGAGGGAGTGAGAGCACGAGAGTGAGCACAAGCAGAGGAGGGGAAGAAAGAGGGAGAGAGATAATCCCAAGCAGTCTCCCTGCTGTCAGCACAGAGCCCAACATGGGGCTGGATCTCATGAACTCTGAGATCAGGACCCGAGCCAAAATCTGTATGCTCAGCATGGAACCTGACACTGGACTCCATCCCACAACCCTGGGATTATGACCCAAATTGAAATCAATAGTCAGACACTCAAATGATAGAGCCAGCTGGGATTTCAGCTCAGGTCATGATCTCATGGTTGTGAGATTGAGCCCTACATCAGACTCTGCACTGAGGCATGGAGCCTGCTTAAGATTCTCTCTCTCTCCTCTATGCCTCTCCCTTGCTCATGCTCTCTCTCTCTCTCTCAAAAAAAAAAAAAAAACAAAAAAGGAAGAATGGATGCTGTACTTTGTCAAATGCTTTTCCTGCATCTGTTGAGAAGATCACATGGTTCTTATCCTTTCTTTTATTAATGTGATATACCACATTGATTGATATTGAACCAACCCTGTAGCCCAGGAGTAAGTCCCACTTGATCATAGTGAATAATTCTTTTATTATATTGGAAATTTGCCTGTAATTCTCCTTTTTAGTAGGGTCTTTGGTTTTGGAATCATTTGTAGAATGTGTTTGGAAGTTTTCCTTTCATATTTTTTCTTTTTCTTTTTGGAATAGTTTGAGAAGAATAGATATTAACTCTTTAAATGTTTGGCAGCATTCCCCTGGGAAGCCATATGGCTCAGGACTTTCATTTGTTAGGAGACTTTCGCTTACTGATTCAATTTCTGTGTTGGTTATGGGTCTATTTCTTCCTGTTTCAGATTTGATAGTTTGTATATTTCTTCCAGATTTCCCAGTTTGTTGGCATATAATTTTTTTAGAATATTCTCTTATAATTGTTTGTAGTTCTGTGGTGTTGGTCGTGATCTCTCCTCTTTTATTCACGATTTTATTTATTTGGTTCTTTTTTCTTTCCTTTTTTATAAGATTGTCTAGGGGTTTATCAATTTTTATTATTTTTTTCAAAGAACCATCTCTTAGGTTCATTGATGTTTACTGATTTTTGTTTGTTTGTTTCTATGTCATTTATTTCTGCTCTAATCATTATTATTTCCCTTCTTCTGCTGGCTTTAGTCTCTACTTGCCATTCCTTTTCTATTTTCTTTAGGTATAAAGTTAGGTTGCGTATTCAAGATTTTTTCTTGCTTCTTGAAGTAGACCTGTATTCCTATTTATGTCCCTCTTATGACCCCCCCATTGCTGCCTTCCAAATATTCTAGATTGTCATGGTTTCATTTTTATTTCCTTCCATGTAGTTTTTAATTTCTTCTTTAATTTACTGGTTAACCTATTCATTCTTTAGTAGGATGTTCTTTAATCTCCATGTATTTTTGGTCTTTCCAAATTTTTTCTTGTGGTTGACTTCAATTTTCATAGTGTTGTATTCTGAAAATATACATGGTATGATCTCAATCTTTTTGTATTTGTTGAGGCCTAATTTGTGACCTAGTATATGATTTATTCTGGGGAAAGTCCATGTGCACTCAAAAAGAATGTGTATGCTGATGCTTTAGGGTGAAATGTTCTGAATATATCTGTTATGTCTATCTGGCCAATGTGTTATCCAAAGCCATTGTTTCCTTGTTGACTTTCTGCTTAGATGATCTATCCATTGTTGTAAGTGGGGCGTTAAAGTTCCCTACTAATATTGTATTATTATCAATGAGTTCCTTTATGTTCATTTTTAAATGATTTATGTATAGTGTGCTCCCCATTTGGGAGTATATGTAAATATTTACTATTGTAGGATTTTCTTTTGTATAGACCCCTTTGTTATGATATACTGCCTTTTTTATCTCTTATTACAATCTTTTTTTTTAAATCTAGTTTCTCTGATATAAGTATGTCTACTCTGGCTTTCTTTCGATGTCCATTATCATGATAGATGGTTCTGTATCCCCTTTCTTTCTTTCTTTCTTTCTTTCTTTCTTTCTTTCTTTCTTTCTTTCTCTTTCTTTCTTTCTTTCTTTCTTTCTTTCTTTCTTTCTTTCTTTCTTTCTTTCTTTCTTTCTTTCTTTCTTTCCCTGCCTGCCTGCCTGCCTGCCTTTCAAGTTTATTTATTTTGAGACAGAGAGAAAGCATGAGTGAGGGAGGGGCAGAGAGAGAAGGAGAGACAGAGAATCTCAAGCAGGCTCCACATTATCAGCACAGAGCCCACTCTGGGGCTTGAACCTACAAACTGTGAGATCATGACCTGAGCTGAAGTCAAACACTTAACTGACTGAACCACCCAGGTGCCCTCATCCCCTCACTTTCTATCTAGAGGTGTCTTCAGGTTAAAAATGAGTCTCTTGTAGGCAACATATAGATGGATTTTGTTTTTTAATCCATTCTTATATCCTATGTCTTTTGATTGGAGTAATTAGTCTATTTGTATTCAGAGTGATGGTAAATATGAATTTAGTACCATTGTATTACCTGTAAAGTCACTGTTTCTGGAGATTTGCTCTGTTCCTTTTTAGTTTTTGTTGCTTTTGGTCTTTCTTCCCCACTCAAAGAGTCTCCTTTCCTATTTCTTCTAGGGTTGGGTTAGTGGTCACAAACTCCTTTAGTTTTTTGTTTGTGTGGGAAATCTTTTATCTCTCCTTCTAGTGTAAATGACAGCCTTGCTGGATAAAGTATTCTTGGCTGCATTTTTTTCCCATTAAGTACATTAAATATATCATGCCACTCTCTTCTTGCCTCCCAAGTTTCTGAGGCGAGACCTGCCACTAATCTGATTTTTCTTCCTTTGTAGGTTAAGGACTTCTTTTCCCTTGCTGCTCCTGAGATTCTTTCCTTATCTCAGTATTTTGCCAATTTTACCATGGTATGTCTTGATGATGGCCAGCCTTTGTTGATTTTGATGGCAGTCCTCTGTGCCTTCTGGATTTGGATGTCTGTTTCTTTCCCAAGCTTAGGGAAGTTTTCAGCTATAATTTTCTCAAATACACCTTCTTCTCTTTTTCCTCTTCTTCTTCTGGAACTCCTATCACATGAATGTTATTACATATTATGCAGTCACTGAGTTCCATAAGTCTACATTCATCATTTCTTTCCCTCTTCTTTTCAGCTTTATTTTTTTTTCATAATTTTATCTTTTATATCACTTATCCATTCTTCTGCTTCTTCCTTCCTCATGGTCATTATGGTCAGTTTTGCATCTTGGTTATAGCAGTTTATATTTCAGCCTGATTAGTTTTTCAGTCTTTCATCTCTGTGGTAAGGATCTTTCTGGTTGTTCTATGGTTTTCTCAAGCCTAGCTAGTTTCCTTATGATTGTTGTTTAAATTCTTATTTAGGCATATTATTTATATCTATTTTGATTAGCTCCCTGGCCATGACCTCTTCTTGTTCTTTCTTTTAGGATGAATTCCTTTGTCTTGGCATTTTGTCTGGGTCTGTTTCTTGTGTGTTAGGAAAGCCTGTGCCTAGTCCTATTTTCACTAGAGCTGAAGTTTTGCAGCACTCTATAATGAGTATGCTTGGTGCATGTAGAGAGTTTGTGCTGGTCTTTTGGGTAAGGGGCTTGCTGCTCTGGGTCTCAATTACAACTACCCTATTAAAAAAGGCTTTTGTAGAGCACAGGGTGGGCAGGACTTGGTCTCAAGGCTCAGTTTCAAGCCTCCACTGTGTGCTCTGGACTGCTTGCTGAAGTCTGTCCATGCTGATGTGTGTGTGGGGGGCTGGTGGCATGAAAAATGGCATTGGCCCACTCTCTTCCCCAGAAAGGGGAGTTCACACTCTACACTGTTCAGGAAGTGTTCACAGAAGAGTGAACAATCTCCCATCTTACATCCCAGGCTTCCTTCAGATCCCTGCCTTCACCCTGTCTGTGACCATGCTGTCTACCCACTCAGAAGCAGCACAGTGCTCCTGTGGTTTTACTCAGACACACAGCTCAGTTTCAAAACTCCCAGTTTTAGGGGCCCAGTGTGCTGCAAATTCATTATAATCCTATGGGAAGGGTCTCACTGCACTGTGTCTGGTACCACTTTGTACCAGAAGGGCAGTTGCATGACTGCACAGGAGTTTATGATAAAACACAACAAAAGTGGGTGTCCAGGTTAGCTGACCTCAGCTATTGTCTCTGCTCCAGGGCAGTGGAATGGTACCCACTGGTTCTTTTATCCTCTGAGGGGCAATGCTCCCTCTCACAAATGCACTCCAAAAAAAGGGAATTGTCTCTCCCAGTGCTACCCAAGGGATCCTCAGAGCACGCTATTCACTCTCAGGGTTCTGTTCTCCTTCTCCACAAGAGCACCACTATTCTTGCCAGGCTTCACCTGGCAATTGTGTGGACTTCTAAAACTTTAGTCTTTGAGTTCTGCTGCTTATAAAAACTTTCAATAACCAGCCCCTCTCATTTTCCCAGACACTGGTTTAAGAGAAGTGTTTTTCTTGTGAAATCCCCTCCATGCTGCTTGATCTCTTGCTCTCTCTCTCTCTTTAATCTCTCTGTGATCGGATCTCCCTTACCTCCAGAGCATCCGTGATTATTATCTCTCCCAAATTACATCACTGCACCTCCTACCTTCCATAATGTGGCCTCTTTCCTCTCTCTATTTGTGCAGTTTGTTTTCTCAGTTCTAAGAATGATTTCCTGGGTGTTCAGAATGATTTCATATTTATCAAGTTGTGTTAGAGGGATGAAGCAAACATAAGGTCCTCCTACTACTCCACCATCTTAATTCCTCTCTAGTTTTGTTTTTAAATTTGAAGGAAAAATGACAGCAATTTTTTGACAATGAATTGCATATGTGTTATTACTATTATTTGAATCAATCTTTTTATTTTAAAGTGGAGGATACCAAATCTCAAAATTTAAAAGGAGTTTTCCAAGAGCATATGTCTCCTTAGTTACCTAGTCAGAAACAGGTCTCAATTATTTATTCATTAAATGAATATTTACTAAATGCCTACCTTATGAGATGTTCTCCATCTCAATTAGCATCCCTGAAAATTGCCAAACAATTACACATAATAATTTATCCTTTTAATGTGAGGCAGAGAAAACCAATACACTTTGCTTTTTGTCAGTTTGCAAGAAATATAAACAATACTGCCATTTTCAAAGAAATACACTACATAACAATAGTATGTAGGAATTATAGGAATTCCTAAAGAAGAAAAAAATACTTACAAAGAAGAATGAAGATAAGAAATGTCTGAAAATTTCTCGATAAAAGTAACTTTTTGTTTTAAAATTCTGCTAGCTTACTTGCTAGGTTTCCATTTTAGAAAAATAGAACACTTGCCCCAGAATGTTCCAAGTGAGTTAAACATCTATGATTGTGGACCCCAAAAGTCACAATTTCTAACCTGTGTAATGGAAGCATCAGAACTTCTCCCTATTTTCACAGAGTGTGAGGACTGAATTGCAAGGCATAGGTAACCTTTTCTTTTTGTAAGCTCTTGGTTACAAAGCAGCAATGAGAGGGGCGCCTGGGTGGCACAGTCGGTTAAGCGTCCGACTTCAGCTCAGGTCACAATCCCGCGGTCTGTGAGTTCAAGCCCCGCGTTGGGCTCTGGGCTGATGGCTCAGAGCCTGGAGCCTGCTTCTGATTCTGTGTCTCCCTCTCTCTCTGCCCCTCCCCCGTTCATGCTTTGTCTCTCTCTGTCTCAAAAATAAATAAACGTTAAAAAATTAAGAAAAAAAAAACAAAGCAGCAATGAGAGCTTCAGGTCCCAAACTATTAGAGATCTGAGAGCAGTGTAGATGTTACTAAATATTACTTAGTATTACATTTGTTGTGAAGAGAACAATGAATTTTTTGGTCCAGTCTTTTCCTCAGTATTTTGAATCTTCTTCTCATTAAAATGATGAATAATGGAGAAAAAGTTATACATGGTCTCTGTCTTAATGAAGTTTACAATCTAGTGGGCTTGGGTGGACAATGAAGAAAATAAGCACATAATTACAAGGATATGAAATAATAACAAATCAAGTTATGTTTCCTGAAGAAAAAAAAAAAGGTTGCAAAGGAAAAAAAATGATAAACCAGACAGAAAAGAGGAAACAGTAAAGACTAGAGCAGAATTTAGTGAATAGAAAATAGATACAGGTGCCTGGGTGGCTTAGTCAGAAGCACTTGATTCTTGATTTCGGTTCAGGTCATGATCTCATGGTTCATGAGATTGAGTCCTGCATCTGGCTCTGTGCTGACAGCATGGAGTCTACTTGGTATTCTCTCTCTCCCTCTGTCTCTGTCCCTCCTCACCCCTTGCTCTCTCTCACAACATAAATAAATAAACATAAAAAAAAAGAAAATAGAAAAATAGACAAAAATCAAAACAAAAGTGCTGGTGCTTTGAAAAAAATCAACAAAATTGGCAAACTTTTAGCAAGACTTACCATCAAAATAGAGAAGATAATCAAATTACTAAAATCAGGAATGAAAGTGAGACATCACTACTGATCTTTCAGAAATAGTTAGGATTACAAAGTAATACTATAAACAATTATATACCAACATGTTAGGTAACTGGTGAAGTGGACAAATCCTGTCAAGACACAAACTGCTACAACTCACTCAAGAAAATAAATAGAAAATTTGGGTATATATAAAACACGTATATATAAAACACGTAAAAAGATCACTTAGTACTTCAAAAACTACCAGCAAGGAAATCGCAGACTCAGATGGTTCCATTGTTGAATTCTACCAAATATTGAAAGAATTAACACCAATTATTCATACATTCTTCCAGAAAATTAATGAATTCCCAACTTATTCCATGAGGCCAATATTACTCTGATCTTATACCAGACAAAGATATCCAAGAAATATATAGACATACGTATAGGAATAAAGACTCAAAATTCCCCCAACAAACTGTAAGTAAACAGAATCAAGGGACGCCTGGGTGGCTCAGTCAGTTGTGCATCTGCCTTTGGCTTAGGTCATGATCTTATGGTTTCTGGGTTCAAGGCCCACATTGGGCTTTCTTCTGTCAGTGCAAAACCTGCTTCACATTCCCTGTCCCTTCTCTCTCTGCTCTTGTCCCACTCACTCACTCTCTATCTCTCTCTTTCTCAAAAAATAAACGAATATATATACATATACATATACATATACATATACATATACATATATATATACATATATAGAGACAACACTTAAAAAAAAAAGAAACGGAATCAAGTAGCATTTAAAATGTATTTGACACCATGACCAAGTGGGATATATCTCAAAAATGCAAGAACAGTTTAAAATCTTAAACCAATGTTATACAACATATGAACAAAATAAATAACAAAGCCCCCACAAGATCATCTCAATAAATGTAGAAAGAGCATTTGAAAAAAATTCAATACTGTTTCAGCATAAGTACACTGCACAAGCTTTGAATAGAAGGAGACTTTCTCAACTTGACAAAATATATTTATATGGATTTCACTGCCAACATTTTACCAATTGGTGAAATGCTGAATGCCTTCCTCCAAGATAATGAACAAATAAGGATTACTATATTGCCTCTTCCATTCAATATTGTGCTGGAAGTTTTAGCCAAGGCAATAAGATAATTGCCAAAAATTAAATGCATGCAGATTGGAAAAGAAGAAGTAAGACCATCTGTATTCTCAGATATAACATGATCTTATATAAAGAAAATTTAAAGAAATCCACTAAAAAAAACCTATTGGAACTAATGCACAAGTCAGCAAGTTTGTAATATATAAGATATAAATACAAAAATCAGCTGTCTTTCCAAATACTACTTAGAAATGTTTCAAAAATGAATTTAAAAAGCAATTACATCTATGATAGCATTAAAAAAATAGAATATTTATACTTTAATCTTGCAAAAGAAATGTAAGATTATAGTTAATTATATTAATAATTATAAAAATTACTGAAATAAATTAAGGAAGATCTAAATAGCTGAAAATACTTTACATGCTTATGGATTGAAATACTTATTTGTTAAAATGGAAAATTCCTCAAATTCATCTACATATTCAGCACAACCTCTTTTATAATTTTCCTCGTATGTATTTTGAAGAAATTTATGAGGCAATCCTAAGATTCATATGGAAAGGCAAGCAACCATAAAGATCAAAAAAAAATCTTGAAAAAGAAGAGTAAAATTGGAGGAACGCTATGTCCCTATTTCAAAACTTCCTACAAAGTTACAGTAATGAAGACCTGGTCCTACCATAAGAATAGACATATATATTTGTGTAATAACATAGTTAGTTCAAAAATAAACCCTTACACGAGGATTATTTTCTACAAGGGTGCAAAGACAATTCAGTGGAGGGAAAAAAAAAAAAAAAACTCCTTTCAAGAAGATGTGGAACCAGCAGATATTCACATGCAAATGGGTAAAGTAGTACTCTTTTGTTACATCATACACAATAATGAATCAAAATGGATCACAGACAACAATGTAAGAGCTACAATTATAAAAGATAAGAAGTAAACATAGGAATAAATCTTTGTGACCTTGATTAGACACAGCTTTCTTAAACACAATGCCAAAAACTCAAATAATGATAATCATCATCATCATAATAATAAATAAAACAGGCTGGACATCATCAAAACTTAAAAAAAAATACTTTTATTACACAAATGACACCATAAATAAAAATGTGAGTAGAGAACACACAGAATGGAAGAAAATATTTGCAAATCCTGTATCTGATAAGTTTACATCTGAAATATATGAAGAACTTCTACAACCAAATAATTAAAAAAGTAACCCAATTAAAATGGGCAAAAAATCTAAATTCACATTTCTCCAAAGAGGATATACAAATGACCAATAAACATATGAAAAGATACCCCAAATCATCATCCACTTAGATTATTCACGTCAAAACCAAAATGAGATACCACTTCATATCCAGTCTTATGGTTATAATTAAAAAAAACAACCAAACAACTAATCAGCCCACCAACCAAGCAAACAAATAACATTTGTTGGAAAGGATGTGAAGAAACTGGAAACCATATATTTCTGATATAAATGTGAAATGGTGTAATGACTTTGGAAAACAATTTGGCTGTGCTTTACATGTTAAATATAATTATTACCTGACACAGCAGTTTCACCCAAGAGAAATGAAAACATATGTCCATATCAAAACAGAGATGTTCATAGGAGCGTTATTTATAGTTGTCCAAAGTGGTGACAACCCAAATGTCGGTTGATTGATGAATAGAGTAAAAAATGTGTGGCACAAAAACAGACACATAGACCAATGGAATAGAATAGAAACCCCAGAACTAGACCCACAAACGTATGGCCAACTCATCTTTGACAAAGCAGGAAAGAACATCCAATGGAAAAAAGACAGTCTCTTTAACAAATGGTGCTGGGAGAACTGGACAGCAACATGCAGAAGGTTGAAACTAGACCACTTTCTCACACCATTCACAAAAATAAACTCAAAATGGATAAAGGACCTGAATGTGAGACAGGAAACCAAAAAAAAAACCTTAGAGAAGAAAGCAGGAAAAGACCTCTCTGACCTCAGCCATAGCAATCTCTTACTCGACACATCCCCAAAGGCAAGGGAATTAAAAGCAAAAGTGAATTACTGGGACCTTATGAAGATAAAAAGCTTCTGCACAGCCAAGGAAACAACCAACAAAACTAAAAGGCAACCAACGGAATGGGAAAAGATATTTGCAAATGACATACCGGACAAAGGGCTAGTATCCAAAATCTATAAAGAGCTCACCAAACTCCACACCCGAAAAACAAATAACCCAGTGAATAAATGGGCAGAAAACATGAAAAGACACTTCTCTAAAGAAGACATCTGGATGGCCAATAGGCATATTAAAAGATGTTCAACGTCGCTCCTTATCAGGGAAATACAAATCAAAACCACACTCAGATATCACCTCACGCCAGTCAGAGTGGCCAAAATGAACAAATCAGGAGACTATAGATGCTGGAGAGGATGTGGAGAAACGGGAACCCTCTTGCACTGTTGGTGGGAATGCAAATTGGTGCAGCCGCTCTGGAAAGCAGTGTGGAGGTTCCTCAGAAAATTAAAAATAGACCTACCCTATGACCCAGCAATAGCACTGCTAGGAATTTATCCAAGGGATACAGGAGTACTGATGCATAGGGGCACTTGTACCCCAATGTTTATAGCAGCACTCTCAACAATAGCCAAATTATGGAAAGAGCCTAAATGTCCATCAACTGATGAATGGATAAAGAAATTGTGGTTTATATACACAATGGAATATTACGTGGCAATGAGAAAAAATGAAATATGGCCTTTTGTAGCAACGTGGATGGAACTGGAGAGTGTGATGCTAAGTGAAATAAGCCATACAGAGAAAGACAGATACCATATGGTTTCACTCTTATGTGGATCCTAAGAAACTTAACAGGAACCCATGGGGGAAGGGAAGGAAAAAAAAAAAAAAAAGAGGTTAGAGTGGGAGAGAGCCAAAACATAAGAGACTGTTAAAAACTGAGAACAAACTGAGGGTTGATGGGGGGTGGGAGGGAGGGGAGGGTGGGTGATGGGTATTGAAGAGGGCACCTTTTGGGATGAGCACTGGGTGTTGTATGGAAACCAATTTGGCAATAAATTTCATATATTAAAAAAATAAATAAATAAAAATAAAAATTAAAATTAAAAAAATGTGGTAAACACAAACAATGGAATATTATTTAGCAATAAAAATGGATGAAGTAAGGATTCATGCAACATGGGTAATCCTTGAAAACATTATGTGAAGCAGAATAAGCCAGGAACAAAAAAAAACAATGCATTGTACAAATATATTTATATAAAAAGTCCAGGATAGGCAAATTCATACTGAAAGAAAGTGGGTTACAGTTGCTTAGGGCTGGGTAAGTGGTAGGAGGAAATGAATGCTAATATTTTTTTGGAGGTGAATCAAAAGTTTTAAAATTTGTTTGGGGTGATAGTTGTACAACTCTGTGGATATACTAAAAACCATTCCATGTAAACTATAAATGTATGGATTATATAAAATGTATATATCAATGAAACTTAAAGATGACGATAAAGCTTAAAATATCATTTTGGTTCTCCTCATAGAAACTTTATTGTATAAAATGAAAATTAAAGTACAGTCAAATATTTTCTTGGATTGTGTATGAATCTAGTTTCATTCTGAAGTAGTTTATAATTTCATATAAATAGAATATGTTTCTGTAAATAAAATTTCTTATAAGAAAAATAAATTACTGGAGAATTACAACCAGAACTCATATTTCTGTGAATAAGATGGTCACATTATTGGGGGCAATGCTCCCACTGGAAATGAATACAGTGCTGGATAAAATATCAAAACCTCCTTTCAAAAGCATTGCAGAGGTAAAAAGATGGTAAGAAATCTCCAGAAAAATAAGAAGGAGAACCCAGAGGGTAAGCAAACGCACAAAAGCTACTTTTGCTCTGAGTGCATTTGCAGTATCTCAGGAACACGGTCTTAGTTCCTGACCCTTAGCAAAGTACGGAGATGAAGGCAGAGAGGACAACTTGGGGCCTGTCTAACTGGACATCTCACAGAATACCCTCCACCTACAATGACTGAATTGAAAAAAGTTTGACCACTGGGGTGAGAGCAAACCAGAAGTAATTTCAGCCTTACCATCAACTCAAGGGTAATTAGAAGGAAAACATTTCCTAACCAAAGAGCATAACAAAAATTCCAAGGGAAATTTTAATGACCAACCTACTTTCAGAGATCCTAGATTATCAGTACCACTAGGCTCATCACAAAAGCAAACAAATTTTCTTCGGAGATCACTAACTTCACCTTGAGACTCAAATAAATTCTACAGATTATTTTCAAAGGAAATGGAGAAGCTCACATAAGGAAAAAAAAATAAGAAAATGGGGAAAACTAAACCTTCTTTTGCTGGATATTAGACTAGAACTGAATATATTTACATGAACTCATAATGAAATACAGATAGAGAGATAAAAACATAGAGACAGAGACCTAGATAGAGGGCGACAGAGAGAACATTCTGTTCTCTGTTCTAGTTCTGTTCACTGAGAACAAAGGCTTTTAAGCAATGACATTTCCAGTAGGAAACAGCATACCTAGCTCCCAGGTATTTGTTCCTATATCAAGTACCAGGGCATCTTGAATTAATGGCTGGTTCTAGGGCTAGGAGAAAAAAAAAAAAGAAAAGATGAACTTGAAATATCATTTTGTGCCAGCCAGTAAGAAAATGTCTGAAGAATAATGGGATGTGCCAGAAATAAATAGAAGCCAGCTTGAAGAGTCATTCTCTAGCCAAATACGGGTCATGTTTAGCATCAAATAAACAACGATATTTAATAGTATAAAAGCATTGGATAAAATCAATCCATTGGATAAAATCAATAAATATATATTAATATAAATAGGTAAATGAATAAATGGTGAAGAAGAGATGTATTTATTTATTTTTTAATCTTGTTTTTGAGAAAGAGAGAGAGACAGAGTGTGAGCAGGGGAGGAACAGAAAGAGAAGGAGACACAGGATCCGAAGCAGGTTCCCGGCTCTGAGCTGTCAGCACAGAGCCCAACGCTTTGAACTCACAAACCGAGAGATCATGACCTGAGCTGAAGTCGGACGCTCAACCAACTGAGCCACCCAGGCACCCGAGCGAAGATCTTTTTTATAACATGATGTAAACTACAAAAAGAAAAAACATTTTTGGAACAAAGAAAATCATCATTTCACAAACATTGCAGTAATAATTGGTTTAGCCCAGAATCATTAATAGATACTGAAATGAGTGGGTGAAACTTTAATGGAAAACAGGATATTATGTGATCTCAAAGTATTTCCCCCACAAAATATTACTTTCAAAGGGAACCATACACAGTTTACAGTATAGACGCTTGGCATACATCATACTAACTATGTAATTGAAGTTAACATAAGATGTGATAGAATAAACTGATATCATGTGCCTCCTGATACGCATTGAGAAAGATGCAGTTCATCACTTCCATGACTCTTGTGAGTCAGGAATATACCAAAATAAGGAATTTCTGTTTGAAAGAAAATGATTTAAAGTTAACAGATGACAAATAGAAAAAAACATTCTCTAAAAACAAGGCATTTATATCTAGAGCAGCATGTGAAATATTGCAGGCCAATAGCCACATGTGGCTATATAAATTTTAATCTGAATTAATTAAAATATATTGAGGTGAACACTTCAAGTGTTCAAAAGCCACATGTGGTTAGCAATGAGGTTAGTAGTTGGTGGTGTAGATATATAACATTTTCTGTACTGCAAAACTTTTTGCAATTGGACAGAAATGATACACAGTCCTAGATATCACAAAGAATCCCTCAAGCAAGAAAATACTAGGGAACCTAATGGAGAACAAAACAAAACAAAACAAAACAATGGATAAAACATAATCTGAAAAAAAAAAAAGGATATCTCAATGACTACCTGGAAGTCCAATAAGTGCAAAGTAAGACAAGAATAATACAACATAGAAAAAATAAAGGATTGTGCCAGCGCTGGGGAAAATGTATAGGAGGACAAAATTCTTGAACACTACTGATGTGATTATAAACTGAGCCACTCACTAGAAAACAACATTCCAAGAGTACTTAGTAAAATTATGTATGTAAATGCTTACAACTTAGAAATTCCACTGCTATGATAATATTTCAGGTCAATTCCTGCAAAAGTCCTTCCAATAAAATTTGGATTGTTTGTGGTAGCATGAATTAGGAGGGATTCTAAATGTCTGCATGCCTGGTGGAATGGATAAGTAATATATGGATGGATGCTATTTATAATATGCAACAGGAAGAAACATCAGCTAGATTTATAGAAACATTGAAAAAATATAAAACAATAAAATTTTGGACAATATAATTTATATACACTTAAAACCTTAAAAACATGTACATAGTGTACAACATTCATGAATATTTAAAAACATTTCTTAAAAGAGTTAGAATAGATGTCTTTTTGGAGTGAAGATCAAGGATAAGAAATAGAACAAAATAAGAGAAAGATCTTGCATAAGTGAGTGATAATGTGATATGAATTGGGAGTATGATTAACTCATCTATTACATCTACGTCTCAAAATAAAACAGGAAAAAATCTGGATCCAATATTTAGGCTAGAGCAGTTTTAAAGATTAAACAACTTTTTGTGTGTGTTAACTGATTTTATTGCAACTTGTGATCATATGAAAACAAACACAAAAAAGTATTTGTTTTCCTGAGAGAAATGTGCACTAAAAATAAGCATTTAAGTAACATGGTAACACACCTTTTGGAAATAACTTGACATTTCTCTAAACTAAGTTCTAATTATAGTTTTCCCAGTGATCTTTTGTACTGTGTAGACTTAAAATAGGGTTGAATCCTAAAGGAGTCATATGTCTGCATTTTTTAAGCACACAGCAAAGTCCTGCTGTGTCAATAATTGCCAAACCAGGAGATCTTTGGATATCTAGGACCACCCACTGGCCAAAGTACCAAGTTGTGATAGACTCTCAATAATTTCTTTCAGACTGGGAGAATGGATGTATGATTATGATGTAGATAACAGAGAGGGACAAATTGCATAATTAATTGGCAAAGCCCAGTATACTTTGATGAATTTTTAGGTCATTGAAATTAGAGAGGCTGCATAAAAGCCCTAAGAGCATAATGAATCCTTGATTGACTTTGTATCCTTGAGACTGCTTACTTTTCTATATATGGTAAGACTGAAAAATTGAGGTTTCTTTCCAGCCAACTGTAGCTGTCAGTGTTAAAAGTTTAGAAGGAATTATTGACTTCTACAACAAGAAATTCAAGGTTTTACTTATGTTCATGACATTATCCAGGAATCTGAAACTGATGGAATATTTTCAGTGGGAAGTGAAACTGTTACCAAAATTGGATTTTCACTATCACTTTCAATGTCTTGCTGTTGTAGTGGTTGTTTTGTTGTTTTGCGATTAGTGAAGGCAACATCACACATGAGTATGTTCCTTTTCTTCAGATGTAAGTGCTATTAAATCAACTGGGAACTATTTAAGTCAGTGTTTTTCAAATATGAATGTGCATTTGAATCACTTGTCAAGGTGTGGATTCTGATTTTAGTAAGTCTGGGCTGGAGCCTGAGATTCTGAATTTCCAAGAAGTACTCAAGCAACAGTAATGTTACTGGCACGTAATTTGAGTGCAAAATTTGAATCACTCAAATATCTAATGTTTCAAATATTTTAATTTTTTTCAAAAGGTCTTGGAAATAAAAACATCAGTTTATTCTTTGCTCGAAAACTCTGATGGCATAACCAATAATCAGCTCCATTCAGAGAAAGAACAATTAAACCAAATAGGTGATATTTATTCTAAAATTTTAAAAGTGTGGCACAGCAAAAAATGAAATGAAAAAGCTCATTTAATATTTGTTCTCAAAATCCAAAAGAAGGGGTTACCACAACTAACACCGACCATTAAATTAAACATGTTTATGTCAATAATATGCATACACAAGTAGGGAGGTATATAAACAGGTAATGCTGTATGGCTTTAAAAGAAAATCTGGATTTTCTCCCCTCAACTTTTAAAATCAAATATCCTTGGGGCACCTGGGTGGATCAGTCAGCTGAGCATACCACTTCGGCTCAGGTCATGATCTCACAGTTCATGGGTTCGAGCCCTGCTTCTGGCTCTGTACTGACAGCTCAGAGCCCTGAGCCTGCTTCAGATCTCGAGTCTCCCCCTTCCTCTGTCCCTCCCCCACTAGCACTCTGTCTCTATCAAAAATGAATAAACGTTAAAACCAAATATCCTCTATAGTTCCTTTTCATTCTGAAAGTAGCTCTCAAAAACGTATGAAATATACCAGTTTTTTTTTCTATCAGTATATTCTGGAGATTATAAAACATACTTTGTAGCAGAGCTTTATTCTAGCAGAGTAACTATATTTTTGCTTCTTTACCTTCTAACTTACTCTTAAAAATTGAGGCTACAGTTAAAGAGAATTTATATTTTACTGTGTCATGTAAGTTTTTCAGAAGTATCTGGTAAAAATTACAGCCATTTGTCCACCCAAATTGGTTTCTATCATCTAGTAAAATGCTTTATTCGGATGGAAATCTTTACAGTTCTTCAGAGAACCAATTTAGTTCCTTAGGAAAGGATGGAAGGTGACTCACCATGAAATTCTGATATTAAAGTTTTGGTGACTAGATACTTCAAGGTGTTCTCAATTGTGTGCTAACAGTTTTCTTGTTAAATTCAGTTCAGCACTCATGAATTGCCAAATGGATGTTTTTCAGCTATACTGAAACGCCAGTCCTGTTTAGCTTTCCGCATCCTCACTGCACACAAATCCCTTACTTTAATGACCTCACAAGGAAAGGAATCTGTCTCAAATGACAAAATGTCCAGGTAAACATCATTGTAATTATTTCTATTTTTAATCATAGTCACAGTTAAAACTTGGAACCAACACTATGTCAAAAGAATCCTCAGGCTTTGTCCCTAGAGAAAACCTCTCTGTGAGTAAACCTGGGACTTCTGAGTGAAGCAAAGAGATCAGATATTTCTACACCTAAACAATTAGTTTATAATATTTTAAAACTTGTTTCAAGATAGACTTCTCACAGTAAATAAATCAGGTAGATTTCAAAACTTATGTATTAAATAGACACAAATCATTAACTGTCACATTTTATCAATAAGTGGAATCTGAAGATATATATTTGTTCCACACTACATATAATTATACTTTACATAATTAATATTTAGAAAATATAAAATTTTTGTCAAGTGTATTAAAAAAGAAGTATCTTTACTTACTTTGTCAGTTTAAAAATGAGAAAAATTCTAATCGATTGGTGCTCCACAGATTAAAAGACAGTCTATGAATTACCTAATTAAATGAATAATTTCAGTAAAATAATGTATGTCCCCTATACCTTGTTTGTCTACATACTATTATTCTAGATTTTTAACTTGGAAGTTGAATGGTAGCTAACTGAAATTCTCTTGGAAGCAAACCAGAAATAAGTATTCTCTCTGAAGGTAGAGAACACATTTTGTAAGGCACTGTCCTAAATGTCTCATGAAATGTCTTCTGATAAGCAGAATAATATGTTCCTTGAAGAATCCAATATGACAGTTCTTATTCTTTCTTTTAATGACAATGACCAGGTCAGTAGGAAATTCAAAAATATGATTTAATATCTCTATGTCTACTAACATGAGATTTTTGACATTTAAATCCTTAAAAATGCTTCCTTTTAAATTTTTAAAAAATATTTAAAATACTATCATTTAAAATAATTACAAAAAGGATTTTAATTTTATGGTAGCTACTTAAGTGATATCATAAGTCATGGATATACGCACATATAATTTAAAACTAAATACAAAATTATGTTATATATAGAACTGATATAGATTCAATATATATTTTATATAGAATTATAGCCTATTTTGTGTATGTAATTTTATATATAATTTCTTAAAATTATGTGTTCAAGTTTTATCCTCATTAATTTTACATTCAAGTATCTCTTTATGAAAAAACTGCTATCACTAAATGTTGTTTTAAAGGTAATATAAAGTATATTGTGATGGTTAAGTATATAGGATATACATTGATAAAATTTAAGAAAGGCAATTTTATTTGAGTCTAATATTTGCATGATTCTCCTTTAAGAAACATAGCTTTAGTGACTTAAAACTGTCTTTCCTACTTTGCAGCTTCATTACTTGATTCAGTAATAAAATATTTTCATAGTAATAATAATAGATGCTATTTATTGATAATCAACTTTTAGACTCAGATTGTAAGCAACAGATTTGTTTTAATGCCAAATAGAAACATGGGTTGGTGTGACAGAATACAAGAATAAATAATCACAGCAGGATTTGATAATCTAATTTTTTACAGGTTTTTCTGACTTCAGTTTATAGGAAAAGCTCCAAATAAACAATCAACTGGAATCCTAAGTGCCTATTAATAAAGTTTCAAGGACCTATTACAAATAAAACTAAAATTCCCACCCTGGATGAAGTCAATTACATGAAAAACAATGTCACAATTATCCCCTTTTTCTGTTTGTGGTTTAAAAATTAGATGGTAGGAAAGTCATGAAAACACAACAATTCAATAATTTTTTAATGATATTCCACAAATATAAAGAAAAGAGTATTTTGGTCCACTAATTTCCATATACTGTAAGGAGAAAATGCACTCTTTCACGAAGAAACAACAGGCTCACAAATCAACATAGCAGGCCATCTTAAAGTCCAGCTTTAGAAAGTCTTTTCTTATAAGAAAACAGGACACATTAAATATGCATATTTAAATCTGTAATATTTAGCTATGTCTATCTTCCAAAGTTACACAAGTTTTCAAAAAAGAAACTGTTGTATATGTTTAAATAAATGTATTGTTTGAAAATGTATTAAATCGGATGCCCTCAGTTATTAAAGAAACAAATAAGGCAAGGATCCACACAGACACATACACATGTACATACATAGGGGTCCATATACATAATGTATATCCCATTCATTAATTCACTTTGAAAATACAAATCTCAGCTCCCCCTCCTGACCCTTTATTCTTCCTCTCATAACCATGGCCTTTTAATATAATATCCTCTGGGTCTTAAATGCCAGTTGAAACTCCCCTTTGCCTGACTTGGCTGGTCAAGAGTCTTTTGCTCAAAGAAAGACTTTCTATGACAACTTTGACCATTTTGAGATATGATTTTTTGTGTTTTGTTTTGTTTTAGAGATAGAGAGGGAGAGTGTGAGTGGAGGAGAGGGGCAGAGAGAGAGAGAGAGAGAGAATCTTAAGCAAGCTCCAGGCACAGCAGGGAGTCTGATGTGGGCTTGATCCTATGACCCCAGATAATGACCTGAGCTGAAATCAAGTGTCGGCTGCTCAACCGACTGAGCTACCCAGGTTCTACGAGATATATATATATTTTTTTCTCTTAGAGCCCTGACATCAAATCTGTTCAACAAATACATTAATTTTTGTATTTGAGAAAGTCTGTCTTCTTCAAAGGACTACAAGGCATAAGAAAGTAGAAAGTATGACATTTTTGTTGTTACTATTTACCAATAGATCCTTTGTGGCTAGCAAGAAAAAAATAATGAAAAACAATCATAGTGGCATTCTGATCTCTAAACTGCTCTTTGTTGTCGTTATAGGCTTATCAAACTGCCTATTTCTGATATTTTTATCAGGAATATTTTATATATCACCATATTTTCATCACATATAAAGGTTGAATAAACTATCAAGGTACACTTTTAAATTCAGCTTGACTTGGGGCGCCTGGGTGGCTCAGTCGGTTAGGCGTCCGACTTCGGCTCGGGTCATGATCTCACGGTCTGTGGGTTCGAGCCCCGCGTCGAGCTCTGTGCTGACAGCTCGGAGCCTGGAGCCCATTTCAGATTCTGTGTCTCCCTGTCTCTCTGCCCCTCACTGTTCGTGCTCTGTCTCTCTCTGTCTCAAAAATAAATAAACATTAAAAAATTTTTTTTTAAATAAATTCAGCTTGACTGCCTCACTTTACATTTTAGTAACCATAAAAAAATAAGCCCTTTAATTTAAAGAGTCAACATTGCAACATAAATGTGAGGTGAAGTATCTATTGTCACTGATGCATTCAAAATGCAAACACGTTGTGAATTTGTCCTCATTTGATGAGATTTTTACTCAGAATTCATTTGCACTGTGGCATTGGATATAACCAGGTGTGTTTCATCTCTGCCTGTTTTTTGAGTTATAGGCTGCTACATGTTTGAAAAGAAGACAGCCACAATATGGGGGACATATTTTTTCAAACTGGGAGAACATTCCAGGTATGTCTGTCAATCTTCATCAAGAGTTCATTAAAAATGAAATCTTGAAATGGGGGGCAACTTTTCACATTTAAATTAAAGCTCTTTTATAGTTCACTTGTAAAATATACATGTAAAGGAATAAAATGTGTTTTGTTTTTTTAATATTTTATGTATTTGAAAGGTAGTTTATATGAATTTTTCTCAGCAGGATGCAATGAAGACCATAAATTTCAACTTAATACACTCTTTGCATTGTTTTACATTTTTCTTTTCTTTTTTTTAAAAAAAATTATTGTTTATTTTTGAAAGAGAGACAGAACAGGAGTGGGGGAAGGGCAGAGAGAGAGGGACACACAATCTAAAGCAGGCTCCAGGCTCTGAGATGTCAGCACAGAGCCTGATGCAGGGTTCGAACTCACGAACTGTGAGATCATGACCTGAGCTGAAGTTGACATTTAACTGACTAACCTACCCAGGTGCCCCCAATTTTTTTTCTTTTTTTATTGTGGATAATGGTTTTTAAAACACAGGGAAAATTTTTATTACATTGGCAGTTATTAATGAAGCATTAATTATAACAGTATCATAAATACATTTATTGAACATATGATATTCTAACAAGTAGTTCATAATCTCTCTGCTTCTTTATGATAGCACTTAGTTTGCCAATTTTTTTCATTAATAATATAATAAATAGATATATCCATATATCTTCCCCATTGTATAGGATTTGATAAAACAGTAGAAATCTCTTTAAAAGAAAAAGACAAGCAAATTTTTTCTAGGCATGCTTTTAATAAGCACTCACTTGCATAATGAAAAAAAAATGCTTATTTGTTAATGCCATACTCTAGCATACTCTGGGTAAGATCTTGGGACCACTAACATCAGTATTACATGATCAGAAACTCCTAATCTTTGAGAATCCTGGCTCTCTCATCAGAGGACTTTTATGATTATTTCCATTATATTACTCTTTAAAAATACAGGTACCCTTCTGATATGTACTATAGAATACACCCACACACACACTCCATACCACACACAATCACAACCATACTTTCTTTGGATCAAGTTGAATTATCTCAAACAATCTTTATGAATAGAGCTACAACAAGGCTTTTGGATAATCTTAAATACAATGGTTTTTTGAATTACCAATGAATTTATGATTAAATGCACAAATGTATCTAGTTGCTAGCTAAATATTTAGATTTGTGTGTTCTACAGGATTATTAAATAGAAATTCTACTAAGTATAGTTCGTAGACCTTCCTTCATTCAAAATTCTATCTCCTTTTCTAAAATAGGTTTTTAAAAAGAAATCCATAAAATCTGCCACAGAGTTTAAGTGGGAGTTAAAAGTTAATCTATCTACTTCTCTTTTAATCTTCTCTTAAGTATGATTTCATGTATTCAACCGACTTAATCTCTCTCCATTAAACATCCTACTCTCTGCCACTAGTTTCATGGCCACTTTTCCACTTCTCTCTTGGATTAATTGGCTTTTTTAACTTCTCCTTTCCCTTCCAAATACAATATTTACTGTCTTGACAGTGTCTTTTCTTAACTGCAAACTTATTCACTGTTCTGCTATAGTTTTTTTAATTATCCAGAGTATTTAAAATAAATTTGAAGATCATTAGTTTATCATAAAGATCATTTCTATCTCATCTGTTTTGGTCTCAACCTCCCCTTTCTAAATACTAACAACGTAAAATCCAGACAAGAAAGTATTTGTAGCTACTCAAGTTGATTCAAGCACCCATGCTATTCCTCATTTGAGTAGAAGACTAAGGGAATGATTTTGAAAACAAAACCAAAGCAAACAACTAAAACCCAAAAACACAGTAGTACACTGATGGGAAGGCAACATTTTCAAAAGTTGAATAGTAAAGGACAAGTATGGAAATCTAAGGAGGGCTTAATTGATAATTGAGACAGATTTGTTCACATTTAAAACTGGTACAAATAAATCAATTCATAGATCAAATTCTAAAGAAGTCATGAAGAATGTAAAAAAAGAGGCTGTTTGCCAATATACAACTGTGTTAAGTGACTGTTGCATTGGAAATTAGATAATTAGAAAGTAAATAGCCAGGAAAGGAGAAATTTCCAAACATAATTCATGGGATGGGACATTATATTATTATGCTTTCACAATCTTATAAGTACATAAAAAGCAATATGAAATCACTTCTCTTAAGACTGGAAATTCTCTGATGGAGGAATTGCCAAACAATAGTTGCTGCCCCTCTAAAGGAAGGACCACAGGGCCAGGCTGATAGCCCAGTTCCCTTTGTAAAAGGCAATTTGGTATTAAGAGAGATTTCAAAGAGTCACTTGGGAGAATTAGGTATCATCCCTGCTTAGTGACTTCCTGAATCCATCTGGGAATAATTTGCCCTGTTCTTAGTTTAAGCTAATAAAGTTGTGGCCTAAAGTTGCATTCCATTAAGGAATCTCCAGAGTCTTTTATTGCCTGAGGGGACCTAGCATCAGCAGTGAGGAAAATGCGATGGTGAAAGGTGTTACATTCCTGGCTCTATGTTCACAGTGCATTTGTCAAATGACGACTTATGTACTATAGTTGTGTATTTTAAAATGACATTTTAGAGATTTAAGGCACTCGGTGTTTGTATGTATCAAAACAAGAAAAATTGACAAGGCACTATAAACTAGCATGCTATAGTGACACAACAACAAAGTCTTTGCCTTTCTTTTATATGTACTCAGATCTCATTTCCTCACCTTGGTAAAGTCAGTGTGACAGCAATTCATTCATTGTAAGATGGTGCCTATCTATATTAAATGGTATGATAACTTTGAAGATGAGTAGGTTAATTCTAAATAAAAGAACCTGTTATGGTTTCTGTCCATGAAAAAAAATAATAATGTATGTGGAAATTCTGGGCACTAACAATTTAAAATACATGAGGAAATTCATAACTGCTTTAAATATATAAGTAAATTAATAATTGCTTTTAAATTAGATATTAATAAGCTACCATACACACTAAACTTAAACTTATCTCTATTTTAGAAATATTTTTTCAAAATATAAATTGTGAAAATAAAATCAAGTAGCAGTATATTATTGTTTTCATTTTGATAACATGTTACTGCCATTATATCATAATTTATTTTACTCTAACACATTTACTCTAATTATGTTTTACTCTAACACATAAGAAAATGCGTACAATTGTAAACATAGCACTATTTCTTGGCCTTTTGGTTAAGATCAAGTGTATAATTGTAAATATAGCAAGATACTCCCACAATTTACTTTTCTCATGAACTCAATATTTTAAAATATGGACTACTTAGGAATATCACACATTTTGTGTATTCCATATGAGGATTTTATTTTTAGCATATATTACTTGAGAAACTATAAGATAACAAAATCTATTTTGGATTTAATAATATAATTATGAGTTAATTTGCTGTTCTTCAACAACATCGATACATATTTTAAAAAAGATGAAAGCAGATAACTTCTTAGTCTGTGGGTAATATTGATTTCTGAAATTCTATAACTAACTGCATTGTGTCACTTTCAAATTCTACAAATTGGTCACTACTTAGAACACTAACATTTCGCCAAAATACTTAAAAATTTTAAATATTTTGGATCAAGGAATTTCTTGCCCAAGCATAATTTTAATTTGCTAAAAAGAAGTTCCTGTACAGGCCAAAGTAGCACTCAGAGTTGAGACTAATAAATGTCTATTCTTGATAGAAACGATCTGGTGTAGACAGGATTTACAGGACGTTAAAAATGTCAGGTCCTTAATAGAAGACATTATCCCTTATACTCAAAATTCTACCTAAACAAAGGAAATGTTCAAAGCCATACCTATTAAACCAATAGATATGCAAGAGCAACTACCCAGGTGAAGGGGATCTCATTTACATATGTCAAATTAAGTTCCTGTGTTTCAAAAAAGATGCCAGAAATGTAAGTGGGTTTTAAATAGGTCAGGAAAATCTACTCAAGTTTAGAAGGGCCTCTCCGCTGCTAGACAAGTGATTATATCCCAGGCAGCACTTGAAAGCCAGAAACTGCCACGCTGTGCTGAATAAATTCTCCTCAATGACCTTTCCATGACAACTTTCTCATTTCCTATAATGTGGATACAATTAGGTGTTAAATTACGTGTTTGTGGAGCAAAGAAGCAACCTTTGAAGCAGAGGTTTTGCTGAAGAATGTATTGGGTGAACATGTAAAAATAGCTCCTAACAAGTAATATAGTTGTACAATGTCCAGCTCCTTCATTTAACAAATGAGAAAACTGACATCCAAATAACTTCACTGCCTTGATGAATGTCAAACACAGCAATTTTGAATCAGAATAGCACTGGAACTCACAATTAAATTTTCAAGCGAGTGATCTTTCTATTAAAATGTTAGTTTTGTATTTTGAAATGACTCAAGTTAGCCATTTGCTTTCCAATCATTCATTCACTTAATAGCAAATTATTGATGCTTATGGGGCGAATGCCAAAGAAATTTGCAGCGCTGTGTGGCAGTTTCTTGATTTTAAGAGATTAATAAAACACTCTCCCTACCCTCAAAGAGGTCATAGGGTTCAGTCAAAACATTATATTTTGAGAAATTTCTGTGTCATGTACTGTTTTAGGTGCTGGGCATAAAGCAGGGGACAAACACCAAAAGCCTACCTTTCTTATTGAACACAACCAATAATTACAGGGCATAAACTATGCTATATTTAAAGTGTATACAAGTATTTTAAGTACACAGAGGCAAAGAACCTAATGGCACATTCTGAAAGCATCTAGAAGGGTCAGAAACAAGCTTCATCTTGACAGAACCAATAGTAGAGGGTAAAAGAGGAAAATAACCTAAACAAAGGCACAGACAGAAGGAAGATCAGAGTATGTTTTGTGACCCATAACATAATTTGGGTGATTAGCATAGGAATAAGTGCAATTATGGGAGATGGACCTGTAGAGTTAAACAGGTGTCATATAACATTAATCCTTGTTTTAAAAGTTCCTGACAAGGGGTGCCTGTCTGTCTTAGTTAGAACATGTGACTCTTGATCTTGGGACTGTGAGTTTGAGCCCCACATTGGGTGTAAAGTCTACTGAAGAAAATAAAAAAATACAAAATTAAAAAAATCCTGACAAATGGTTTCAATGAATAAATGACAAAGTAAAACTGCTGGAAGCCGAGCTAGCCCAGCCTGAGTGCCAGGGCCCGGGCTGTGGACGGATTGGTGACTGCAGGGCGGCCCACGGGCAATGAAGCTTCTTATACTCCCGCTTTCAGTAATTTGGTCTTAATAAAGTACCTGGGGTATTGTCTGTTGGGGAAGTGCCCTCGACAGACCCCCTGGGAAAAGAACCATTAGGGAAGAAAATAAGGTTTCGCAAGAAATCGTGCGGCCTTACGCTTAGCCCTTGTCATCCCCTATGGAGACTCTCTACTTACAGGAAGGATAGCCTCATACCTTTGCCAGCAAAGAAGGCCTGTAAAGGAGAGACATATGGATTTGAAAGCCTCACTCTGGCAACTAAGGAGTGTACCTCTGGGCACAGGTGACTTCAACCCTTAGGCCCACCTGGCCCTCCGGAGGCATTCCAGATGATGACTGAACCTAGTCGGTTAAGGTACAGAATGGTTCATTGGTTCCTAGGTGCACTGTCTCTCTGAGAATGTATGAGGCATGAGTTTCTAAGGCTTTTTTCGGCCCTTTCCTGGCACCTCGGACCGAGGCAAACACACTGTTATTCTGGCCTCATGTGGTTAGGAGGTCAAGTCCTTATAACTGTTCCACTTGAGGTGTTGAGAAATGGAGGGTCTTTCATGAGAACAGCAAAGCAAATGCTTTGTAGATTATAGATAAACGCAGATGCATAATGGAATAATGTAAGAAACTAATCAATAATCAAAGGGTATGCAGGAAAATTAAGGGAAAATCACCATGTTATTTCTTAAAGGTTGTTTACACATAGGAACATTTTCAAAATTAGTTAGTTAGAAAAACATAGATAACGTATGCTACAAGGAAATCACTAGCATGTATAATGCCACATTTACTACAATAAATCTGCCAGTTCAACACATTGCTGTTTTCTGTGTCCATTTTTATTTTTAGTTTTTTATTTTAGTTTTTTATTTTACTTTTGTTTTATTTTCACTTTTTCGCCGACACTGTTCATCCTTAGGGAACCCCTGGACCTGCTGGAGCTGGACTCCAGCATAAAACTACATCTTTTTATTTACTTCATAAACTTCTATTTCCATCAGAATTAAAAAAGATCTTTGATAATCCACTTAATTCTGCCCCTGGTAATTTTTACTACATTATTATAAGACTCAGTTTAGGTGGGGCACCTGGATGGCTCAGTTGGTTAAGCGACTGACTCTTAGTTCTGGCTCAGATCATGATCTAAGGTTCATGAGTTTGAGCCCGTGTCAGGTTCCGGGCTGACAGAGATTGCTTGGGATTCTCTCTCTCTCCCCCCCTCTCTCTCTGCCCCTCCCCTCACTGGATCTCTCTCTCTGTTTCTGTCTCTCTCTCTCTCAAAATAAATAAACTTCAAAAAAAAGACTCGATTTTGGCAAAATCTTCTATAAGGTTTTATTCTTTTTACTCTCCTTTTTTTTTTCATACTCTTTCAGAGTGTCCTATAATGTGTAAAATAAAGACAAAAGGAACTCTTCTCTATAAATAGATTGTTAAAATGAACATGAAATATAGTGAAACCTAGCAACTATGTCATATCTGATATTATGCTCTGGCAGTTGATTTTTATACTTCTGGGTCTTTCATCCAGATTCATGATGTTCTTCACCTCAGAATAACAGAAGTCTGTGGTTTATATGACCAAATATTTATATTGGGAATGCCTTATGTTATTGGCAAGATAGAGTTGCTTGATATAAACACTTGTGCCTTATTTAACCCAAGTTATTATTTTATTATTTATTTATTTTTATTATTCTGCCAATAATAGTAAACATAATAAATTGATGCTGCCTACATTATCAAGATAATGGAAGAAATTGTACTATATTAACAAAATAGCTCCAAATACAATCAGAGCAACAGCCTCTTAATCAACAATTACCTTCCTAGTTTTTATTAATCATGTTTTGGCTCTTTTTCCTAGAAGGAAAAAAAAACCTTACAATGACAAGGACAGTAGGGAGAGCTTGCCTCTATTTTGAACGCTACTGCTAGGAATTTTATTCTCTTTGTTCCTTGTAACTGAAGGTTTTGCTGGCCACTGCCTACCTACTTTCCTAGAGTATCCTTTCTCCATGACTTCCATCAGTGATCATCCAATGTTAAATCTGACACAGAGAGCTGTCAGAGAAGAGGAGGAAAATAATAATAATAAAAGCTTCACTCCATTGTGGTTTTTTTAATTATCATCTTAACTAGAACTATTAAGAGGAAAGGGAAATGAAATTGTAAATAATTATTTCCCACTTTACTTGATTTCTTCCTCATGACCCAAAGGTCCCCTCTTCATTCTCTCTGAGAATCTAACCAGAGTCTACAGAAACAACTCTGACAGTGTGCAGTTAGAGAATTAAGGTCATCAGAACTAGAATATTGCTTTGGTTTACTCACACTGCAATTTTCCCTTCTAGTTGGTTATTAGTTATTCTCAGAAATATTATGCACCTTATGGAGCCAGGTAGATGAAAATCAAATGAAAGTGAAACAGAACAGGCTTCCTATACTCACACTTAAGGAAGCTGAATATCTTTATGGCATGCCACTAGCACTCTCAGAATTCAGGGGTCTAGATTTGTATTTTATTTAGATATCGGAATATGCTATGGATGATTCAAACCATAATAAATAATTGGTAGCCTGGCCCCAATTTGAATGAATCCAGATGATGGGCATAGTGTTCTCATCTGTTCTAAAAGAATAACAACCTATTTATAACACTTTTTGTAACTCTCTGTTGAATTAATCTGCAAAGGTAGGAAACAAATTCCTAAAATAATTTTTGTCTGCTCTGTTGCAATTTTATATTATTAAAAGATTAATTAAGGTAAAGGCTGGAATTCTATACAGATTCAGCTATACCAAATTTGGATATTTCATTTCTAATATAATTATGATATTACAATGCATTTATTGTTATGCTCTATAACTTATAGTAAAATAAAAAGGAAAGGAAAGGAAGTTGGTTATAGATTAGGTGTCTAGAAAAATCACAGTACTCATATGCCCACTAATATGTATATATATTATTGCCACTTTAGGATAATAATGAAAAGAGATGGTTACCATTTGTTTTTGATTCAATCTACTAATAAACTGGATTAAAGAGCTGATTTTATTGGTCAACAACTTAGAAAGTAAATCACTATGTGAGGCTATTGACACTATAAAGGAATGAAGAGTCATGCCATTGGTATGCAGTACAGCTTATGCTAATGTCATTTCCTTATCAACAGTTTTGATGTTATGTACCTGATGGGCTTGGCTGAATCCTGGTATCTAATTGTAAACATAATTTGCCACCTCCATAGAGTCCCATCCCCGAAGTGGAACATCTGACAAATGCGAAAGCAGATTTTTTACTGCAGATTTGTAACACCTCAGTGCCTATCATTGAACAATTCATCTGTAAACCCAGTATCTTATTATTTGTCTCTAATTTGAAAGGGTCTTAGAAAAAATAAAATTGTGTGAGGAAAGAATTATATTGCAAAGAAAGTATTTGAGTATATTGAGGAATATTTGATACTCAATGAAAGTCTCCTTTACATATAAAGACACATTTTCAGAGACCTTCTGCATATTAACAATTTTTACATTTCTTATTCTGGTAGAAACTCACATAATAGAATGGTTTTCAGCATATTTGATCATTTTAATGGGAATAAGACAATTTCCAAATTTAGGGAGATATAGTGATAATGACTATTATAATACAATTTATCTGACTTCCCAGATTGGGTGTAAAATTAATAAAAAGAAAGATGGTTTGTGTTGATATGACTGTGTGACTTTATACGTGAACATGTGCACCAAGTACAAGAAACAGCTGTGAACATATATAATTGACTTGTTAATAACTTAAAATCCAGATGAATCTTAAAATTGGGTATGATAATCACCTACAGCAAAGGCTGGCAAACTCTGTAAAAATAGTAAGCATTTAGACTTTATGGACCATATGGTATTTGTCGCAACTCTTCAATTCTGTTATTGTCGGGGGGAAAGCAGTGATAGGCAAGACAGAGACAAGTGTATGACTGTGTTTTAATAAGACTTTATTTACTAAAACAGTTGGCAGGTTGAATATGGCTCATGAGCCATAATTTGCCCATTCTTGATCCGTGGATAAAAAAATTAATATGTGTTCAACTTAGAGTATAACTCAGAAGTTGAATATTTATGAGACTGATGAGGTATGTTATCTTTAAAATTTTTTTTTCATTCATTTATTTTTGAGAAACAGAGTGAGACAAAGCGTGAGTGGGGGAGGGGCAGAGAGAGAAGGAAACACAGAATCTGAAGCAGGCTCCAGGCTCTGAGCAAGCGGTCAGCACAGAGCCTGATGAGGGGCTCGAATCCACAAACTGTGAGATCATGACCTGAGCCGAAGTCGGACACTCAACCGACTGAGCCACCCAGGAGCCCTGGTGCGTTATCTTTCAATTGATAATTGTGCAATTTAAAGAAAATGCATTTTTCACATCTAAATATAAATGTATATAATTATAAAATATAAATTTTCAATTTTAAATGAAAACATAAAATAAAAAAAAACAAAATAATAATCCCAAATGTATGCTCACATTCTATATCTAATATTGAATTCAAGTCTATTTCTTGCTCCCTCTCATTAAGTAATGTCAGTCTCCACGCTAATATGCAAGGCCAAAAGGAGCAGCTGGAAAACTGAATGATAGAGTAAATGTTTTTCCTAGGCTATATGGCTATACTGGACACTTAATCACAAAAAAAACCAAGTTACACTTTGCAGTGGCAATCCTCCCCATCTATCAATCATTGAAACAGATTGGAAAGAAAAAAAATTGAGTTTTTTTTTCCATTTAATTTTGAAAAGTAGAACTATTAATATCAAGTTGGCTGTCTTGCAGTTTTTATTTAGCATTGTCTGAGCTTTACGTCAAGCTGTGCAGGTAATTAGGTACTTTTTTTTCCTGATTGTGAAGACAATAAGAAAAATAAGTTCAACAAACAAGTTTTCATTTATCCAATATACATGCTGAGAATTATTTTTTTCATTGCATTTTGATAGAAGGAGGCCTTTACAAGTATCTTTCAAACATGCAGCTCTATCTACCTCCCTTCCCCCCGTCCCCCGTTCCTTTCTTTCACTCAAAAGAAAATGGTGCGCAATTAAACCAGGTTGCTATATTTGGTGCATCCAAACTTCACAAGTTGATAGCATAATGATTTTAATAACTACTTTAAGTATAACATGGTGACAAGTTGACACCTGAGGTTTGTGTCCTGCAATCTTATTTTCTTCCATTCTATTGTCACACTGCAGGAATAGTAATATGATTAGAGTGAATGTTACAATGTTTTGTTTGCTTCTGATTTGGATCTGATATATGTATGTAGTGCACATTTTTTTAAAGATTTTCAAGATAAAGCATGCATTAAATTGGACTATCTGGAAAGAACACAGGTAATATTTTTTATAAGACTACTCACATTACTGTATTCTCATCATTGAAAACATGAACATGATTTCCTTCATGACTTTTTATAATTTATTAGAATTTCATTCAAACATAACAAGGCAATTTTTATTCTATTTAAATAAAGTCGTAATATATTTGACATTTGCTTTCCTTTTTAGTCACTAATAAACTTAAGGGCAGATTTAATTTTTTAATGAGAGAAAAATACCTTTAAGCATCTTAGAACTCAGCTTAGTACAACAAGTTCATTTTTCAATACTTTTGTTGAAATGAAAATGACAGTTTGGTCTAAACATCCACAAACTAGATTACATTTTAATATACATTAAAGAATATATCTACCAATAAATATACATCATGGCAATTTGTCTTTTTTTCTAATCTTACTTGAAAAATTTTTGCTCATCTTCCTGATTGTGATGATTAACTATCAACACTTACCAAACATCAGTAAAATTACTCCTATGATGAATATAATTTTAAAAAATCTGTTCCTTTAAAAATGTTGATAAAATGTTTTCATCCAAATTACATATACACAAGTTTATTTGTTCCACTGATACTTTGTGTAGCCAAGGGATAGTAACATTAGATTTCAATATAATCTCCCATTAGAGAGAAACTGGCTTAGGAAAAATGGTCTTATGAATAGATAAGAGTTGGACTACTTTGCCAGCACCAGTGGCCTCACAAAAATATTATCTCCTATACTGTATTGAAGAATTCATTGTTGTTCCATTCTGAGTTGCTCAGGAATTGCCAACTTACTTACTTAGTGCTATTTGTTAAGTGTCTTCTATAGACAGTGCTTATAGATGCACAAAATAATTACTAGTCTTACTGTTAATATCCCAGGGAACCAAGTAGACATTTTCCAATCCCCCTGGATATGAATTTATCGTCTATGTTTGTTTGGCTCAGAGATGATTAAACATTTTCATACTCTTAGGGTGGCTTCTTTTCTATAGAATTGCATACACTAAAAATCCTAAATATTGATATGTTTTTATATATTGATCAGAAACATAATTTCTTATAGGAAACACATTTATTTCCTAGATGTTTCAGAAAGAACAAATTCCGTGGTTTGAAAATTCACTATCTCAGTATTTTTTTTAAATCTCTGCCCCAAATGTAAATAAATGTCAAAAATTTAAGTATCTGCATACCTCCCTTTAGGTCAATTGCTTATAGCTTCTTATCTTCAGGCTTCAATTATCATTACTGAAATAAAGGCTAAAACCTTTTTGAAAAACAGAATGTCTTGATTTCAAAACAATTCAAATATTTTGACCAAAATAATGAAGTGCCTACATTTTTTTCCCATGAGATCTCTTTAACATCCTATTTCAGTAACATTCATTTAACAGCCACATTCCATGGCTCAGTCTCCAGCTACAAGTATCAAATAATACCACATAAACATATACCAAGACATTATGACCATTTTTTAAATGAAAGACAGAAGAAATGTCGGGCACTGACAATTTCAGGATTGCTCAAGAAAGTTATAACTTACAGGCCCAGATCTTTCACATCTAAATTTTGCTTTCACTTCTACTACCACCAGTTTCTTATAAAGTAGGAAAAATATTAACGTGTCATAGTGTGTTTAAAAGAAATCTGAGAAGAAGGAGATCCTTGAAGAAATTTGGAACTCAAGAAAATTAGGCATTTTTTCTGTATTAGCATATCTGTCTAAATGCTCTGAATAACTCTAAGACCAAGTTTTTAAGTATAGTACATGGCCTAGCAGCATGAAATTTACTCAGGAACATGTTAGAGCTGAACCATCTGGGGCCTGCTCCACACCTATTGAAAAATTACACATCAAAATATGTATTTTACCAAGGCCTCCAGGTGATTCTGATGCACTCCAGATTTGATGGGAGGTAAAGAATATGTAGCCAACTCCACTGCCTCCAGAGACATGTTGAATAAGAAGTTGCTGCAGCCAAGGTCAAAAAGGTTTTTGCCTGCTTTCTCCTCTAGGATTTTGATGGCTTCCTGCCTTATGGCAATTGGGACCTCATCAAGATGCTTCTGCATGGCAAAGGAAACAATCAGCAAAACTAAAAGGCAATCAATGGAATGGGAGAAGATATTTGCAAATGACCTATCAGATAAAGGGTTAGTATCCAAAATTTATAAGAACTTATCAAACTCAACACCCAAAAAACAAATACTCCAGTCAAGAAATGGGCAAAAGACATGAACAGACACTTTTCCAAAGAAGATATCCAGATGGCTAACAGACAAATGAAAACTGCTCAACATCACCCATCATCAGGGAAATACAAATCAAAACTACAATGAGATTCCATCTCACACCTGTCAGAATGGCTAAAATTAACTCAGGAAACTGCAGATGTTGGCAAGGATGCAGAGAAAGAACACTTTTGCCCTTGCTGGTAAGAATGCAAACTGGTGCAACCACTCTAGAAAACACTATGGTGGTTCCTCAAAAAATTAAGAATAGAACTACCCTATGACCCAGCAACTGCATTACAGAGTATTTATCCAAAGATACAGGTGTGCTGTTTTGAAGCGGCACATGGACCCCAATGTTTATAGCAGTGTTATTGACAATAGCCAAAGTATGGAAAGAGCCCAAATATCCATTGATAGATGAATGATAAAGAAGATGTGAGATATATATATATACATATATATATATATATATTTATATTTATATGTATACACACATACACACACACACACACACACACACACACACACACACACACACACATACAGTGGAGTATTACTTGGCATCAAAAAGAATGAAATCTTGCCATTTGAAACAACCTGGATGGAACTAGAGTGTATTATGCTAAGTGAAATTAGAGAAAGACAAATATATTATGACTTCATTCATATATATAATTTAAGATACAAAACAGATGAACATAAGGGAAGGGAAACAAAAATAACATAAAAAAAGGGATGGGGACAAACCATAAGAGACTCTTAAATATAGAGAACAAACTGAGAGTTGCTGGAGGGGTTGTGGGTGGGAATGGGCTTATTGGGCAAGAGGCATTAAGGAGGACACTTGGGATGAGCACTGGATGTTATATGTAGGGGATGAATCACTGGATTCTACTTCTGAAACCATTACTGCATATATGCTACCAAACTTGGATTTAAATTTAAAAAATAGGGGCGCCTGGATGGCTCAGTCGGTTGAGCATCTGACTTTGGCTCAGGTCATGATCTCAGTCTGTGAGTTGAAGCCCCATGTCGGGCTTTGTGCTGACAGTTCAGAGCCTGGAGCCTGCTTCGGATTCTGTGTGTGTCTCTCTCTCTGTCCCTCCCCCGCTCATATTCTGTCTCTCTCTGTCTCAAAAATAAATAAATATTTAAAAAATAATAAATTATATAATTAAAAAAATAAAATAAAATAATTTTAAAAAGGATAAATATTTAAAAGTTCATTTTCAACAGTCCAGCACACTCTTTCCACATATGCTACCAGAATCAAAGAAACAATGATAAAATGCCATTAAAACAAACACAATTGCATCAAATGTTCTGCATAATTAAAAAAAAGAATATGTAGCTAACTTCGGTAAAGCATACTACTTTATTTATAGGGTGTTTTTCTTGTTCCTGCTGCTATATAACTCAGTTGATCAAGTTATCTTTTCTCTATAGATTGCCTGACTTCTGTCCTCTGAATTCATTAAACTACTCACCTTCCTTTGATTTTAAATTTATATAAAGTGCCTGCCATCTATTTTCATAAAACTTGTAACAGTTGTCTTCTTTTGGTTTTTATTTATATAACTCCCTAATTTCTGTTTATATAGGTTCTGTTCCACTGTTTCGTACATCATGACTTCTCAAACTTTAATGTGCATATGAAACAAGTAAAGATTTATCAACATGAAGATTTGATTCAATTACATACCTGAGTGTGGAACCTGAGATTCTGCATTTCTAAATGTCCTTGAATAATATTTGGGCTGCTGATGCAGGGACTAGACTTTGTTAGCAAAGTAATTATTTTTGATACATATAGACACAATTCAAGCAAGTGTTTAAACAATTACATCAAATGATACTCTGTGATGGATGGAAGGATGGTTGCCCAAAACACATGTCCATCAGCAACCTGTGAATATAACCTTTTTTTGAAAAAGAGTCTTTGTAGATGTAGCTAAATTAAAGATCGCAAGTCGAGATCATCTGAGATTACCCAGGTGGGCTTTAAATCCAGTAACAAATGTCCTTATAAGAGACAGAAGACATAAACACAAAGGATAAAGCTGTGAGAAGACAGGCAGAATTTAAAGCCACTAGAAGCTTAAAGAGGCAACAAAGCATTTTTCTCTAGAACTTTTGGAAGAATACGGTCCTGCTGATACATTGAGTTTGGACTTCTAGCCTCCACAACTGTGAGAGAATAAATTTTTACTGTTTTAAACTACCACATTTATAGTAATTTATTATGGCATCCATAGGAAACTAATATACTATCACATGCACATATTCTGCAAAGGGAAGCTTTTTCTTAAGCAATTGCTAGACAGCAGTAATCAATCTTTCAACAAGAAGTTATTGAGCAATATGATATATAAGATATTGTTCTAGATAGTAGGTAAAGAATTTTAGACAATACACAGAACCTTGTACTCATGGAGTTTAAATAAAAAGAGAAGAGATGGAAAAAATAAATAGAATATTAGAAGAAACAAATGCTATGGGAAAATAAAGGTAAGAGGTATCAAGAGTGTAACAGAGGTAGATGTTGGTTGCTATTTTGAATATAACAGTAAGGATGTACTTCAAACAAAATAAGACATTTGAAGAAGACTAAATATGACATAAAGGAAATAAGGCAGTTATGTGTGCAGTTAGCTGTGTGACGAGTTTTTCAGATAGAATGAACAGCCAATGCAAAGGTCAAGGGCAAGTACGTGATATGTTCTAGAAACAATAAGGAGCTACTGTGGTTATAAAAAGTAAGAGTCATAATGAATCTAATGATAATAGCAAATATTAGTAGCTCATATTTATTTAAAAATTCATTTACTATGTGCCATATAATTTACATGGATTATTTTATAAAATCCTTCCTTAACCATATGAGTCAGAGACTTATACCCACCTTGTAGACAAAGGTTAAAGCTTAAGAGGTGAAAAAAAATCACTTTCTTAAGGCTAAGTATCTGGAAGGTGTGGGAATCAGGATTTCAATCTAAAGTCTGGCTACAGTGTCCATCTTCTTTATCATGACACACTAATAATTAGGTAAAGTTAAAAATGTAATTTATTTGGGAGATGAATGGCAGATATTTAAAAATAATCAATTGTAATTTTTGTACGATCAGGGGAGTTTCTGTGTTAACTCTGACATAGAAAGAACTGGGAAGATATGATTCCTAAACTTACAGGAAGAAAAAAATCTGAACAAACCAAAATCATCTACTTTCTGTGGACCCAACAAGGAACTAAAGTTGCATGTCAAACAACCACCTCAAAATCTGGAGAGATGAAGCCAAGATCTGGTTACTTTATGCACCTACTGCTGGAGTTATAGGCTGGTATGAACTCTTAAATGGTAATTTTGATGAATTGCTAGAGGCTTATTATGGACAAAAATGAAAGTGAGACTCCTGGATGTCTCAGTCTTAGTCCCCACACTTTCGTGGGTTTTACCTCAAGGAACTCAATTGTATTTTCACTGTGAATAGGCAGGAAATATGCTTAAGTGTTTTTAACTAATATAGAACATTTTATATAACAAACGTCTACTTTCCAGGGGGAAAGACATTACAAGTTTTTCCCAACTCTGTCCTCTCTTAGCTTTCCTATACAGTAAAATCTTGGTTTGTGAGCATAATTTGTTCCAGAAACATGCTTGTAATCCAAGCACTTGTATATCAAAGAGAATTTCAAGAACAATTGGCTCAGTTGTGATCACGTGACATTTGGTGTCACCTACTACTCATATTGCAAGATGTTGTTCATTTATAAGTTAAAATTTACTAGATGGGGTGCCTGGGTGGCTCAGTTGGTTAAGCGTCTGATATTGGTTCAGGTCATGATTTTGTGGTTATGGATTCAAGCTCCAGATCAGACTCTGTGCTGACAGCTCAGAGGCTGAAGCCTGCTTCAGATTCTGTGTCTCCCTCTCTCACTGCCCCTCCCCAACTCGTGCTCTCTCTCTCTCAAAAAATGAATAAACATTGAAAAAATTAAATATAAATAAAAATAAAATAAAAATAAAAATAAAAATAAAAAAAATAAAATTCATTAGAAATGTTTGCTCATCTTGCAGAACAAGTTACTCGCAAATCAAGGGTTTACTGTATGTATGTATATATATATGAAAGATATCTTGTGTATATATATCTTGTGTATATCAGATATATACATACACACACACACACACACACACCATATATGACATATATACTCATATAGAGAGACTGAACATAATAGAGAAATAAGGACAAAGAAAATATAGTCATTTCATTTTGGCCAAAGAAGCAAAGGTAATTCAGTGCAGTAGGACAGTGATGGATGCACTAAGCAATCAGATGGTAGTAATCCTTTCACAACATATATGTATAACAAATCATGATGATATGACAGGTTATTTTTTTTTAGTTTTTATTTAAATTCCAGTTAGTTAACATACAGTGTAATATTAGCTTCAGATGTACAATATAGTGAATCAAGACTTCCATACAGCACCTGGTGCTCATCATGACAAGTGCACTCTTTAATCCCCATCACCAGGTCCCCACTCACACCTCCCTTCTAATAACCATCAGTTTGTTCTCTATAGTTAAGGATCTGTTTCTTGGTTTGCCTCTCTCTCTCTCTCTCTCTCTCTCGTTACCCTTTGCTCATTGTTTTGTTTCTTAAACCCCACATATGAGTGAAATCGTATGGTAATTGTCTTTCTCTGGCTTATTTTACTTAGCATAATACTCTCTAGCTTCACCTATTTCATTGCAGATGGCAAAATTTCATTCTTTTTTATGGCTAATACTCCATAGTATATACCTACCACACATTCTTTATCCATTCATCAGTTGAGGGACACTTGGAATCATAATTTGGACATTGTAGATAATGCTTCTAAAAACCTTGGGGTGCAAGTGTCCCATCAAATCAGTATTTTTGTAACCTTTGGGTAAATACCTAGTAGTGCAATTGCTGGGTCATAGGGTAATTCTATTTTGAATTTTTTAAGGAACCTCCATTCCAGAGTGGCTGCACCAGTTGCATTCCCAACAGCAATGCAAGAGGGTCCCCCTTTCACCACATCCTCACCAACATCTGTTGTTTCTTGTGTTGTTCATTTCAGCCATTCTGACTGGTGTGAGGTTGCATCTGATTGTAGTTTTGATTTGAATTTCTCTTATGATGACTGATATTGAGCATATTTTCATGTGTTTGCTAGCCATTTGAATGTCTTCTCTGGAAAAGTGTCTATTCATGTTCTGCCACTTTTTAAATGGGACTTTTCATTTTTGGATGTTAAGTTTTATAAGTTCTTGTATATTTTAAATACTAACCCTTTATCAGATATGTAATTTGCAAATATTTCCTCCCATTTCATATGTTGCCTTTTAGTTTTGTTGGTTGTTTCCTACACAGAGCATGCTGAAGCTTTTTATTTTGATGAAGTCCCAGTGACTTATTTTTGCTTTTGTTTCTATTGCTCCAAGAGACATATCTAGTAAGAAGTTGCTATGGCCGATGTCAAAGAGGTCTTTCTGCTATAGGAATTTTATGGTTTCAAATCTCATATTTAGGGCTTTTATCCATTTTGAATTTATTTTTTGTGAATGGTGTAAGAAAATGGTCCAGTTTCATCCTTTTGCATGTAGCTGTCCAGTTTTCCCAACACCATTTGAAGAGACTATATTTTCCCTATTGGATTTTTCCTGCTTTGTCAAAGATTAGTTGGCCATATAGTTGTGGGTCCATCTTTGGGTTTTCTATTGTGTTCCTTGATCTATATGTCTATTTTTATTCCAGTACCATACTCTTTTGGTCACTACAGCTTTGTAATATACTTTGAAGTCCAGAAATATAATGTCTCCAGTTTTGCTTTTCTTTTTCAAGATGCTTTGTCTATTTGAGGTCTCTTGTAGTTCATACAAAGTTTAGGATTGTTTGTTCTAGCTCTGTGAAAAATGCTGGTGGTAGTTTGATATGGATTGAATTAAATGTATAGATTGCTTTGGGTAGTCTAGACATTTTAACAATATTTGCTCTTCTGATCCATGAACATGGAATGTTTTTCCATTTCTTTGTGCCATCTTCAAACTTTCATTACTGTTTTATAGTTTTAAAAGTGCAGGTCTTTTAAGTCTTTGGTAAGTTTTATTCCTGGACATCTTACTGTTATGGTATAATTATAGATAAGATTGATTCCTTGATTTCTCTTTCTGCTGCTTCATTAGTAGCATATGGAAATGCAACAGATTTCTGTATATTGATTTTGTATCCTGTGACTTTATTAAATTTGTGTATCCAATCTAGCAGTTTTTTGGTGGACTCCTTCAGGATTTCTACAGAGAGTATCATGTTGTCAGCAAATTGTGAAAGATTTACTTCTTCCTTGCCAATGTAGGTGCCTTTTGCTTCTTTTTGTTATATTGCTGTGGTTAGGACTTCAAGGACTATATTAAATAACAATAGTGACAGTGGATGTCATTGTCTTGCTCCTGATCAGAGAGGAAAAGCTCTCAGTTGTTTCACATTTAGGATGAGATTAGCTGTGGGTTATTCATAGATGACCTTTATTATGTTGAGGGTATGTTCCCTCTAAAAGTACTTTGTTGAGCATTTTTATATGAATGGATATTGTATTTTGTCAAATGCTTTTCCTGCATCTACTATAAGGATCCTATCCTTTCTTTAAATAACGTGGTATATCACAGTGACTGATTTGCAAATATTGAACCACCCTTGCATGCCAGGAATAAATCCCACTTTATTGTAGTGAATTATTTTTTAATGTATTGTTGGATTTGGTTTACTAGTATTTTATTGAGAATTTTTACATCTATGTGCATTAGGGATATTGGCCTACAGTTCTCTTTTGTAGTGGAGTCTTTGTCTAGTTTTGTTATCAGGGTAATTCTGGCCTGATAGTTGGAGTTTAGAAGTTTTCCTTCCTTTAAAATTTTTTTGGAATAGTTTGAGAAGAATGGGTATTAACACTTTTTAAAATATTTGGTAGAATTTTCCTGTGAAGCCATCATGATGTACACTTTAAATATATTACAATTTTATTTGTCAATTATACCTCAGTAAAGCTGAAAATAATGGAGACGAATAGACTTTTCAAGAAATGGTGCTGGAACAACCAGATGAGCATATGCAATAAATAAACCTAGACACAGACCTTATATCTTCCACAAGAATTTACTCAAAATGAATCAAATGCCAAAAAATAAACTGCAAAACTATCAAAAGTCTAGAAGAAAACATAAGAGAATTGAGGTGACTTTGGGATTGGCAATGTGGTTTTAGACACCACCCCAAAGGCATGATACATATGGAAAAGTGGGGAGTTGGGCTTTATTAAAATTAAAACTTCTGCTCTGAGAAACAAAGTTAGAGACTCAAAGGGCAAGCCACAGATTATGAGAAATATTCACAAAACACTTATCTTTTATAAAAAGACTTGTATCCAAAATATACAAAGAACTCTTTTTTTTAATGTTTTTTAATGTTTTATTTATTTTTGAGACACAGAGAGACAGAGCATAAGCAGGGGAGGGGCAGAGAGAGAGGGAGACACAAAATCCAAATAAGGCTGCAGGCTCTGAGCTATCAGCACAGAGCCTGATGTGGGGCTTGAACTCACAAACCGTGAGATCATGACCTGAGCCAAAGTAGGACACTTAACCGACTGAGCCACCCAGGCACTCCAACAAAGAACTCTTAAAGCTGAATAAAAAAAGAATTAAAGATGTACAAAAGATCTGTATGGACTGATCATTAAAGAAGATACACAGATGGCAAATAGGCATGAAGAGATGCTCAACATCAGTGTCACTTGGAAATTATTAAGTAAAACAACAGTGAGATATCACTACCCCAATTAGAATGGCTAAAATCCTAATCACAAACAATACCAATTGCTGGGAAGGATGCAGAGAAACAAGAACTCTTGCTGTTATTATTGAAAATGTAAAATGTTACTGCAAGTTTGGAAATCAGTTTGGCAGTCAATGATCTCTTGCAAAGATACATATATTCTTAGGGTGTAATATAGAAATAATGATCTTAAATATTTACCCAACTGATTTAAAAACTTATGTCCACCAAAACCCTGCAAATGAATGTATATAGAAACTTAATTCATAATAGCTCCAACCTGAAGCAACCAAGTTATCTTTCAATAGCTGAATGGATAATAAATCACGGTATATCTACACAATGAAATAGTATTCAGCAATAAAAGTAAATAAGTCATCAAGTCATAAAAAGTCATGGATAAACCTTAAGCATACATTGCTAAGTAAAAAAGTGAGTCTTATAAAAGCTTTTACCATTTGATTCCAATTGTATGACATTCTGGAAATGGTAAGACTACAGGAGCAATAGAAAGATCAGTGATTTTCAGTAGTTTTGGGTAAAGGTAAAGGTTAAATAGATAAAATATAGAGAGATTTTCAGAACCGTAAAATTATTCCATATGACAGTGCAACTGTGGATATACAGCAATATGTGTTCATCTAAACCCATATAACTATACAGCACAAAGAGTGAACCTTAATGAATGCAATTAAAAATTTTTAACTGAGAGGTTGGGATCATCACAGTGTGGAATGTCAAATGTTAAAAACAAAAACAATCTTACTATAAGATAAATTGATGAAACAACCTCAGTGAAGGGAGTAGGGGAGGAAGATGACACATAATTTTTTAATTGAGTTTAGTCTTTAAGACTAAAAGTAAAAGAAATTGTACATATGTGCTATACTCTACTTAATAAAATGGTTTCCTCCTGGGGTATGGTTTGATGATTCTGATTCCACTGTACATGTATACTGGAATTGAACAATTAAGTAAGTGGAAGTCAATTTTCTCACTGATGGAGTAGGAGGGGGCTTGAATGACCATGTGGTAATGGATTCGAGTTAGAAACATTAGTATTAATTCACGTTGAGTTTCACATAGATATAGATGGCTACTTATATAAGTATTTATAGATATATGTATATATTCAAGTTAATATAAACATATATTTTCTTTCTTTGTCAGTTGAGCAGACCAAGAAGTGATAACAACATAATAGCAACACATAAATGTAGAACCCAGATCTTGGTTTCTAATGCCATCCTCCAATAGAAGGAACTAGGCTCCTCTAAAAAATGGCTGATTCTAGAATGATAGAAGAAATAGATAAGGTCAACTTGGACCATATTGTCGTGACAGAAAGTAAGGATGTTCTCAAAAAGCAAGTAAAAGAAATCCAACAATGATGGAGGTATGCTAGAGACAGTCAGGAGTCAACTGAAGCAGCTCCCAATGGTAAAGTACAATGATTTGAGCAACAAAATAAAAAAAAAAAAGTACTGGTTATAACCAAACTTATAACATAAGTATTAATAAGTCTATGCTGATACAAATAAATAATTAAATAAATAAATGTGGGAGAAGAGACAAATCTCCTATGCAGAACAATTCCAAATGCTTTACGTAGATACTCCACCCTCCAGAGGTAGAGCATAATTCCCCACTCTTTGTGGACTGTGTATGTACTTTGCATAGTAACTTTTTTCCCCCCTGAACAGGACTTGTTGACTGACATGACATAAAGAACTATACAGTATAGAAACCTGACAATCATTACCTAAGGCAGTTGACCAAAAACAAAATCAACAGAGGTAAGGCATGATAACAGCATGTAGCCTTGTGTTGATGTGATAAAACGACACTTCAGTGGCATTCCTTCCCCAAACCCATTACTCCAGTCTAATCAGGAGGAAGACATTAGACAAATACTACTTGAGGGGCATTCTATAAAATATTGTACCAGTATTCCTCAAAACTGTGAAGATAAAAAAGAAAAAAAAGAGAAAGAAAGCCTGAGAAATGGCTACAGCCAAGAGGAAACTCAGGAGATAGGATGGCTAAATGTAATACATTATCCAGGATGTGATCATGGAATAAAAGAAGCACATTGAATAAAGACTTGGGAAATTTTTGAAGAAACTGTGGCCTTTAGTCAATAATTTTGTATTGATGGTCTATTAATTGTGCCCAGAGAGACCTTGTTAATGTTAGATAACAGCTAAAATTGGTTGTGAGGCATATAAGAACTTTCCGTACCATCACTGAAATTGTTCTGTAAATCAAAAACTATTCTTAAAAATAGTTAATTAAAATAAATACATTGAAAATATGACCATATATGGAAGTACAGAACCTGGGATGCAAAGATAGTTCAATATACACAAATCAATAAAACATGTTTCTCCACATCAACAAAACAAGGGACAAAAAAAATCATATGATCATTTCATTTCAATAGATGCATAAGAAGCATTTGACAAAATTCAACATCCTTTTATGATAGACTCTTAACTAATTAGGTACAGAAAGAATGTACCTCAATATAACAAAGGCCATATATGAGAAGTCCACAGTTAGCATTATACTCAACATTGAAAAGTTGAAAGATTTCCTTCTAGTATCAGGCACAAAGATGCCCACTCTTAGCACTTTTATTCAACATTGCGCTGGAAGTCCTAGCTAGAACTGGGCTTTCTATTCTGTTCTATTAGTCTATGTGTCTGTTTTTAGGCCAGTGACATACTGTTTTGGAGAACAGTATGAAGTTTCTTCCAAAAATTAAAAATAGAACTACCAGATGATCTAGCAATCCCACTTCTGGGTATATATTCAAAGAAACTGTAATTAGCATCTAGAAGAGATATCTGTATTCCCATATTCATTGCATATTGGCTACAATGGCCAAGATATGAAAACAACCTAAGTGTCTGTTGAAGGATGATGAATAAAGAAAATATTATATATCTATAAATGAATATTTTTCAGCCATAAAAATAAGGCAATCTTGCCCTTTGTGACAACATGGATGAACCTGGAAGACATTATGTTAAATGAAATAAACCATATACAGAAAGAAAAGTACTGTATGATCTCACTTATATGTGGAATCTAAAAAAGTTGAATTCAGGGGCACCTGGGTGGCTCAGTCGGTTAAGCATCTGGCTTCAGCTCAGGTCATGATCTCACAGTGAGTTCGAGCCCTGCATCAGGCTCTGTGCTGACAGCTCCGAGCCTGGAGCCTGCTTCAGATTCTGTGTCTCCCTCTCTCTCTGCCCCTCCCCTGCTCATGCTCTGTCTCTTTTTGTCTCAAAAATAAATAAAAACATTAAAAAATGTTTAAAAATAAAAAAGCTGAATTTAGAGTCAGAGAGTAAAATGAGGATTGCCAAGGGCTGGGTGGTGAGGAAATGAGTATTAATACTAGTGTATTGTAACTTGAAATTTGATAAGAGAGTATATTTTCAGTGTTTTACCACACACACACACACACACACACACACACACACACACACACGTAGCTTTGTGAGGTGATGAAGAGGTCAATTAATTTGACTGTGGCAATCATTTAACTATATATATATATGTATATATAATCATTACATTGTACACCTTTAAAATCATGTTGTACAATCTAAATATATACAATTTTTGTCAGTTATATCTCAATACAGCTGGAAGAAATACTTAAGGTTAAATTACTACCTCCTGTGAACAATTTAAGGACATTATTATATCTTTAGAGTTAGGATATTCTGTAGAATTGCAAGGTTTTTTCTTAGTTTATAAACATTTTTGTTACTTTTCATACATTTTCAATCCAAGACACTCTACCTCTCACCTCAGCTAGATCTTAACGTAACAAACATGACTTCTGCTGGCTCTATCTGACATTAAATAGCCTATTTCATTCAGATGACTAAGTGATCCTAATCTGAGTAAGTCGAGTCAACCCAGTTCTTTTTCCTGATTTGTATTTTCAAAATCCCAGCCAAATATATGCATATATGTATATATGGATGTTTGTATAATCCATATATGCATACATTTATGTATGGTATATGTGTTTCATAAATATGAGTGTATACGTACATTAATATGTGAGTATATGCACATTCAAGTGTCTTACATATGCATATCTATGTTTATATATGTCTTTTGAAGCCTTTTTTTTTTTACCAAGTAAAATCAGTCTTAAATTAGGTTTTCATGTTCATGATGAATGGCTTCTATGCAGTCTGACCATCCAGAAATTAATACAGAACTTAAAGAATAGACTATCTCCATTTGAAGTTTTATTAAGACATTAATAACTTTTGCTCTTCCACAATAATATCATGAGAACCCAGTAACGTGAATGACAAATGTGGTTTTAGCAGATGAAAAGTTAAAGTTATTATGGGCATGCTACACTATCCAAATGTGATGGCTGAATTTCATTAGTACTTAATTACATTAATTGCCCTTAAGAGCACTTAAAATCACAGAGTATTCAGACTTGGAAAGCTCTTTTGATTTTTAAAATAAATTAGTATGAATTTATACAGATTGATGTATCAAATATTTTATGGCATATTACTTGTCCAGCTCATTCCTGATAAACTTAGATAAGTGAATGGGCAAAAGGGGGTTAAGGAGCTGGAGGGTCACTTGTAGATATTTGAGAGTGATATGGACCAAATGGTTGTGTTCTACTTTAAATTCACATGTTGAAGACCTAACTCCTAATGTAATGGTATTTGGAGGCAGGGCCTTTGGAAGGTGACTATGGTTAGATTAAATCATGAAACAGGGCCCTTATGATGGGATTAGTGCTTTTATAAAATGAGAAGGAGACACAAGAGTTCTCTCTTCACCTTTTGCAAACACAGCAAGACAGCAGCTGTCTGAAATCCACAAGAGGTTCCTCACTAAAACCTGACCATGCTGGTATCTTGATCTTGGATTCCACTCTCCAGAACTGTGAAGAACAAATGTCTGTTGTTCAAGCACACAGTCTGTGTTTTATAATGGCAACCAGAGCTGACCAAGACAGGAAGTTTTGTTTTTAGGGACAGAAACTAGAAGAAGACAAGTTTGTTGGGATACCAGCCCAATGATACACAGATTTTTATGAGCAGTAAAAATATTTATGTGAGAACAAACTTTTACCTATGTAACATGTTACATAAAGGTAGCAAAAGCAGAGAGACAGGCAGTGTCAGAAAATGAATAGGTAGTGAAGCCTGTATCTCTAGTGACCTGACTTTGGAAGCACTGGGAAAGCTCCCACCTAACACCCAAGTCCAAGTTTACCCATCATTGATGGAGGTTTTGTATTCAACTTTCTTAGAACTGATGGTGTTGTTTTTGAAATGCAAATATTTCAGATATGCGAAAAATTTAAGATTTTTTAACAAGTGGTGAGTTAAGAAACTGAAACTTTCAGTCATTTCAGAGAAAAAAAACGACTGACAACACATGTCTCTGGAGGGAAAAATTTAGAGCTAAATACAACAGGTTTACAAGAGAGGGAAAACTTGAGTACTGAGAAATTTTTCCTCCACAGTTTTGCCTACTTCCAAACTTAGGATCACAAGTGCATGCGACTGTGGAATCCGTTGAGACCATGGATGGTTTTACAAGCCATTGAGGCAGTTTCTGTTACTGAGAGTGAAACCAATTCCCCACAGCCATATTTATGTGACTTTTCAGAGATAACAAGAATGAAGTAAGAGAGAATGAAGTGTGTGCCAAGCAGATTTTTGCCAAAAATAATCCACATTTATGCTATAAATACAATATATATTCATATACAAGTGTGGGATATAAAGGTAGATATTAGTATATGCATATTATCTAAATATCTACCTAATATTTTATATAGCAAAAATGGCTTGCTGCTAAAAGGAAATTTTAATATTCTCCTGGAATTGCTATCTTAGGGAACTCAGGTAAAGACTGTCTTCAATGCTTAAAAGACCATGCAGCTTACCTGACCAGAACTGTATTGAGCTACATGGAAGGCAGGAAGCATAATGATTTATAATGAGCACGTTTTTGTTCACGTTTCTTTGTGAAACTGTGTAATAGTAACTTTCTGATTAACTGAACTGATCCTTGTCATGATGAGAATTTCAAAACTAAACACTATTTTGAAAGAAAACTAGAAAAAGGATTCTGACAATGATGTGGAAAAAAATTAATACTTTATTCCATCTAAATGAGGCAATTGTCTTAAAACTATTTCTTATGGCAATATGGTAATGATGAAATGGAAGCCAGTTATATTAGAAACTGACAAACCACTTTCTGTCATTCCAACAGGGACAGCTTCCTGCCTCCATAAAGTCAGTGTAATAGCAATGTCATCTCCTGAGGCTTTAAATGTGGAGAAATAAATGAGACATTATGACTCTCAGAATCTAGACATACTTTGGTGAAGACACTATGGGAGAGGTGGGCTCTTCCAGAGTTAAAAGGATGCTAAAATTATAAGACAGGATCTTGTCAGCCTCCAAGAAAAACCAAAGAAGTTGACTCATGAGAAGGTTTCCTACTCAGAGATATAGCAGAAAATCACAGGGGAGAAATTGCAGAAGACAGAAAAGAGAAAGGAGATGGAGAAGGAAAAGGACTGGTTACCAGAGTTAAGAGTAACATGAGCCTATAGCTCTGTAGACCTAAGGCCTACAGCTCTGTAGGTCTATTGGAGAAAGTAAAAGTAACAAAATTTATAATTTATTTTATAATGATAACTGAATGAATCACAAGATTTCTATTGTCTTTCCCAAAATATTCCCTAATAATGTTATCTTTAACTCTCATGGTTATTATATCTTAAAAGATATTTAAGATTTAACACATAGAATAAAGAGATGCCTGGTCTATCTTAAAAACTTGGAAGGTTATGGTGATCTCATGGATTTTTATGTAGATTTCCTAAACTTTAGGGCATTGCATTATTCTGCCCCATCTATTGCCCCACTCCTACGCTATCACTCACTGTGGTAGTCTACCTATGCAAAATTATAGGATTTCTGCCTTTAAAAACGTATTACCTTGGAGCACCTGGGTAGCTCAGTCAGTTAAGCATCTGACACTTGATTGGCTCAGGTCATGATCTCACGGTTTGCAAGACAAGCCCTATGTCAGGTTCTGTGCTGACAGAGTGAAGCCTGTTTGGGATTCTCTCTCTCCATCTCTCTCTGCCCCTACCCCCACTCACTTTCTCTCTTTCTCTCTCAAAATAAATAAACTTAAAAAAATAAAAATAATTTTTAAAAAAGATCTCCCCTTGAAAGCATTTATGATCAATAGATCAATAGTCAAGTTCTTTATTTAAAAAAAAATGTATTACCTAAACAACAACAAACCACTCTTATTACAGAACAAAATTTTTTAAACATGGAATAAGTCACTATACACACACACACACACACACACACAGATTTTAACACAAATTTGAAATAACACATCACACTGCAGAGAAAAACAAAGACAGTACTACTATAAAAAATATGAACAGAAAATAGACTGAGGTAGGTGGGGAGAATGCTAGGTTGTCTACAAGGTAATCAATGCAAGTCAAATTCTTATGCTCGTTCTAAAGTACAGAGACCAAGAATAGAGAGAAGAACCCAGGAAACAAACACACAAAAAAAGATCAGAAAATCAAATGTCAATGGCTTAATGTAGAAAAGTTCTGCTATGAACTAAATGGTGCTCCCTCCTCCACCAAAATGAATCATATATTGAAGTTCCAGCCCTGCATCTCAAGAATGTAATTCTATTTGGAGACAGGGCCTTTAAACAGGTCATTAAAGTTGAATAATTCACTGGGGTGGACACTATTCCCACATGACTGGTGTCCTTACTAGAAGAGGAGATTGGAACACAGACATGCAGGAAGGGAAGCTGATGTGAAGATATAGGAAGAAGATGAGCACCTACACACCAAGAGAGAGGCCTCAGAAAAAACAACCCTGCTGACACTTTGATCATGGAGTTTTAGCCTCCAGAACTGTGGTAAAGTAAATTTCTGTTGTATAAGCCATCCTGTCTGTAATAGTTTGTTATGGTAGCCCTAAAAAACAAACAAATTGAGGGTTGCTGGATGGGAGGTAGGTGGAAGGGATGGGTTAAATGGGTGATGAATGAGGGTATTTTTGGGTGAGCACTGGGTGTCATATATGTAAGAGATGAGTCACTGGTTTCTACTCCTGAAGCCGAGACTATACGGTATGTTAACTAACTTTAATATAAATAAATATATACATACATACGTACATATCTAATAAAAATTCTTTCATGTTTCTCAACTCTCTATTCTGATTATGAAAGGAACAATTTCAGAAAGATGTTTTCTCTTCTACAAAGATGATGCAAGGAAGCTGAAGTTAGGGTGAGCTAAAGATCTTAATTTATAATTATCACAATTTAGTCACTCAGGGGCTTAGTTTGACAGGGCAGGTAGGGTCAGTAACAGAAAATCTCTTAACTCCAAGCAGTCAGGGTGGAGTGTACCCATAGGAATTTAGATAATACAAATTCCAAAGAAGATTTCAAAGTGTTTCCTTAAAGCAGGATGAGTATTTAAAAAAATTTTTTTTAACGTTTATTTATTTTTGAGACAGAGAGAGACAGAGCATGAACGGGGGAGGGTCAGAGAGAGGGAGACACAGAATCTGAAACAGGCTCCAGGCTCCGAGCTGTCAGCACAGAGCCCGACGCGGGGCTCGAACTCACGGACCGTGAGATCACGACCTGAGCCGAAGCCGGCCGCCCAACCGACTGAGCCACCCAGGCGCCCCAGGATGAGTATTTAAAAAGTGTGATATTATCACGATAATATTAATAGTTAAAATTCACTGAAATGGTAGTTTATTTTGGTTCAAGAGATGATTTTATAGGAAGATATAATCAAATTAAATATGCGCTAAATATTAACAGTTATTCCCCTTTTTTCCCCCTGAGAAAAATCATAGCCAGTTCTTCATTATTGCTCAACTAAGGCATTATATGATATAGGGAGAAAAAAAATAAAGCATCCTTTATTTGAGAAATAAAGCATCCTTGAGAAAATAAAGCAGCATTTACTTGGCCCATTACAAAGTCAAAATATAGTAAAAACTGTCTGTTAAATTACTAACATAAATTAGTACACAATCATATGCATGGGTACCTTTCCTGTAATGAGGTTTGTTTTTTCAAAATCTTTGAGCTCTGGAGGGAACAAAATGCATATTTTGATTGGCAAGATCTAACTATCTGTGAACAGGGCTTCTGGTAATCTCCAAGGTTGAGTGATTGTGCATTTCCAAGATTCTCATGAAGAGAAGACCAAGGACACAAAGACACCTACCCAAGCAAACTTCACGGAATTTATGCCTTTGGGCTGCTATTTTCTGAAAAAGGACACAGGCTATTGGAATTTCAGAATTTCAGAAGAGCAGCCAGCCCTTTCCTAAGAAGAATTTGAGATGTGAGGAGAGCAAACTACTGATTGATAGTTCATGTTTGAGTGAAAGCCACATTGAAAGCCAGGGATTGAAGTGCAAGTCTCTAACCCTATGGTTCTCTTTTCATTGCATTACCTTTGCACTTAGTCCACTGTTCAAGACAAGTTTTAAAGCATGTCCAAGACTTCTCGGACCTAGATTCCTGGTTTCACCATGACTGAGAAGGCCGGATTGCTCCATTTACAAGACTCTTCTTAGTTCCAATTAAGGCAGTATAAGAAGCTCTTTTGGCCAAACCTTGCCAGAGTTTGCCTGGGGTCCTATCAAGGTTTAGTTTCTGAAGTTTGAGTCATTTTTCACTTTTGCTTTGATTCCAGTTACCTCTCTTGTGATTATACTTTGTTTGCTCTAAAAGACAATGAGCCAAAATGGGAAAAAACAAACAACAATAAAGCAGGAACCACTTTTGTGACATCTTCCTCAAGTGAGGGAGAAGAAAAGAAGAAAAGTAATTTCCAACCTCATCACCATCCAAGACTATTTTAGTTAAAGAAACAATTTTAAAGTACAGCATATAAACTATTATCTACTTATTATACTAAAAAATTAAATATTTTCAGTAATGATATAGTCTTAGCCTTGTCAGCAACTTTGCTTAATTCATGTCTTTAGTGGAATTAACATGTTTAGCATGAAATTTTTGCTCAGATACCACATACTGTGACCAGTTCTTGTAAAATATGACACACTGTAGGAGAACCCTTTATTGGGCGTGTTCTTAATCAGTATTAAACTAGATTGTATAATAAAATGGAGATGTCCTAGACTAAGCTATACTCACACTGTGCATAAATCCACATTTGGGAATGTCTAGAATGGCAAAGCATGAGCCTGTGGAGGCTTATTTGCTTGGGGGAGCCACCGTATCTATACAATGGGAAAAATTATTGCAAAATTTGTTTTGCACTGAAAAATGCTTCCCAGAACTAAGACCCTTGACACCTTAAGGACTGCATTGGTTTCCTATTTTTCGTTGAAACCAATTCTCACATTTAGTGGCTTTAGACAACACAAACTTATTATCTTATAGCTCTATAAGTCAGAAATCCAAAATGAGTCTCAGCAAGCTAAAATCAAAGTGTCTACAGGGCTGTGCTCCTTTCTGGAGGCTCCAGCAGAGTTTGGTTTCTTGCTTTTTCCAAGGCTGCCTGCCTTCCTTGGCTGGGGCTGCATTCCTTCTAAACCAGCAAAAGCCATTGAAATATTTCTCACCACCTCACTCTGACACTGATTCTTCTTCCTCTTCTGCTTTTAAGTACCCTTGTGATTAAACTCAGCTGGATAACACAGGTTTATCTCCCTATCTTAATGTCAGCTAATTAGCAACCTAATTCCATCTGCTACCTTAATGGTGGCAGTAGAAGTGGTCTGTGGCTAGGAATCACAGGTGAAAAGCCAATCTGACTTCAGAGCCACACAGGTGGTCAAGTCCACACCTGGGTGACCTGCCTACGCAATCTCCATTTGAAGCTTCAAAATGTGACATTCGAGTGACCTGAAAATCACCAGGATATATTTGGAAGAACAAGAGAAAGGAGAATGATGTTTCACGGTAGCCTGAAAGACTACAGATAAGAAACACTGGTGAAATTTTATTGGTAGATGCTGAAATAGAAATTTACGATTGGTCATTCATTTTTAACTCTGAGTCCATACTAAAATAGCTATATGGAGGTTGAAATGGTAGAAGGCTTAACCCCTTTCCCAAAGATGCTGATTCAGGGAGTCTGCGATGCTGACATGCACAATGCCAAGTTTGTAAAGCTCTGTCCAAATGTTCAATTCTGGAGCTTCTTAAGTTTAAAGTTTATATCATTTTCCTCTGTACCTACAGCATCACTCACAGTGCCCCCAGCACATTACAGGTACTCAAAGAATGTTTGTTTATTAACTATATTTAGAAATACCTTATTACATGAAATCTTTCTTAAATACCAGAATTAGAAAGGTGGTGCACACAGCAAGTGTTCCCTGACAGCCCCATCTACAGTAACACTCATAACCTAGTCCCTCTCCCTCCCTTATCCTGCTCTATTTTATCTTATTACCACTTGAGACATGTGTGTTAGTTTGTTGATGGACTTTCTTTCATCTCTATAATATAAGCCCAACAAGTGGTGGAATATTATTAGGCTTCTTTACTACAATTTTTCTAGTGTCGAGAACCGTGCCTCCTGGAAATGATGGGTTCAATAATATTAATCAAAGGAGAAAATTAGATAATGTGAAAATAACAAATCATTATAACAAAATGAGTTCACTACTAATCTGTGCATGTTAAAAGCTTTTTATGTGCAGGCAATGTAAGAAAACTCTCAGGAGTCACAGGAGTTTTAACATAGTTGCTTGGCAGCCTAATGCTAGAATCAGTCTGAAACAAAAAGGGCACAGTTTTTATTTGTATGTAGATTCTGCCAAACTGCAGGGGAAAAGTCACACCAGAAAAGCTAATATAATCCTTTAAAACAAACTACTTCAATTACAATTTTATAAATGAATTATTAATCACATAACCTACAATATGCTGTTCAGTCTATTAAATTTTAATACTCACTGAATGTACTCAAAGAATTTAGCTAATATTTTAATCAACTCATCAACATCATTTTTTTTTAGGAAAAATGACTGGCTAAGTTTTTGGAAACATTCAGTTTTCAAAAGGAAATTTTAAGTGGAAATGGGTATCAGTTTTTTTAGAACTAAATATCCTCCTCCCCCAAATCAGAGCAAACTAATTTTATTATATGTTTACATTTTTAATTTGTGAAGCTTTAGAGAAGTTTTGCAGCTAAGGTTGAATATTCAAGTTGTGCGAGATGAAAGACAAAATTCTGTAGATGTTGAGTTAAATTAGAGCTATCAGCATGAATTTATACCATATTAAGCTTTAAGAAGAAATCAAATAAAACACACTTGCTAATAATTGTCCATTTAAAGGTTTAGAAATAATTTGTAAAAATCCACTAGCAATCAGCACCACAGAAGTCCCAGACTGTGGTCTCTAAACATTATTTTTACAAGTAATAACCTGGAAATGAGTCTGCAGTATATTAAGAGCAGAAGGCAGGAAAGCTATCAAATACTGGGGTTATATTAAAGGACCCAGCTGCCATTTAAAGAGGCTCCCACTGGCCAAATATTTTTTTTTTAAATGAGCATAAAATCCTCAATGGATTTAACCACATCAAAAGTGTATAAATTCGTAAGTTCATAATGATACACACATAGTCCCATTAACCCTTTTGTGGGAAGCAAAGGAACTAAATCAATACTTTGGAAGCTGGTAAATAAAGAGGAAGAATGTTGCAAATATCCTGCTTTTTCTTTTTTTATTATTTTTTTAAATATGAAATTTATTGTCAAATTGGTTTCTATACAACACCCAGTGCTCATCCCAACAGGTGCCCTCCTCAATATACTCTGCCTTTTCTGTACAAACAGCCTCTAATTAACAAAATAGTTGATAAAGTTTTCTTTTTTAAAATATATTCCAAAAATGACATGAAAAAGTAATCGTAAACATGGACTATTACCATTTTGAACCCCCTAATTAATACATTTAGGCAGTTATCACAAACAGCTAAAACAACACACAAAGAGAGATAGCACACAGGTGCCTACTGATGGAAGACATATCGATGTAGTCTTGGATCACAAGCCTTCGGATCAAACACTCAGAACAGTGCACAGAGGACTACATTAAAAATCACCACAGAAATGTAAGAGTGCATCACAAAAGAAGAAAAAAAAAGACTACAGGAAATTCTACAGAACAAATAACTCAAATATAAAATGCATTTTATGAAAATATTCAACAAATAAACTATAATAAAAGGGAAAGGAGGTTGAAACTATAGATTGAAAGGACTTAAGAAATACATCAACAAATGTCTGGCCCTTAGCTGGATTCTAATTTAATCAAACTCATTATTAATAATAATTATATGATTTTTTTCTTTTTTAATTTTATGTTTTGTTTTTAAATTAGGGCTTAGCCTCCTCTATGTAACAGAAGAGAAAGCAAATGCCATCCCTGTTGTAAGGGAGGGTGTTGTTCCTCTGGAATGGGGTAGAGCAGAATAGGGCAGTGTGAGAAAGCCACACTTCCTCATGTCATTTAGTATACGTGACTATATGATTTCTGAGTTGGCACATCTGTGGGTCCAGCTGGTTATTGTATGACTAGGGGACAGAAGAACGTGGAAGTAGAGATAATTATAGTGGAAGAGGTGAAAGAACTCTGAGGTGTCTTTGGGCAATGAGGATGTCCCATGAAATCAGTTAGCAAGTGGAATGAAAATGAAAACAGAGACAAATATCAACATTTTCTACAAACATGCTGGAATAATCCTTTGATCAGAGAAATTCTTTGTTCTCTCTTACATGCAGATAAGCAAGAAAGAAGAGAGCTATGGATACTGTTGACTATAGCAACCAAGCTTTACATAAGTGTCTCACATATCAAACTACGATTCTTAAAAAGTTAAATTAATGACTCCAACTCCAATATAAAACAAAGAATTTTTCTACTCATTAACTAATGAGGGAAACAGACGTTAAAATCGGCCCAAACAGCATTTGCAAAGCGAGGCAATGTTAGGATAACTGAGTAATGTCCAATAGAACCACAAATTCTAATATCCGGTGTTATCAGTTCCTTTTGGAGGAATATACAAATTAGTATGCAAATTCACTAAGTCTGGGACTTTAATCAATAGCAATAATGAGTGAACTAATTACATTTCCCTAGATAATCCTCAGGAGACTTTTGCTCCTTTTATGACATTGTAAGGTGTGTCTCCCAAATTTGCCTCATTTCGAAAAGTATGAATACTTTTTCTGACAAAGAGAATAATTACCTGTTCTGAGGGCCAGCTTTTACATCGAAGTTTACAAGAAAGATAATGAGGTTTATATAAAACAGCCAACAGAACCTGGACCTCAAAAGTGCTATCTATTCACTCAGAATGACAAGAACTTGCTAATACAACAAAATTAAGAACCACATTTTTAGACTGTCTCCATCTCCACTGTTCCGACTGCAAGCAGCTATTAAGTCATTCTGTATTGATTCCAATACTGACTTCAGGCCTAGTTTCTGATTCCTCTGGAAAAAGAAAACAAACAAACAAACAAAAACCCCCCCAAAAAAAAACCATTTCCTGAACTTCCATATCCCCTAAGCACTTTGTATCACATAGCCCTGCTTCATTTTATTTATTGTGCCTATTGTCAACTGTTTCCTCGTGTGTGTGTCTATTTATTTATTTACTTATTATTTAACTATTTTTCTGATCCAAGAAAGAGTAAATCACGTTGCAATGTAAATATTTTCTATTTGTCCACTGTATTTTCAGTGCTGTACCTGGCACCGAGAAGATGCTTAATAAATATTTGTAGAAAATGAATGATCCTAGTCCTATCAGTTTTGTAAACACCATCAATAATTATGATGAAATGTAATAACATTTCTAAGAAAAACTCTTCCGGAGGGTCATTAGATTTTTATAATTTTGCATTCGGTGACTCATCCATGAAATCCTAATATCTAGCTGAGCAAAGATTTGCTGTCATATCAGATATCTACTGCTCCACCCCATTTACCCATCTTCATTTTTGGTAATGAGGATTAGGGAAATTTTATCTTGCTCTGTGGCTAGGAAATGCTTTAGCAGTATAAATCTTTCACCATGTCATTATAGATGCTAAATATTCAAGCTTCTGTGGACAATTAAACCATAAAGAATAGCCTGAGGAGAGTTGTCGGAGAAAACGAAAAGAGGAACAATTAGTTTTTTACTAATATTCCTAACTTGCAAAAAAGAAAAGTCTCTTGCATAAGCATTTATTAAAATCAACTCAGGAGTTGACAATCAGAGGACATTCAAGATAAGGTAGTACTGTTTTCTCTAACGAAGGAGTTCAGGACCCAGGAATGTTAACCTCTACTGCAAAGCCATAGAGCAGGCAGCTATGATTAATGTGAAGGATAATACATGTCACCATCGAAGCTTTGACTTTACTTCAAAGTGTCTATCACTCAACTTGGCTCCATTTTTATGAAAATTAGGAGTCTTTGCTTTCTTTATGGTTATTGTGGTTTCATTTCATGGCTTTCCAAATTGGGTAAATCACCTGCCTTTTTTAAGATAATCGTCAACAACTTGATTTTCAAAAGTTCTTGAGTCCTCAGTGAGCTTTTTAAATTTGAATGACATTTTAGAAATGTCTAAATATACAAAGTTTATAAGAGCTCAAAAATGATTTTAGAGACTGCTGAGGAAATGATACATGTTAAATGTGCTCATAATTACATATTCACATGATGTTTTACAGTAGATCAGAAGAGAATGTTAGGAAACGCAGATTAAAATAATTATCTCTAAATCATTCTTTCGAAGGTATTAATGCAATTCTGTTATAAACAAATATGGAGATTTTTATTTTGTTTTTATTTGATTTTCATTTAGAAAGAAAAAATACAATCTGGCATTAAGGAGAAAAGAGAGTAATCAATCTCTTCCTTCCCGGTGCGTAGTCACTTTCTTTTTGATTATAAATCACATTTAAGGATCACTAATAATATTATTGACATCCAGAAGGCACAAGCCACAATGCTTTAACTTTCTCACTTTTTGATTTTCTCCACACATCTTTATATTCACTGACCCCTTTCTCTTTCATTAACACCACTTCAAATGAGGCAAAAATGTAGTGCTGAGATCAGATGCCCTTACAGAGCAATTATTTTGAATAAAGGGATTAAAAGTAGAACTTATCCTTGTTCATAAAACTTTCCAAAGGATGCAATATGTGCTGTTTTTCATCTTACCATGCAAACAAACTACTGTCATGAACCACAGAAATGAACTTTAAGAGAGGTATTAATATAAGAAAATACATTCTGCCACAGGTGGAGATAAAAAATAGAAGTGCTGAAGTCCAAACAATTTTAAGGATGACTCATTCTCCTTTCGCAAACTGTGACCAAACCAACAACACAAACAAAAACTCAGAAAGTTCTTTCTCCATTTCTTTCCTGGCAAGAATTTATTTTCTCTTACTCCTGAAAACCATCCACAAAGAAAAAAAATAATATTTTCAAGATACATTTCTCTATTCTCCTGGACTAAAGAGCCATAGTGTAATATTATACGCACTTCTTTTAATGTCCACAGGAGCAAGACATGTTGTATACATGGTTTTCATTTGCCAACCTTGACACTAGTTGCCACGGCATTAGTTTACCAGTTACCATGTGGTAGATGTTACTTATGTATACTTTCATTATTTTTAAGATTCATCAGCAAAAGACAGTTAATACCAACAAACCATAGAATTAAATTTTGTGTATTCTTCATAGCATTTACTTTTTAAAAAGCAGGATTACTTTCTGAACATTTGCTAATACCCAAATTACCTCAAAGAGGCAGGATTTCAGAGAAGTTGTAGGACAGCTTTGAATAAATATCTGTGGAGTACAGTAGACTATGTATTTTCTTCGCTTTTATTGATATAGCTCTCTATCCAGATTCAATGTGTGTGTATAAACCAAACAATCAACATTTCCCTAAATTCTGCCACTTTTATCCTGATATTCTGTTAACATGTAATACTAAACCCCAATATATGGTGTTTTCTGCTTACTTCTTCTATTTCATGCTGCAGTTATAGTTATTAATCTTGATCAGTTATTTGGCTTCCCCTCATGATTATTACTAGATGAAAAGTAATATTATATCAGTATGCTCCTTCTCCCTCTCTTTGTCTCTGTCTTTCTGTGTCTGTAGAGCATCAGTTGAACAGAGACCAGGGCAATAATTCACCAAAACTTCCATTTGTATTATTGAATTCATATAGCAGAGGTGGGATAATTCTGTTGGTGGTTGGAAGGAGAATTAACAACATAGGCAAGAAAAACTGAATAACTGTTTAAGGCCCATGTGGACTGGGTCTGAAGATTTGTTTACTATTTCTCTGCACATCGTGGTGTGGTGTCAGTAGCACTGTTTTTAAAATAACCTAATAAATTATACAGAAAAGTAGGTAAATCACTTTTTCACCTAGGGTACAACTCAAAGCATTTTCACCTAGTAAACACATCCATATTAAAAAAAAAATCAGCCATCAGGATAATGCAAATTAATACCACAATGAGATATGACTTCACACCCACTAGGATGGTTATAGTCAAAACGACAGATAAGAACAAATGTTGTCAAGGATATGGAGAAGTTACAACCCTCGCACATTGCTGGTGGGAATGCAAAATGATACAGCCCCTTTGGAAGCAGTCTGACAGTTCCTCAGAAGTTTAAACATAGATTTACCATATGACTCAGAAATTCCGCTTCTAGGTATACACCCAAGAGATAGGACAACATATGTCCACCAAAAATCTTGTACATAAATGTCATAGCAGCATTATTCACAGTAGCCAAAAAAGAGGAAACAACCTAAATGTCCATCAATGGATGAGCAGATAAACAAATGGTTTGTATCCATTTAAGGTAAATTATCTGGATATAAAAAAAGGAGTGATGTACTGATACATATTACAGCATGATGAACCTTGAAAACATTCAGCTAACCGAAAGAAGCAAATCACAATAGACAACATATTATACAGTTCCATTTATACTGAAAATCCAGAAAAGGCAAATCTAGGGGGAGACAGAATATAGAAAAGTGGTATTCTAGAGCTGGGAAGGGGGAGGAAAGTGACTTCTAGAGGATTACAGATTTTTTTTTGAATGGCTGATGAAAATGTTCTAAAATCAATCATAGTTATGGTTGTACAACTCTGTGGATATGAGTTACATCTCAATAAAGCTGTTATTTTTTTAAACCATGTTATTTGTTTTGAATTGTAATACCATATACTTATATACATTAATGTAAAATAACAACAAAAATAAAAAAAATAGTACATTCTATTGAGGCAGGGAGACCCTAAGGTGTCTCCCGATGATCTTTGACTCCTTGTGTTCACACTTTTGTGTATCCCCCTCCTCTGGAAAGTGAATAAGACAACTGGCTTGCTTATAACCAACAGAATATGACAAAAGTGATGAGATGTGACTCTCATAATTTGGTTACTTTTTATGGCTAAGGTGATGAGGTGTCACTCTTGTGATTATGTTAAGTAAGTCTCTGTTTCCAGCACTGTTCTCACTCTGCTTGACCTGAGGAAGCAAGCAGCCATCTTGGGAGCTGGTTTACATACTAAGGAGCTACAGGTGGCCTGTCAGAGATAAGGCGCTCAGTACTGAATACTGCCAATATGAGTGATCTTGGGAGTAGACTGTTTCCCCATTTGATCCTACAAATGAGAATTCAGCTCAGCTGACACTTTGATTGCAACCTGAGGACATTCTGAAGCAGAGAACCCAACTAAACCCTTTGTTATATGGCACACATTACTAGTAACACAATTATCTGAGAAGATTCCTTTTTCCCCTCCCAGGTACTATAGCTTCATTCCCAAAGGTAATTGATATCTTCATTTCTAACCTGTTGGAATAGTATTGCCTATTTTAAAATTTATATAATTGGAATCATAAAATACAAATATATTTTATAAATACTGTTTTCCAGTGTCCAACATCATGGTCATGAGAGTCATTTTCTTGTGTATAACATTAGTTTGTTTGTCTTCATTACTGTATACTTTTCCACTATGTAAACATACCACGATTTATTTGTTGTGTTATGAATTTAAATGAGACCTGTTTCCAGTGTTTGAGCTAAGATGCTGTAAACATTTTTATTTATGCACATGTATTCCAATGTAATATGCACAAGCACACACACATCCATATTTCTACTAGCTACACCTACAAATGGGATTTAGGGGGTCAAAGAAAATAAAGTATTCATATATTTGGAATATTATACATTGCCAAAAAGTTTTCTACAGTAGTTCTATTCTAACATGAATGGTCCAAAATTTTGCCCCCTCTCTTATTTTTTTCCAGATAGTCTCAATTTTAGACAATTTGGCAAAGGTTATCTCCAGTTCCGATCAAACAACTTGAAGTCACATTATACTACTTCAATTCTCTGACATTTTTCATGTTAACTTATTTTTTATCTTTTTCTACTAAATTGGCATATGTTTCTTGAGATAGTAAGTTTGCTTTTTTTTTAACACCTATTGACACCTTGCACAGTAGATTCACGCACAACATAAATACTTGTTAAATGAGTAAACTATCCACACAGTTAGTCATCCCCCTGCCCCCGCATGTACTTTTAAAATAAACTACTTCAAAAGGGAGCTGAACAACAGTACATGGCTACTAATACTATTGAAAAAGCTTGCTGACATTATTTTTGGCCAACCTGTAGAAATCCTATAACCCATTATATCTCAGGAAGTTTAAAATCTAGAGCAATAGTTTATCAGATTAAACTAAAACATGTGTTATATAGTACTCTGGGTACTTTGTGTTTGAGAAGTAGTTACATTTTAAATATGAAAGAAAAGGAAAGTATAAAAATTCCCACATACTTTGTTATAGTAGCTTCCCTAGGTCCTCAGTCATTGGGTCACACATTTCTTAGCCATAGAGTCCTCAATCATTTGGGTCATACATATCTTAGTCATAAAACTAGATAGTCCTCAAACCAGATGGTAGCAGTGTGTTTATTCCTTAAAGGAAGAAGATAAGAACCTTGCAAAGGGAAAGTGTGCAAATAGTTTAGATCATTCCCTGCTAGGCACTTACCAATCTGAAGGAACATTCAGTGGCTGTGAAGCAGAGGTAATGTGAGCAGACACAATATCCCTACCCTCCACACAAGACAGGAAGGTACTAGAAATATTTGTACAAAGGCATGATCAGAATGATAGCTGAAATCTGACACATCCTTCATTCTGTAAATCATGATTATTTGCATCTTGTGTTTACATGCATACAATTAAAAGAATGTCATTAATTAAAATGATACAGACTACGTGGTACATTTATTAGATAATGTTAACAAATCTGCATGTAGACACATTGGTATCATCATTTGGGAATCACTTAATTTGTATAAAATGTAATTATTACTAAATTCATGTGTACATAAAAATATAACAACAGCCCCAAATTAGAGCATTTTAATTCCATAAAATATGCTCCAATTTCCATGACTGGAAACTTACCTCTTAATATTCCTCCATATTTTCGACGGTGGCTCTCAAAATATGGTCCCTAGGCCAGCAGCATTGGCATCACTTGAAAACTTCTTAGATACAGTTTTTCAGATCCCACTTTAGACACACTGACCCAGAAATTAAGGGGGTTGGCCCAGGAATCTCTGCTTTAACAAGCTCTCAAGGTGATTCCAATGCATCCTAATGTTTAAGAACCACTATTCTTTAGAATTAAATTTTACTTTCTGTTACATGTGCTCAAAATTCTCAACTACAGATCTTCAAAGGATACATTTTCAATGATTCATAGAATTCACTGGTTTTATATCAGCTATGATTAAAATGTACTGTGTAGTAACATTACGTTTTGCCGGTTTTATATTTGGTTTAATATTTATACGGCTATGATTACTAGAAAATAACTTTTTTAAAAATATTTTGGTTTTGATACATGATAGCTTATAAAGCATGACAAAAGAAGTTAAAAGGATGATTTAATAGTGAACAGATTTGACACCACTGACAACTGCCTTCTTTATATGCAATAATTGGATTATTTATAACTGCTCTTCTCATTTTTCCCCTTTGATTTGCTTTCAGGTTTGAACTTTTGGACAAGGTGGCCTCTTTAATATGCCTTTCATTTCACTTAAGGTGCTTTTGACTCTTAAGATTTAAATTATCATTTTACTTTTAAATTTCAAAAGCATGGGGCATCTGGGTGGTTCAGTGTCTGACTCTTGACTTAGGCCCAGGTCATGATCTCAAGGTTCCCCCCACCCCTCCAGGGGGTTCTGTACTCACAGCGGGAAGCCTGCATGGGATTGTCTCTCCCTCTGTCTCTACCCCTCTCCTGCTGGCCTTTGTACTCTCTCTCAAAATAAATAAATAAACTTAAATTTTTTTAAATAAAAATTGAAATAAATAAATTGCAAAAGCAAAAGTGAAAAACATTTTCATTTATTTATTTTTGAGAGACAGAGACAGCACGAACAGGTGAGGGGCAGAGAGAGAGGGAGGCACAGAATCCAAAGCAGGCTCCAGTCTCTGAGCTGTCAGCACAGAACCCGATGCGGGGCTTGAACTCATTAAAAGTGAGATCCCAACCTGAGCCAAAATTGGATACTTAACTGACTGAGCTACCCAGGGGCCCCAAAAGTGATAAGCATTTTAATGACATCTTTATCTTATAGCATAATCACTGCTATAAACTGAGTTGTCTTTTTTTCTTTTGATTTCATAATTTGTGGCAAATACACATAGCATAAAAATTACTATTTCAACCATTTTATAATTTGGTAGTGTTAAGTATATTCACAGAGTTGTATAACCAATCTCTAGCACTTTTTTATCTTGTAAAACTAAAACTCTATACCCAATGAACAATTCCTAATTTTACCTATCCCCAACTGCTAGGAAAAAAAAAATTCTACTTTATGTTTCTATAATTTGACTGTTCCAATACTATATTGGGTGAAATCATACAGTATTTGTCCTATTGTGTCTGACTTATTTAATTTAGCATAATGTCCTCAAGATTCATTATGTTGCAGCAGGTGTCAGAATTTCCATCCTTTTTAAGTCTGAATAATAATCCATTGTATATATATGCCACATTTTGTTTCTCCATTCATCTGTCAGTGGACATTTGAGTTGTGAATTAGTCAGTTAGGGTTGTTATAACCAAATACCAGACTGGGTAGCCTAAAGAATAGAAATCTATTTGTCATGGTTTTGGAGGCTTAGAAGTTCAAGATTAAGGTGCTATTAGGGTTGGTTTCTCCTGAGGCCTCTGTCCTGGACTAACAGACCACTCCCTTCTTGCTGTGTCCTCACATGACCTTCTTTCTGCATGCATACACTTTTGGTGTCTCTTCCTCTTTTTATAAGGACACAAGCCCTATTGAATTAGAGTTCCATTTTTTTAAAAACAATTTTGTAATGTTTATTTATTTTTGAGAGAGAGACAAAATGTGACCAGGGGAAGGGCAATGAGAGGGGGAGACACAAAATCTGAAGCAGGCTCCAGGCTCTAAGCTGTCAGCACAGAGCCCTACATGGGGCATGAACTCACGAACCAAGAGATCATGACCTGAACCGAAGCTAGATGCCCAACCGACCGAGCCACCCAGGCGCCCCTAGAGTCCCATTTTTATAACCTCTTTTAACTCTAATTATCTCCTTAAACATCCTGTCTCTAAATATAATTGGCGGTTAGGGTCGAAGCCTATTAATTTTAGGACAACATAATTCAGTTCATTACCAGGTACTCCTACCTTTTGGCTATTGTGAATAATACTGCTATGAATGAGTATGCAAATAACTTTTAGATTTTTAAAAATTATTTTTTTGGTTAGTTTTTAATTCTTTTGGATATATACTCAGAAGTGAAATTGCTGGATCACATGATAATTGCATTTTTAATTTTTTGAGGGACAGTCATACCATTTTCCATAGAGGCTTCTCTATTTCACATTCCCACAAATAGTGCACAAGAGTTCCAATATTCCACATCCTCACCAGCTCTTGTTTTGTTTTTTTGATATTAGTTATCCTAAATGGTATGAGGTCATATGTGTCTTATGGTTTTGATTTACATTTACCTAATAAAATATTTTAAAAATACTTTACTTAACATTACATGAAAAACAATTATTGATGTCACTGTTTAATGCACACAAAGATAATTGTTCTGAATTAAAATTGAATATTTTATGCAATTCACTTAGGATCAGACATTGCAAGTGGTAAATTCAATACAAACGTGGCTGTGAGCAAAAGGTATTCTAAAAGAATGCCTTCAACAAACTTCTAGCCTCCTCTGAACCCATGCCATTAATATCTAATTTCTTTTAATTAGATTACCAAGAAGTTTTACCAGCCCCTGGACTTTTTTCCTCTGGATTGAGATGAAAGCAAAACTGTTAAGTTACTTAAAAATGCACCTTATGTTAAGTATTCTGAATCTCCTCTTAAATAGATATTGATTTCTGTAGAACTTCAGAATTCTGAGTTACAACTAAACAGAATGAGTATGTTAACAGACCATGTCTCACTTTGAGGCTATATTTGCAAATTGATGATTAAGGATCAATTTATAAATAATTAAAAGTGCATAGACTATGTTTTGTAGAATGTGTCAAAATATCTCCCTTTAGTGAACTGTTTACATAGAAATTTTAACTACAAGTACAATTTTTAACATATGTGTGTTTTAATTACTCTGTGTATGCTATGTAACCATGTTATAAAGTATCTGATATATGTTTAAATTATCTTTCCCCCCAAAGTGACATGTAGTTATAGTACTATTCATTGGAGAAAAGAAATTGTGGATTGATCTACAGGAAGAATTCAGTAATATAATTTATTTATATTTAATTAGTCAAATAAGATGATTCATATTATAAAGGAAATAAAGAGAGTGGTATCATAAAATAATGATTAATTTTATATTTTTTTCACTTTAAGTTGCCATAATCGCTTATCATTTTTTTTTAATTTTTTGTGTATGTGCATGTGTCTGTGCGAATGTGTGCATGTGTGTGTGTGGGCTGAGACTATAGGTACAACTATCAGTTACTTCACCTAACTAAAAATGAACAAGGCTTATAAATATAGGCTTTGTATAGAAATTAAGAGTCAAACCCATCTTCAGGCTTTGTGGAGGACCCTGTGCCTAATTAAATTTTGCTGCATATGTTCCTGAGCAGAGAAACTCTTCTAGAGGCTTAGTTACTCTTTATAAATTATTTGACTTCCAAGTAGCAGTCATGGTGTGTCTTAGTTTTTTTCTTTTTTCTTTTTCGCCAGTAATTCAAAAGTGTTCTAACTATAAATCATAGAAATATCTGCAAGGCTGGCATTAAGACAGAGTATGTTTTTACTGAATAAAATTAAATTTCCACAGCAATTAAATCAAGGTTGCTCAGGTTTTTTGTAGTCACTATATGATGCTTTTCGTTGGATAAACTTATTAGGTTCCATGTACTCGAACACAAGGTTAAGTACTCACTTCAAAACTGAAGCCTCGATTAACCTATTCATCAATATTTATATGTTTCCTAATCAAAACCTGTATCATAAAAAAATACTCTCAAGAACCTTTTTGAGTATATTTATGGTTGTTGATCTGTGTTTAGTCCTAGGATCTAGGAATTATCACCTAAATGATGTAATGATTCTATGTAGACCTCAGGATGTTAAATAACACTAACACCTCTAAATAGCCTCTAAATAGCCATTCTTACCACCAACAGATGATTTGACATTTAACTATAAAAATAATGACTTACCAGTGAATTATTTTGGTTTGTTTACCAGCATAGGAATTCTAGTAAAGCCAACTTAACAATAAATTAATAAGCAAATTTAAATGTGCAAATCCTTTTTAGGTGATATATGTTGATATGTATTTTGGAAGAAAAATAATGGCCCACTTTTCTTTACATTGGAAATATGCTGGGGTTTCATTTCTGTAAGAAATCTGTTTTGCTGCTTTAGACAAATAACACAGAGGCAAGTGTTATATTGATTTTTCTAAGTAACGTTTCAGTAGAAAATACAATGGATATATAACTCTGCTTGAAATTGGTAAATTCACGAAGACCTACTGGTACTATTTATTATGGGAAATATTTTGGAGTCTCGTCAATGGTATGAAAAAATAATAGAAGTGGAAGAATTGACTTTTCTTTCAGCTTCAGTCTCTAACCATAGCCGTGTGTCTCAGCAGTATGCTCCAATTTACTCCCATATGCTTGTTCAACCAACTCAGCTATTCAGATGCTATTGAGGTAAGGGATAAAATTGGCTTATTTACAATTGTTTCATGATTCTCTACAAAAATTTTCAGAAAGCAATGACATCAACAAAACTATATTGTTACCAATATGTGATAACAAAGACAATTCTAAGCCCGGCTCAAAACTACTTGTGCACTTGTAAGAATTTTAAACATCAAATTTATTCATAGATGTTTTCTTAAGGCACGGAAATATGTTTTGATAATTTTCTTTCTATATAAAAATCTTACTGGTTTGCTGTACAGCTTTAAATGTCCTTTGAATGGTTATATTTTGAAATGACTTAGAAATTATAAAAAATCATAAGTTATATAAACTACAAAATTCTGAAATTTGAAACAGAATAAATTACACACACATCATTTTTTCATAAATGAATACATTGAATTTAGGGTGCCTGGGTGGCTCAGTAGGTTAAGTCTCAACTTCAGCTCTGATCATGATCTCACAGCTCATGAGTTCGAGCCTCACATTGGGCTCGGTGCTGACAGCTCAGAGTCTGGAGACTGCTTCAGATTCTGTGTCTCCCTCTCTCTCCCTGCCCCTCCCCTGCTTGTGCTCTCTCTCTCTCTCCCTAAATAAACATTTAAAACATTAAAAAAATGATTACATAGATTTTAATTTCAACTGTCACAGTTGAAATTGACAAATGTCAAGGGAATGATTTAGTATTAAGAAAAGTTTTATTTGTGTTTTATGCTTTTATTATTGTGAATAGTCTATTTACAGATGTTACATTTCCAACTGGCGATGGAGATATACCTATATAAATTGTGGCTGTGGATCTTTTCTAAAGCGAAATAGGGAAATCATGACTGTGGATTATATCGCAAATAGCTAATGAAGCAATGAACTAGGTGCCATGGAAGGTGCAAAGCCCAGTTGTTGGTCAGTTTTTTATGTCCATCTTGAACCTCAAAAGACAAGTCATGACTTTTCTTAAGAGTGTTTGATAGTTAATGGCTCAAGAAAATAAAGGTGGTATGTAAATTGCAATAAAATCTGATCAATGCAGGAGGCATAGATTCTTGTTGGAATTCAGAAAACAGTTGCCTAATTCAGGATAGGAAAGCAAGGAGTTTGCATACAAGGTAGATTCTGCAGAGCACAGTACTACAAGGCAACACTACTATGGCAATCTTTGAGAATGCTTCCCCTGCAGTCATGCATGGCATAACCTTTACATTGCACCTGGCAGTCATGTATTGCATTAATCCAAGATGGGAACAGTAATGGCCTTGATGGCTTATTTATTAGTTTTCTAGGGCTCCTGTAACAAAATATGACAACCTGTTAAAACAATAGAAAAATCTGGTTTCACAGTTCTGGAGTCTAGGAGTCTAAAATCAAAATGTCACAGGGCTATGATTCCTCTGAGACTTTGGGGAGAATCCTTCCCAGCTTCTGGGGATGGACAGCAATCCTTGGTGTGACTTCACCTGTAGCTGAACCAGTCCAATCTCGGCTTCTGTCATCCCTCAGTGGACTTCACATTGTCTTCCTGCTATATGTGTCTGTCTCCACTTTCTATGGGGACATCAAATATATTGAAATAGGACCCATCCTAACAGCTTCATTTTAACTTGAGTGCCTCTGTAAAAACCCTATTTCCAAATAAGGTCACAATCTGAAGTACTGGGCCGTAGAACTTCAACAGCACAATTCAATCCATAACAATTTAGATTTAGATAGTAGCCATAAGAATTGAGATAAGTGGAAAGATTTGAGAAATATTTAAGCAGAAGACATGATATCATGCACATGAGGAAAAAAAGCAATGTTTAAAATTATGTAATACAATTTTAACACACTCTAATGATTAAATGACTAGAAACAACATTTCTGATTTAAAAGAAGCAAACAATGTCTGGACTCTCTTCATAGCAATCTAACAACCAAAAAGTTATACTTGTAATGTCCCCTCCCAAGTGTAAGCTTTTGAATCATTTTTTATATTATTATGTCATGAATACTTATTTGCAATTTTATTTCCTTCTTGGTTAGAAAACAAATAGAGTTTGAAACTGGGTAGAATTAAAAGATCATTACTGATGGATAAGATATTAAAATAGATAAAATAATACTTATACATAATATATCATCACCCTCCTTTGGTGTTGGGTAAAATGTATAACACACACACATATTCCCAAAATTTTATATACAATTTAGGATGGACACCTTATAGACCATTCACTAATCCCATGTATATATAATGCATTTATGAGGTCATTGGTTTGCATCATTGCATGGAACAGCTTTGGTTGCCAAGGGATAGAGACCATTCAAAAGGGAAAAGTGATTCTTTTAATAAAAAAATTCCATAGATTATAATTTCGAAAGACTCAAACATTATGGGATTCTTTTAAAAAGACAAATACACATTTGATCTCAACTAGGGCAGTTAAATACCACTACCTACAGGTCCTAACTGTCTCTTAAGTGAGACCTCAAAGAAATAGCAACCTTTTTCTCAGATGGCAGTGTGGCCTAGGAAACTTTAGCAGCAGCAATGTTAAGTGTCCTACAGCTGTACTGTCCAAAAGCTTCTTGAAAGCATCACCACATGCCGCCTTACAACTAGATGTTGGGATACCTGACTTTGGCTGTTTTATGTGGCTCATTCTTTCTTCATTTCTGCCAGCTTTCTAAACCTGTTCTCTACTCCAGTTCTATTGGCTGCCTCCTATATACCCATTAATTTCCTTTTCCTACTTACGGTAGAGTCATATTTTATTGCTTATAAATAAGAACTCTGATTGGTGCAGATAGAATTTCAGTATTCGAGCTTTATATTTCCTTGAGCTTTACATTTTGTTTTAAGTCTCCCTTTAGTTTTCTCTTCTTGCTTTATATTTCCTTGAGCTTTACATTTTGTTTTAAGTCTCCCTTTAGTTTTCTCTTCTTGCTTAACCCTCCATCATTCAGACACCTTCATTCCTTTTACTACTTTGCAATGTGAAAATTCAGTGTGGTTTTTTTTTTGGCATTTTTTAAATGTTATATATGAAACTTGGAAATTGTCTTTTTTTCCTAATAGAAATCCTACCCATGAAGCCTAGATTTAAGTACACATTTATTTCTTCAAAGGCATTAAGAAAAAAAACACTAAAATAACTTTCCTTTCCATGTACACTCATAAAAAAAAATAGTGTTTGGGGCGCCTGGGTGGCGCAGTCGGTTAAGTGTCCGACTTCAGCCAGGTCATGATCTCGCGGTCCGTGAGTTCGAGCCCCGCGTCAGGCTCTGGGCTGATGGCTCAGAGCCTGGAGCCTGTTTCTGATTCTGTGTCTCCCTCTCCCTCTGCCCCTCCCCCGTTCATGCTCTGTCTCTCTCTGTCCCCAAAATAAATAAAAAACGTTGAAAAAAAATAGTGTTTATTTATTTATTTTGAGAGAGGATGGGGGGAAGAGAGAAAGAATCCCAAGAATGAATTGCGAGATCATGACCTGAGCTGAAACCAAGAGCCGGACGCTCAATTGACTGAGCCATCCAAGTGCCCCTCATGTACACTCATTTTTAATTAATCTTTAATTTAGTTATACTGTATGAACACTTGTTTCACAAATTGCTCTCTTACAGTAGATAACAAAATTTTTGATAAAAATTGTATCTCTTCTGGGTGGCTTCTGTGTGGCTCAGTCGGTTAAGTGTATGACTTCAGCTAAAGTCATGATCTTACAGTTCGTGGGTTTGAACCTCACATTGGGCTCTGTGCTGAGAGCTCAGAGCTTGGAGCCTGCTTTGTATTCTGTGTCTCCCAATCTCTCTGCCCTCCCCCACTAGCACTCTCTGTCTCTCAAAAAATGAATAAACGTTAAAAAACATTGTATCTCACTTTTCCTGTCACCAAGCCCCAGTGTTTTACAAAGGGATAATCCCTAAAAGATCTTTAATAAACACACTGTTTAAGATGTAATTTGAAAATTATTATTCAAAGTGGGGTTTAATTGATTTTAGATCCTGTGCTACAAGGCAATGTACCAGTCAAATAAATTTTAGCTATGATTAGGGTCTTCCACATGAGTAGGCACTTTGTCTTTGATAGATCTACATCTTTTGGCATCCCTGACTTTGAGGGGATAACCCAGGACATTCAACAAAAGGACCTTTCTTCTGGTTATTTCTAAGTCTTTCTCCCTTTCATTTCCGTTGGGTGTTAATTGTGTCTTAGCTAATGCAGTTTTAAAGACATGGCTCTTTCAACAAACTATTATTATCCATGTGAAGTATTAATATTTTATTCAGTTCTTCTAGGACTCACAAAACAGTTCATAAAATAAAGCCATCTCATCCAACACAAAAGCCTAGTCCTGTCTTTAAATGGTTATGTCTTCAAGAAGTCATGATTAGTTGAAAAGTGAATAAACACGCAGATAAATGATTGAGTAAACTAATTGCTCTTGCAAATAAGACTCTTTAGACTTGCTAGAAATATACAGTATACTGTGAAATAGAATATCAGCCAGAAAAAAAAAAAACAATCAGATCTTGTTCCTTGATTTTTTTCTCTTTGTAACATGTATCACTTTATGAGATGTATTCATTCAGAGCCAGAAGTGTAAAGGTTTTTTGCACGTTCTGTACATTGTTGCATTTCTAGCACTGAGAACATTGCTCAGGGAATAGTAGATGCTCAGTAAAAATGTGCTGAATGAATGAATGAGAAGACCATGCCAAAAATACTATTGCAACATTTTTATCCTAGGCAGAGAGATCAGCCCTAAAATAGGCTGTGGGTTGGGTCACAGTAAGATAAAAGAGAGAGAACAGAGAAGAAAACTATGTGAAAAAACAAAAAACAAAAAAACAAAAAAAGGAAAGGAGACATGATGGAATATGATAAAAAATACCTTCATCCTCTATTTAGCATCAAAGCAGTTTGGGAGAAGTAATAGCTACAAAATACGCTTTCATTGGATTGCCAAGATTAAGAATACAGCGTTCCTGAGAAATATTGTCAAAAGATTAGTTTTATAATCCCCATCTCAGAATCTCATGGGGACCAGAGACAAGTAGCTGCTAGGAAACTGTCAGATCCATATAAAATTTCCCAAGTCCATCTCATGTTCTGGTTAACAGACATGACATTGACACCCTTGAGCAATCTCATATACTTTCTTTGTATACATTCTGTGCATAAACACACTTTCATGGTGGCATTTAGAAATATCACCTCAAATTTATTGGCACATCTCTCTGGTGGTAAAGAGTTGAGAACTTGCTTTCATTTTTTTAGTTACATATTGTTTCCCACTCACTTCCCAAGTCTCTTGCACAGTGACTAGCAAGTAAAAGACTCAATAAACAATTGCTGGGCTGATTTCCCCATTATGTTTAAACATATGTACCTCAATAGACTGCTATTAGCAGTATATTGTATTTCCAGTATTGCCTTGAAAACTTGTGATGCTATTTTCATCACTTTCTGTACATCAAACTAACCTATGCAAATATCTATAAACTGTCCTTAAAGCTTTAAGCTTCTGGGTTGACCATTATCTGGCTGAACACAATTTGATTTACAAATGTATTCTGACATTCAAAGAAAAAGATAACAAAACTGGGGAAAAGCAATTTTTTTTTCATCAAGCTTTACTACATTTTTAAAAATGCAAACTTGACAGACTGAAACTATCCCAACTGTGCTTGTCTGTATGCATAATGGTTTTATGCCACTTTTATGTTTGGCAAAATTTCTATAGAAATCACAAACCAGCTTTATCTCTTGACTTTCAAACATACCTCGCATAAAATGTGCTGAAGTAGTAAACCTAATTTAACTTCTGTGAAAAGTATTTCCAGTAAGAACTCAAAAGCAAAACATTATTTGGCTTTCTAAAGCTTACTAACTGCTCTGATATTAACACACACAAAAACGGCATTTTATTTATATGACAAAAAGTAAATTAAACGCAAGTTAATTTTACAATAATAGCCAACACTTATCATTGTTGCCATTTGCCAGGCAGTGGGTTCAATAAACCCTTTAAAGGAGAGCACACTGAATCAGCTTGAAGAGTGGAAAATTCTCACATTTGATGAGGCCATGCGGTTTAAGTTGAGCAATCAACATCATACACTGGGGACAGAAACCAAAAATCAAAAAACAACCTAAAGAAAAAACTTAAGGAAGAAAACTTAACAGCAGTAAACAAACCCTTGTAGGAGTCTCATTACAGTTCAGTTAGCCCAGTCGTCTCCCAAGGACATGGTGCGGCCAGCTTGTGACAGTCTGTTTGTGGGGGCAGAAGAGGGAGGCAGGGGCTTGGGATCACCTTTATCTGACTCAGTATTAAAGGAATGTCATATTGTTTGGCCAATAGAAGATACAGCACCTTAAAATTCACACATCGTGCCCACCCGAGTTCTGCCATAAACATAAATTTTGCCTTTCTAAACTCTTCCCAGTAAAGACACAGTACAGAAATTAAATTTTTTTTCAAAGTGAAATTTTTGAGATTTAATTTAGTTAAGCTATGTTACCTCGATAGAAAATTCTATATTTTTCAATGAAAAATATACATATAATTTTGGATATATATATATATATATATATATATATATATATATATATGTATGTATATATATATATATATGACTTATTGTTGGCAGTATGTAAAATCATGCCTTACTGATTTTTTAATTTCTATTTTTTATTATACATAAATATTCATAGGAATGAGTAAAAAAATAATTGGTCAATATCCATATTGTACCAAGTTATCTATATCTTTTATTTTCCTCAACCATAGAAGGAGAAACTACTTATTCATGTTATGTTTCCTTTAAGTTATTTTTATTTTGTTTTGTTTTGTAGTAACTTTATACAAAAGAGGCAAAGGGTATGCAGAGTACTGATATACTCTTAACAAGTTTTTCTTAATATAAATAACTTCCATAATTATGGCACATCTGAGAAGACTAAGGAATTAAATTGGTGCATTACTATTAATGAAACTATGGACTTTAGCTAGATTTCATCGGTTTTTCCACTAATACCCTTTCTTTGTGTGAAGCTTAAATCCATGATACACTGCATTTAGTGTGCTATGCTTTTTATTTGTTTTATAGATTTATAATGTAATATTTTATAAGTTAGTTATCCATATTTTATTTTCAATACTATTCTTAATCATTATTTCCCAAAGGTTATATATATATATATATATATATATATATATATATATATATATGTATATATCGCGTCAATAATACATACAATCTGTTATATATAAGATATAGCTTACTTGTAGCACTATCACATATATAATTATACATATATTGTATTATATTATATTATATTATATTATATACAAATAATGCATGTGTATGTGTCTGAGTTTGTATCCCCTGCCAAATAAATCTGAAAAAACTGCATATTGTAGTACTTTCTTGTGGAGAGATGCAATGTAAGTAAGCATAAATATAAAAACTGAGAAGACGAATAGGAAATATTTTTAACTTCATGAAATTCATAATTCCTTTTGCCTGAATGCTACTTTTTAAATTATAAATATAAATATTTATTTAGTTTGTGGTTTATAAAATACAATGGAGACAATATTCTACTTTAATAATATATTGGGTTATATCATTGTTTATGTCATAATATAAAGGCATGTGAATGAGTGCACATTCATTTTTTAATTTTCAAAATCAGCTTAAGTGAATAAAAGTATTATTTGAAGATGTTCACTTAGATTAGATTAAAAAATAATTATGTGTAACTTTGTGGTTCAGTTCATCAATACTAGGGCAGACAATCTGCTTGGAATCCCAGTATTATTACAAGTAAACTTGGGAAAATTAGTTAATCTCTTTAAGCCTCCATCTCCTTAACTATAAAATTGAGTTAAGTATAATGTCTTTTTTATAGGATTATTGTAAGGATTAAAGCAGTAAATTCATATAAAACACTTAAAATAGTGACTTGCTTATAATAACTACTGTTATTTTTATATATAAATTTTATATGCAAGTGCTATTAGGGATCAATTTTTTTTGTACCACAGCATACTTTCACATCATCTTATTTACTAACTCAAATGATGTGTTATTTTTCATTCCTTTATCACAATACTAAGGATAAATTAAATTGACCTATTTAACTGAAGCTTATTATTTATCTCCATGCAATTCTTTAATAATGCCCAGAAATATGCAATACGTAAAACTAGACTACAAATATCTGCAAACTGTGTTTAAAATGACTCATTTTAGTGCTTTCTTTTAAAATTCTCAACTATAGCAATTTTTCATGTGTAATGCTAAGCAACATTACATTTCAGACTTTGCAATGTTTGAAACAGTCAATCAATAAAATAAAACACAGCTACACAGTAGGGGGAAATCTTCAAAAAGCTTCTAAGTTTGCATAACTGCCTTTGAGAAAATCATGAAAACCCCACACAGAAAGAGACTTACATATGTGTATACCCATGCTCTAGAAAGATCAGCAAATTCATCATTTATGCTAGATTTTTTTGTTAGCTTATTTTGTTCTTTTCCCACCTTTACAAATAATCACTTTGAAACTCATGGCAAAGATGAAAGAATAAGTAGGACATCCTCTGGAGAACATTTTCTTACACAAATATAAAACAATTTGAGAACAGGATATTTTTTTTTTTGTTTTAAGTTTAATGCTGTGCTTTTCAAACTATGAGAAACATCTTAAAGGATGACCACGCTCAAATCATTTGATTGCAGTGTGGCTATTGCTCATATCTACATAAGATTTTTAGCAACATTGAAAGAAAAAAACATGATAAACCTAAAATGTAGATTATCTGGTCTTTAAATAAAAGGCCATAGTCAAAAATCACTGGTAATATGGACCACTGATTTGAGAGGAACAGATCTCTCAAGAAACCAGAAAGACCAATGTGGGGGTTGTTGCAATAATTCAGGCAGACAGTGATGAAGGAACTTTGATGTGTTTAGAAGGTGTAACTTGATAACTAAAATTTATAGTGTTGAGAAAGGAAAAATAGACTGTTGCAAAGATTCCTATCGGGTTTAAACTTTGATCCAGAGAACAAAACCTACAGTTGATACTACCATGAATTCCAATGATCTTATCTTCTGAATACCTCTCACCAGATTGTCCACTGAATTGACAGCAAAAAGTTATGTTCACAATATCTGAGGATGTGGGCATGTGTTCAGATAATGAGATTGTATATTTCTTAAAACTAAAAGGATCCATAATGAAAGAAGAAAAAACATGTGGGCCCAAGATGAAGTCATAAGAATTTAGAAGGGGCCTGAGAGTTGTTGAACATTTAGACTACACTGAAGGAAACCAGAGAGGTTGTTGGTTAAACCTACAAAAATAAAAAAAAAAAGAATGCTAAAAAAGACCAAATATGATTTCATTCATATGCGGATATTAAGAAATAAAACAAATGAGCAAAGGGAAAAAGAGAGAGAGAGAGAGAGAGGCAAATCAAGAAACAGAGACTCTTAACTAGAGAGAACAAACTGATGGTTCCCAGAAGGAAGGTTGTTGGGGGGATGGGTTAAATAGGTGATGGGGGGCACCCGCATGGCTCAGTAGGTTAAACATACAACTTCAGTTCAGGTGATGATCTCTCAGTTCCTGAATTTGAGCCTCACATTGGCTCGCTGCTGTCAGCACAGAGTCTGCCTCATTTTCTCTCTCTCTCTCTCTCTCTCTCTCTCTCTCTCTCTGCCCCTCCCCTGCTCATGCTCTCTCTTTCTCTCAAAAATAAATAAACATTTAAAAATAAATATTAGGTGATGAGGATTAAGGAGTGCACTTGTGATGAGCACTGGGTGATGTATGGTAGTGTTGCATCACTATATTGTACACCTGAGACTAATATTACATTGTATGTTAACTAACTGCAATTTAAATAAAAACTTAAAAAAAAAACCTACTGAAGACCAAGATGAGGTTTAAATTCATAAATTTTATGGCACTGAGTTGTCCAATTTCCTACTTTTCTTTAGTGTGTTCAACATACCAATTATAAAAGCAGAGAAAAAATAAGGATTGTGCCCAGCAAAAGAAATGCAGCTAGAAATCAATAAAAATAGAACTTTTACAAACATACACACACACACACACACACACACACACACACACACACAATTACATGAATTAAAATAATTTAATCAATTTTCTGGAAAATTACTTCAAAATGTACACATGAAATAATCCTTAGCCATTTTAGTCTTGATTTCTACTTTAAGCACTCTTTTAGGCTTATTACATATGAAAAATCATATTGTCTTTCCAAAACTAATTGAACATAAATAATATTGCTCTACCAACCTGGGAAATTTATACACAAAATTAAAAAAAAAAAAAACTCTTAAGGGACAAGAGCATATGTTAACTATGCTGTAAGGGTAATAATCTGACTTAAAATATTATAATCACAGAAACATAATCATTATATAAAATTTAAGCAAACTCAAGCAAATCTATTAAAATATTTCATTATATAATGATAATATCATTCATATAATGAAGACACGGCTTTAACCAAAAAGTAAAAGTTATAGAATGAAAACCTGTTGAATTAGAAGGCAAGAGGGCAAGAGTAAGAAATGAATAGTCAAATACTGAGAACTATTTCCCTCGGCCTATAGTCAAAATGCATTTATGTTTACAGTTTGTTTTTATAAGGGTTAAACAAAATAAAACAAGCTAGTCTCTTAGTACACATTAAATAAATTAGTTTTATGCTATGAAAGGAATGTAAATATTGTTATATTTATTATGACAATTTAAATGAATGGCATGCTGTTTCAAATATGATTTCTCCTTTTCCAAGGGGATTCTAGAATTCAGAAAAAATTTCTGGTTGTTAAAGCACATTAAGCCACTCTAGAACCAAGAAACTAATCAGAAATGCATTTGAAGAGAATAAGGTCAAAGGCAGGATACAAATCTTTTTCAAATGCATCAAGAGTTGGCTATTTTGTGTTAACGTGTCCTTTTTAAATATTCACTGCTAAGAATCAGGTGTGTGAATATTCACTTTATCCACAATTCTGTAGTTAACAATCAATAAATCTGTAACTTATAGGATTATATCTCTCAATATAGCTTTAAGAACACCTCAAAAGTAATGAATCCATTTTTATTGCCTTGTAAAATCCACCATTTAAATACATAAAGAAAAAAAAAGCATAATATAGGAAGCATAAGGGTTCATCCCATAGTCTCATAAATATGTGGAGAACACAGTACAAAAATAACAAATGTGATAAGAAATATAAAATATGAATACAATTGCCTTAGGGGCAGAGTTAGGTGCATTGTTGGGAGTTTGGTGAGGCTCCCGTGAGCTATCAAGAGGAATAGACACACATAAGTGCTCAGTTCATAGGAAAGACTCACATTAAAGAAAATTGGCCAAAATTGACTTTGAATTCTAAGGAGAAGCCTTGATATTTTCTAGCAGGTCAACAATATTTTCCAGTATTAGACCTCCATTGAACATGATCATACATCGTAGATCATAGTTCATATTCCCCAGACAGGAAAAATCATATTGTGTGTGAGGAAGGCAGTCTCAAAGACTGTTTGGCTCATCTTTCAAATTTGTTCAAATGTAAATTGAAGGTCATTTTTAACAATAAGATACTTCTCTTAACTGCTGCTATTGGCATCTCTGTGAATACATTATTTCTACATTACAAATAAATAGCAGAAATAGGAAATGCCTTAAAATTTATTTATTCTAAAGGCTCATGAAAAGCTGAACAGGAATAACAGATATGTGAACAAAGACAATGGTCGTGAGGAAGTCATTAACACTCGAAGGAGAAAAAGCGATGAGAGGGTTGTATAAGTGAATTCAGATATAAATAGAAAGTTTTCCATAAACACTTTTACAGACTGTTATTTTCTAGTCCCACATTGGTATTGGCCTATAAGTGAATAAAATTTATTGCTAATAATAAATATGCTAAGTTGGAACTTTACAACTCAGGCTTCCAATATTCATCAAGGCTGTTTTTCCAAAGTTGAGCAGAGAAGGAGCACCTAACTTTGCCTGATAAGCCATGGACACATCCTGGGGATAATACAGGATACTAAATTAAATTTTATTTTCATTTAATTTTACTTAAGACCTACTTCCTTCATGAAGACTTTATATAGTATCCTCTATAAGCATCTTCCCCATTTTTGCATTTCTTTCAAAATAAGATTAAAAGAACATTCAAAGACCAGTTGCTAACACTGCTAAGTCATCACCTAACAACCCACAACAGGCTTCTTCATTGCCACAGGTAAAACTAGAATATCAGAACACCTACAAGCCATGTATTGGATTCCAAGCAGGGAATAGAGTAGCAGTGGTAATCACATGCCATCCAAGAAAGGCAATCTTAGCTCTAGATCATATTTAGTTGCTTTAGCCACATTTTAAAAATAAAAATGATAGAGCTTCATTTTTATAAGTTTAAGAGGAATGGTATTGCATAGAACTAAGAAAGGTGTATAATATGTGTACTCATCACACGCCATTAAGCATTGTTTTCCAGATTATATGCACGGTTATGTTTAAATTCTGTCATTCTAAGAGGCCATGGAAAGAGGAACTCTCCAGACCACTGTCTTCAGAAGCAAACTTCACCAGCCGCATTCCCCAAATTCCTTAAATTAGCATCAACTTTTACAATATTTTTCTTGAGATAAGAAAATCTGATATTAAACAAGTATGAAATGATGAAGGGTAATACCAAAACCCCAATCAAACCACTGTGCTATCAATTAATCTTTTGTCCTAGGCTTCAGAATCAAGGAGTCATCACTTCTACAATCAGTAAGACAGGATCTTCCTTTGTGGTCCTCTCCATCCAACTTTTTTACCCCAGGTTAGACTATCATCATCTCATACCATAGTTTATAGTACCGCCATTGACTCCCCTTGTTATGTCACTAATGGCAATTCATCACAAATAAAGCCCAATTAATTTTTCAAAATGAGACATAATGTAGTGATTAGCACAATGCTTTTACTCTAAGACTTGAATTATTTCCATTGCCTGTACAGTGACAGCTAAGGTGAGTCTGGCCACACGGCTATGCCATGCTGAATGGTAAATAAAGCCACTTTCATTGCCATTATCATGTAGCCACATTAGTTTACACAATAATTTAAAGAAACCAATAAGGCTAAGTTATCAGTCATCCTGAAATTTGAAACATACAACTCACTAATACAAACAAATATAAAACATAAAATTCAATAAAAAGAAACAATAACACACTCCTTATCAGTCTCTAACTCCAGTAATTCCCAAATGAACTTTTAAGAAACAGTCATATATTAGAAATAGTTTCAGAACTAAATAATTCGATGATTTCATTATCTTTAAAATATTAATAAAAATACTTTGATAACTGTGATAACTAACATCCTTTTAATATTTTTATGGGATCTTAAAATCTTTTGCAAGATTTACTTAAAGTAATCAATGAGCAAGAATCTAGGGGAGAGCTAAACACCTGGAAAAATCAATAAGTTTTATTTGAATACAATATTACTTAATTCAGTGGAATCTGTGAGACCAATGAGATAAAGAAATGTCATAAACGCATTACGAGAATATTAGACATATTTAAAAATATTAATATTTTAATATAATATTAAAAATTAGAGAATTAATTTTTCCCTCTAAAAAGTGGCTGGTCTATTCCAAAAGTTAATAATGAATAATTAAAACTGTGAGCTATATTTATTTATTGGCCTATTAAAATATAACAGAAATAATTGTTTTTCTGTTTATTTATTTTAAGAGAGACTGAGAGCTGGAGAGGGGCAGAGAGAGAGGAAAGGAGAGAGAGAGAGAGAGAGAGAGAGAGAGAGAGAGAACCCCAAGTGCAGAGCCCGACGCAGGGCTCTATTCCATGAACTGTGAGAGATCATGACCTGAGCCGAAATCAAGAGTTGACACTTAACCAACTGAGTCATCCAGGTGCCCCAATAGAGATCAGTTTTTTTAAATGTGGGTATTAATAAGAACAGAATCCAGTTGTAACTAAGTTCCTAAGTAAATCAGTGGTACTCAATATCTGATATGGAAATATTCTGTGCTTAAAATAAATGAAAACTTATTATATTAAATTTAAAACTATTTAAAAATAAATTCTTCCAATTTATTTTGATAAAATAATTTTAAGTTTTTCACTAAATATGTAAAGGTATGATCAACATATTTCATATGTAAAAAGTTATCCTAAACATAAATTTTAAATACATATTATAAATGTGCTTGTTTAATATGTTTGTTTAAATTTTGTTTTAAATGTCTTATTTAGAATTTTGAGAGAGAGTGCAAGTGAGGGAGGGGAAGAGAGAGAGGGAAACACAGAATCCTAAACAGGCTCCACGCTCTGATTTGTTAGCATAGAGCCTGATGTGGGTCCAGAACTCACTAGCCGCAAGATCATGACCGAAGTCAGAAGTCAGATGCTTAACCTACTGATCCACCCAGGTGCCCCAATTTAAATATGCTTCAAAAGGTAAAAGAAAACTATTCTATTTTGAAACATTCACATATTTAAAAGTTTTTCTCTATTCACACATTTCATATGTATATTTCTGTTTACTTTCCTATTATTTAATTTTTCATAGACTCAAGCACAAAAGGTTGGACAGTGCAATTTTATCACTCTTTGAAAAGTCTAACTAAATTTTACTAATGGTATTACTGAACCAGCTTTAAAAAATTGCTAACTAACAAAGTATCTTGCAACCTGTAAAAAAAAATCAAAATGGATTCCTGTGTGATTCTGGAAGGGATGTGGGTTTATTCAGGTAAGCATTTAGTAAATATGTAAGATTCCTGGGCTTGTCTGAAATGAAAAAAACAAAACAAAACAAAACACGTGCTTTCAAGCTGATTCAACAAAAATACACCCCTTTTGATTCATGATCTTAACTGGGAAAAATGATTCACAAAAGCATGAGAACAAAACTTTAATAATGTCAGAGTTTCTCATATTATTGACAAAAAAATATAATAACATATGCTTTGAGTAATTTATGCATCTTTTGATATTTTATGATATAAATCAACTTTATTCCTTGTCAAAATTTATTTATCCAATAAACATATTCCGTTACCTACTCTGTCCCAGGCATTATGCTAGGATGTAAAGGAAAGACATGGTTAAGACATGATCTTGCCCATAAGAAGTTATAATCAGTAATCTTTTTTGTTTCTGATATTGGCTCCACATCTGTGCTAAGTAAGTAAAATATTCTAAAGATGGGATATTTGCTAATGCCTAAAGAAGAAAAATTAAATATGCATGAGTTTATGTTCTGTTTGTACATTTGATGGAGGATAGTTTTTTTCTTCCCCATATGAATAAGACTTCAGGCTTTTGTTCTTGATATTGCAACACAAGTAAGTTAGTTTAAATGTGATCCCTGAGGAGTAGTGATAATTACTTCTTGAAAAAACATGTCGGTAGAACACTGACTTAAATGAGTACTAACACAAGTAAACAGTTGTTTTTGAAAAAAAAAATTGAATCTTTAAATTGTTCTTTATACTGAAAACATTACTTAGTGTACATGGTAAATGGTACAGCAAAACTCATATTTATGGAGTATCTATCCATATGATTGCCCTAGTCTCATCATTTGGATAAAAATTACTTTTTCTTTTAATCTAGGACATAATCTCAGATTGCACAGTTTGTGTTCTATAGTAATAGAATATCAATAGCTATTATTTTTGAGCAAATACTAGGCATTTTATATTATTTTATGGTACAATAATATAAAAAAAACAACTGTAATGTACTAATGTGCTAAACATTTTCATGTAGCAGTCATAATGACGACGTAATATAAAATGTTATATAAAAATGCATTTAACCCTTAGAAACAGCAACACACAAAAAAAGATACTTTTCACCTCCATCAAATATATTTGTAAATAACTTGCCTACATTAAAAAACCAATTAAATACAGACACAAGATTATAATAGAAGCAGTTCTAAATATATTGACTGAACTATTAGCAATTTTATCATTCTTCCTCTAGCCCTTCCTCCAGGGCTAGGGTTAAGTAAGGCAAATCTGCTTTGGAAGTAAAAATAATGGGAGTTGATTATCAAAAAATAACTGTGCATATTTATACAGGCATCTGTTTAATAGATAGGTAATGCTGGGAATAAGGTATTATTCTGTGTTTGTAGTTAGTTAATTCAATTTTATGCATACTTGTAAACTAGTGTTTACTTGAATTGAGAGGAAACCATATTACTGCATTTAAAAGCCTTTTATAATAATATTTTATATACGCAATTATACTGTACTTAATAAAAGTAATTTTAATGTGTTAGTTGTGGTTTTTATAATAATCTGTGAACCACAAAGAGCAGGAATGTCTAGCTCTAATTAGTAGATAGAGAAAACACAGACCTGGGAGGTTCAGGTAACAATGATATTTGTTTAGGCTCACATGATTAGAAGGTGGTAAAGTTGAAAGAGAAAAGTTATCCACTCCCTATGTTATTTTTGCCCATTAACAAGTGGATATTTCAAGTAGCATTAAATGGAGTCACTATAATATTTATTTATTATCATATATTACTATGTAATTTTGATAATAGTGTTGGAAGTTGAGTTCCACAGAGATTATTTCATCATGCCCATTTATGTTCTTGGCACATTCTAGAGCTAGTATATAGATGTCAATACAAAGATGACCACACATTATTTACAGACTCCCCAGGTAGCTAATTAATTCTTATGCTACTAAATTCCCTTCAGCTTAGACTTCTATAATTAGTGCCTATTTTTAATGTTACTACTATTGTTCTTCCAACTTTCTTACCCAATTTGCAGCATTTCCAATTTTCTTCTGTCATAAGTTAGAAGAAATCTCATTAAGAATAAACTAAGGAGGGGTGCCTGGGTGGTTCAGTTGGTTAAGCGTCTGACTTCAGCTCAGGTCATGATCTCACAGTTCATGGGTTCGAGCCCCGTGTCCAGCTGTGTGCTGACAGCCTGGAGTCTGCTTCAGATTCTGTGTCTCCTTCTCTCTTTCTCTGCCCCTTCCCCACTCACGCTCTGTCTCTGTCTCTCAAAAAAAAAATGAATAAATGTTAAAAAAATTAAAAAAAAAAGAATAAACTAAGGAGAGGGGCACAGGGATGGCTCAGTAGGTTGAGCAATTGACTCTTGATTTCAGCTCAGATCATAATCCTAGGGTTGTAGGATCGAGGCCTGTGTTGGGCTCTGCACTGAGCGTGGAGCCCCCTTAAAATTCCCTCTCTTTCTATTTCTGTCTCTCTCTCTGCCCTTCCCCCACCTGGATGCATGCACACATGTATTCTCTCCCTTAAAAAAAAAAAAGAGAGAGAGAGATACATAATATGCCATCAATAAATATTAGTGTTTTATGAGGTGGAGGTCTCTTTCATTTCTCCCATTTTAAAATTTTTAATATTTTATTTAACATATATGCATTATATATCATATATTGTATGTAAGTATATTTGGTCTGTTTAAATAGTTAATAATCTAGAATTACATACACAAATTCAAAATTATGAAAGATATCTTTTTAAACATTTGATATTTATGAGTCTACTAAATACAGTGCCACACACTGGATTCCAGTGATACAATTTCATATCGAACTTTAAAGTTTGTTTTTTTGCTTTTATCTTAACTTTTTCAATCTTCCATTTATTCCAAATATTTTTGAACCTCCAGAAAAAAAATTAAGTTAATGGTAGATATACTTGGCTAGGCTTGTCACTCGAAGCCACAAGAAGGAATTCAGGTTGTTATTGTTTCCAGAGATCAAAATTAATGCCTAAGCCTCCATAGTCAATGAGACATTCATTGTCCATGAAAAATATAGAGAAGTGAATTAGGAACACCATTTCTGGTAGAGACAAACAGAGGCAAATAGATGCATTCTGGAAAACTTGTCTATTCTTTGGATATGTTGAATAATGTGTAGAGAAGAATTAGAGACAATTTAGAGATTTTAGACTTGAAAAGTGGGTGGATAACGGTACTGCTTACTGAGCAAGAGAAAATTGGAAAATATTCAAATCTGGTGATTTGAAGAGGGGAAAGAGACAGCTATAACGTTCTCTCTAGGTTATGTTAAGGCTACATGATTTTTAATGAGTAAGATAAAAAGCATCTACTAACCATAGCTCATAGTTCCAAACTAGATGGCAAAGGTTTGTACTAAAAATTGTTAGAGCCTGAGAAAGAAAAACTTTCAAACATAAAGACTTAATATTAGAAAGGTTGGCAAAGTAAAATCTTTAGAATCTGAAACTTGGAACTATACAATATTTTTTAGCTATATATGTGGCTCATTCTTACCAGGTTATTTGAGTTCTGCTCCTATTAGACTCTAGGTACCAGACATTGAAAACTATTTCTATAATCTTTACTACTAGATATTTAGGACCTAGTAGATTCTGATCAATAAATTTTTATAAATGTTTACTGACCAAGTAGTTACCAAGCATATTCAGAGACAGTTAAATTCAATGTGAAATTAAAACAAGAAAACCCCCAAAACCTTTAAAAAAAGAAGTTTTACTGTAGATTCATGCTATTTTTATCAAAGTACCATATAATACGCAAAAATACTTATTCTTTCTCATCACAAAATGGGTTGTCAGAATTAACTTTGTTCTAGTCTTTCTTCAGTCCTATCCCACACTTTATTCCTTTCAAATACCAAAAAACATATTCAAAGGCAGCTGTCAGGTATTTTAGACTGAATACAAAAAAAAAAAATGAAATTGAATACAAGAAAGGGAATATATTACCTTAGAATTTTAAGCCATAAAAATTTTCAGAATTATGGTAATTGAAACACTTGCACAGGCTTAACAATGCAGAATAAGGAATAGAACAGCTTTTATCTCTTTAAGCTTATTATCATAATGATTGAAATGAATGCACAAAAATACTTGTTGTATAGTCACACACCATATCTGAGACTAAATGATTAAAAAGAAAGGTTACTTCTTTCAAAACAATATGTAAATTAGTACTCTGCATTTATGCCAACAGTGTTACTTTTTAAAAAGCACATTTTGCATCTTATTGATAAAAATCAATAACTGAAACTCAACAGAGACAGACTGAAAAAAAATTTAAGATTAGCCAACATGTTAATTAAAATGCTAAAACATTTATTATAAATAAAAACAAAAAAGCAATTATATAGTTTATCTATAATTTGAAGAAGGTCAATTGCTATCTGCTGGGCAAATAAAATTTTAGCTAGTTGTACACCAAAACAGAAACCATTTTATTGCACAATTGACATTTTGCTTCTAAAAAAAACAAACGGTGTTTACCTCAATGTCAAACCTAACAATAAACAAAATACCATTAACTATTTTACAGAATGGGCAGTTGTATTTTATCTATACATTTGAACCTCTGTTTGAAATACTGACATTAGCATTAAGAATTTCACTAGTGTATAGTAATGTACTATCCTTGCCCAAAGAGAGGTCTGGCCTTTGCCTTTAGCTCCTGAGAGGTAATCTCTAAATCCTTGGAATGTCTTGCCTGATAAAAGTGTCTTTGTTTAGCTAAGGGCCTAGGGCCACGCTAGATAATCTAAAAATGTGATTTATAATGGAGGCTTTGGGTCTTTCAAAATTAGTTCTACCTCCAGAGGGGCTGGAGACTAAAGTTAGCCACGGGTAGTCAACCATGTTTACATGACAGAGACTCAGTGAAGGGTCTGAAAAGCAAAGCTCCAGAGAGCTACCCTGGTTGGCATTATTCTGTAAGGTTGCCAAACATCACTGCCAGGAGAGTTAGCATTGTTCATGACTACCAGGAGAGGACAACTGGAATCTCCATGTGCACATCGTTACCCTGGCCTCTGCCTCAGACATCTCTTCTTTTGGTTGATTTTGATCTGTGTCCTTTCACTGAAATAAACTATAAATGTGAGTTTAACAACTTTCAGTGAGTTTGGTGAGTCCTTCTGACAAATTAAGGGTTGCATTTTGTGTCAGAGTGGTTGTTTTGAGGACTCTTGAATTCACAATTGGTGTCACAAGTGATGGTGGTTATTGTAGATGGTTTCCTAACTTCATAAATATTAAAAGTGTTTTTATTTTCAAATTTATAATCTTATAACTAATATTTATTAACTATATCCATTGGCCATTTAACCCTAACAAAACATTGCTGAATTTAGTTTTATTATTAAGCCCATCTTATAGATAAAGCAATTGAAATGGTCAAATAATTTACATTCTATCTTTGTTGAAATTCCCCATACCAACTTAATGATGCTATTTAATCTTGCAACATTGGAAAACAAAACAAAACAAAATAAAAAAACCTCAAGTTTGGAACAAGTAGAATATAAGACATAGAGTATTGCTGAGTTTTTAAATTTATAAACAAAAATATGTACATTTTAATAGAGAAACTCCTCTCCTCTGCCCTAAGAAAGAAATGAACATGTAACTCTGTTTCTGAAAGATATCATCTTTACGTTTCCTGAGATTTCACTTCATTATAAAGAAATAGAATTTTGAGAAAAAAAATAGAACTTTGGTGTTAGGCTTGGGAAACAAAAGATTTGGCTTCTGAAATAGTGCGTGTATTGAGACCTGTTTTCCAAAATCATCAGAAAGTCAGAGTACAGCGTTTAGATAACGTTCCATAAATATTATGTAAGCACCACAAAGATATAGACCATGAGGCTTCTTACAATCCTAACAACTCCCTCATCTCCCTTGCTTATGGTGATCTCATGAATCCATTGAGTATTTCTAGAAAACATTAACCTGGTATTAATCACATTTCCGATCTCCAACAGAATGCACATGAGCCCAATTCTGAAAGAAGGTAACCAGGAGAGTCTTAAGAACATATAATGTATATGAAATTTCAATTTTGATTTGACTGAGGATTACTAATCATGACACTAATACAGCACATTTTGAGACTACAAGTCCCTTGAAAAATTGACATTAAAAAAAGTGTGAATGAGTGTCAAAATTGATTTCCCAAGACAGGAACACAATCATTACATATTGTTGGCTAAAACACAGAAAAATACTAAATTGTATATCTTAGAAGAGAACAATCTTTCATCTTCTATTTCAACTCATTCAACACCTGACTTAATTTTCTAACAGAAAACTATATTTTAATATGGCAATGAATACAGGAGAATGTCTTCACTGACTCTAACGGTATTCGGATTTCTGTTATTTCATTATGTTTGATTTAGGATTGAGGCATACGGAAGGAGTCAAAAAGGCTAAAATATATAATGTTTGTAAAGGAGGGGAAATGAAGTATTCAGACATTAAGTTAGGGGAGTGGCTACTGTATTTCCATAGTTGGCAATACTGATGGTACAAAGAATAGTTCTGAAATAGTGTATCTTAAACATAAGGCATTTAATAGAGAATATTCTTCCTGTCTAAGTCTTTCAAATCCACATGTAACTACAGTACAAACTGTATGCTTATTTGATGAATGAATAAGTGATTTTTTTTTTCTGAGTATATTACCAATTATATAACTAGTGTAATCAAGGACCAAATTAACCTAATTAGAGTGATATAAAACTTTGGTTTTCTGTTCATACAACTATTTTCTATGTTAATCGTGTTAGCTAAAATATGATCTCAAGCTTAGAATTCAGTCAGCATAATAAAGAGTTTACTGCATCAAAATTCTTATTGTTTATACTATATACTATCAAATTGCAGAATCATTGTGAAATTGCAGACATACTTATTTCTAAATTTTTACTAATGATCCTCCAACTAAAGATAATAAATAAATGGGATGCTTTAATAACATGTGTTAATTGAAACTCAGTAATTATTTACATTGTTTTTTTCCTGTGTAAATTTGTCTCTTTATATCTGCAAAACGTACATAAAATTGTTAAGACACAGCTCCTTCTGTTAGCATAGTGCTTTTTTAAAAGTGTTGCTTCAATTTTTTTTTTTTAAATCACACAGATCCCCACATTGTGTTTGCCAAATTTTGCACGGACAAATCATTTTACACTGGAATCTCAGATTGACTCTCTTACTAACCTCTGCTTGTTATTTTAATCATTCTTTGGAATACTTGCCAAAGGCAGGTCCTTTTAGATGCACAGGGGAAAGTGAATGCAGCAAACACAGAATAAAAGGACTATAAGGAATACCTTAAGAGGTGCCTGGGTGGCTCAGTTGGTTAAGTGTCTGACTTCGGCTCGGGTCATGATCTCACAGCTCGTGGGTTCAAGCCCCATGTTGGGCTCTGTGCTGACAGCTGAGAGCCTGGAGCCTGCTTTGGATTCTGTGTCTCCCTCTCTGCACCTCCCCTGCTCACACTCTGTCTCTATCTCTGCCTCTCTCTCTCAAAAATAAAGATAAAAAAAAAAAAAGAATACCTTAATGCTAAGTTGGTCAAGGGGTGCCAAATTAAGTGTGTTCTGATGTACTACAATGCCATTGTGCCTTTGTACAGCAACCATTTCATTATCCTTAGATAATCTCATTTACCCATTGAAAGACATCAGAGATAATTTGATATCAACACAGTCCATGAAGTTTTGGTCCCTCAAAGTTCCTAAAAGCTGCTACAACTACTCTTGGATTTGGGCAACGTTGGAAGATAAATCCAAGTTTATACCTTTGAAGTCTTTGTCCCAAACAATGTTCATCCATTGATTTTTCAAAGTGTATTTAATCCTTTTTTCAACTTTCCTTGCTACTAATCTCTATTGCTTATTTTCCATTATAACTTTCACTTTATTACCTTCCATTTCTCTTTGAATCTAATTTTCTTGTTTTTGAGAAAATATATTTGCTCTCATCAGAAACAATCCTAGCCCCTTACCTAGTTGATATTTATTCAAATCCAGTTCATTCATTCATCTAAGGTAAACAAAGGGGCTTTTTCAGTCTGAAAGCCCAAGTCTTGAGAGTGAATACTTAATATGCCTTAGTACTTACCTGTGGCATGACCAATAAAATTTGTTTTAGATATTAGAAAGAACAATGGGCATATTTATTAGCTAAAATCAAGTGTACACTTAAGTAATAAAAGAAAATATTTAATTATTTTAGTTTGGAGAATCATTAATAATAATCATATAAAATGTGGTTAAAAATCACATCATAAGGTTATGCATCAGAAATAACTATCATTGTAATTCACTACATTAATAAATTAAAGGAGAAAGCACACAATGTACCAATTACTACAGAAACTTCATATGATAAAGTTTAATACTATTTGATTTAAGAAAAATTGCTAATTAGTGGCAAATGGGACTTTTCCTAATTTGATATAATACCAAAACCAATAAGAAATCTTAGGCTTAATGAACAAATGTTTAATACATCCTCTTTGAAACTGAACAAAAGACAAAGATGTTCATTAGCACTGTTAACACTGGGGGTCCCTGGTCATCTGTGTATGATAAAAAACACAAGGAAGTAAGGAATCTAAATATTAGAAGAGAAGAAAGAAGACTCATGATTTGTAACTGATAAAAGCATTTTACTAGAAAACCAATCTATACTGAGTAACAACTCAAAGAAATACTAGAATGCTAAGTGTTATTACTTATATTAAAGTAATAAGTTTCCTAATATACTTAGTATATTTCTAAGTATATTAAGTATACTTAATATATTACCTATTCTAAGTATGTATAATACTATGTATATTCTAGGTAATATAGGTAATGGAGGTAACAGATTAATAAACTATTACAAGTGTACTCATTATTTATAGATTAAATATACTTAATCTATTCCCTCCATATTTTCATAAAAGAATGGTCATTTTGTTTGAAAGTAGCAAGTATAAAATATCAAACAAAATGTTATCAAGAAAGGTTAGGTGGCATGATTGTCTCCCCTGACACTATAATAAGGAATTCAGAAGGTCAGGATCACATCGGAATCATCTCTGTTGCTCTAGGCTGTGTTTTTTATTCTTTCAGCAATCGATGAAGGGGCATATGCATGTGTTGTAATCAATCTGAAGGGAGACTGAACAGCAGAACTGAAAGATGTGGGGACATCTGGGTGGCAGAGTCAGTTAAGCGCCCGCTCTTGATTTTTGCCCAACTCTTGATTTTGGCTCAGGTCATGAGCTCACGTTTCGTTTCCTGAGTTCAAGTCCCGCATTGGGCACTGCTCTGACAGTGTGGAGCCTGCTTGGGATTCTCTCTCTTTCCCTCTTTCTTTGTTCCTCCCCACTTGTGCTCGCTCGCTCTCTCGCTCTCTCTCTCTCAAAATAAATAAACTTTAAAAATATCATAAAAATAAAAAAAGAAAAGGAACTGAACGATGTGAAAAGTATTGTGTAATCAGCCAGCCAAACTTCCGCTAAGGATCTGGTGCATTCCCCAGCATCTCCGATATTTATATCTTCATATAAGATTGCAATGAACTACAATGACCGAGAAAAGAGTTAAGAGTGTTCTTCCATACCACTGTCTCTGTAACTAGGCAATAGTGGAGGCTAAAAGCATAAAAAGAAAAGCCTTTTTCCTTCTGCATTTCCTACAAACTTCTTCCATATTCCAGGTTGTGTCTTTAGTAAAATGTATCCATATTCTCATTACTTTCCTCATTTTGATTTACATTGTTAGAAAAGGAAATAGGAATCACTACTAATCTGAAGACTGCCTTAAGAGCACTTTTCCTGCAATAACTGTCAAATGCCTTTAGTTCTATTGCCTTCAGTTCAGAGAACTACAAAATTATTTAATAATATGTGTACATGTCATAAAATTTGTTTTTGTGGGTGATATAAATATTCCTTTTACTGAACAGCTTTTAATTATATTTTTAGGCTAATTTGGGATCTATTGGAGGAAAAAAGAAAGAAAGAAAGAATGATTTTTAAAATGCATTTAGAGAAACCAAGTCAAGGAAAATGATCTTTTCTAGTCAAACATCAAGAAAATAGTTCAATCTTCTGAAATGATAAACTTCTTAAAATTTAATAGTGAGGAAATAATTCCTGAGGTTTATTTGAATCCCAATTTGAGATTATCAGGAGTTTGACCAAATAAGCGTAACCATATTGGTAGTTACATTAACAGTACTAGTTACTATGTAGTAATCTTTTAGTATGAGCCAAAGCCAATGCTGGTAATTTCCATGACATATCTTAATTACATTAGTATTTAAGATGAACATGAGAAGAGAAACTCACACCATCATAATCTAATAATAATATTCAATGACTGATCACACAGGGTGATTTATTTTTGTGTTTGCTTTTGATTAACTCAGTATGCCATATGGTTTTCCATAGGCTTGGCCAGAGATTATAGTGTTTTATATTGGCATGACACATTTGTCAAGATGTCTAGATGCTATAGTAATAAATGTTATATAAGTATATAGAGTTGAGAAATAAAATGAATCAGTAACAAAAGGATTTCTACACTCTATATTCAACATTAAATTAAGCATTCGAGGAATAAATCTTTTGTTTTCAGTTTTGCATTCAATAATTTGCATAGCAACATAATTTTCATATTACTTGGGCTCTGTAAACTGGCTTACAAGGAATAGCACTGAGTCAATTAAAATACTTCAAAAATAATTTTGAAAATAAGCTGAGTGATGATCTGAACCAATGGAGTGATTTAGAATCATGGATTCATTTCAAATGGATTATTATTTTTTTTTATTGGCTTCACTGTTGACATATACTCCTATGACTTTTATGGTAGATCATAAGACATGCCTTCTTAGGCTGAGATCTTTTAATTCCGTGAATTAATATTCCACCAAAGAACAGCAAAATAGATCAACACATCACAGTTATTTTCTATTTTTCTTAAGCAAGCTAATCAAGATCTCTATATACTTCTATGAGAAGAACAAAAGCATCAGCTACCTAATCTCATCCTCAATTATTTTGGAAACTATACTCATTTATTTTTCATGTTTCTGTTGAAGAAAAGAAAGAAATTTTCTCTCAGTGTCACAAAGAAAATAAAAGAGTTAACAATAGTTCTCTACATGGCTCAGACTTCTGCACTGAAGGATCAGAACACCACCTATCTCTGGAAAGCAGTTTATCAGACTGGAGTCAATGTCCAGGTACAAAATATTTGCACCTTCCCCCCACCCCCAGCCTTTATTGAGATATATTAACATGCAACATTGTAAAAGTCTAAGGTGTACACATAATAATAATTGATAGCACGCAGGACCTTCTGACCAGGAAGCCTAACCTGAAAATCCGAGCAGCTGTGGAACCAATTCACAGCAGAGTGAACCAGGAGTCCCTGCATTTTCTTTATTCCTCACTCTGAAATCACAGAGCTGGAAGCAGAATGGGTATTTCCTACTATTGGGAACTAGTTTTATATGTCATAGAAGCAATTATATGCATTGACTTCTATCATTCAGTAATTCAAGTTTCCCATTCATTGTAATTAAAAACATCCAACTATGGCATAGCTTAAAATAGGTCAGCTTTAAACTTTGTGTGTCCCCACATAATATTTTATTAATGTTTGAGTCATAGATGCCTGTTCATATTAGGTATTCAGAAAATTTGTTGAGTTAGTTATTTATACTTCTGGTGGTTTCATGTATCAGGTGCCTGATAAGAACAGTATATTTCAATACTTTCCTAATTTTCTCTCTTTTAAAAAAATAGCATTTCATTTGAGGATTCTACTCAAAAGCTTTATTCAACCAGCATACTTTTAAGTATGGGTATTCTGACTGCCACATATTGGTTATTTCCTGTCACAGCATTTATTGTCTACAGCCAATGACTACCCAAGATTGTTTTAATATATTCTCAATTCACAGATTGTGTTTGCCATTTATTAGTTGTACGTTCCTGGGCAGGTTATTCTGTTTCATTTGCAAATGCCAATAATCACAATAACAAATGTGATTCTGAATATCAAGTATCTAGTGTGAGGATGACACAATGTAGATGCTCACACTGATAATTGCCATCCATTTTGACTGTAAGTAAAAGTCTTTAGTGTATTTCTATAAATGGCATTTGGCATTCAAGTATTCACTATCAACTCATAAAGCATTGTGTGGAATAATTTTTGTCCTGGAAATTATTCGTGCCATGGTTATATAAAATTATTTCTATTTATGCTTAAAACATTTCCTGGTATATTATTAAAGTGGATCTCTAAAACAGTGCTAAAATAAATAGTGAGTTAGAAATGATCTATCAACTATAGACACAATAGAAAAATAATGTAAAATTCACAGTATCTTATGCACAAGTACTTGGAATAAATTCAGCATAAGTTAGTACAAAAATGATGAGATATAATAAAAGTTCAGATGAGTACTTGAAGTAGGAGTCTATTTCATTCCTGAAGGAAAAGTCCAACAATGTTTAATGACTCTAATATGTCTAGCAATATATTAACACCTTTGACTTTAATTGCTTTGATTAAATTTTAGTACTCAGACAATTCTTTCATATTGCTTCTACTATTTACTTAATGAATAATACATTCTCCTGGAAAAATATATCTTCTGTGTCATATCAAGCTCTGTTAGAAAGGTTAATGCGGTATTTTATAATGCTCAAGATGTGTGAGGTAGTGAAATTCTATTCAGACAAGCAGAAATGCCAGGGCATTTTTAATAAGACCCTAAATGAAATGCTAACATATGTTCTGAAAAAAAAAGTTCCTTTTAAGAAAATGCAAAGGAAATGTTATGGAGAGAGAGAGAGAGAGAGAGAGAGAGAGAGGAGAGAGAGAGAGAGAGAGAGTGTGTGTGTGTGTGTGTGTGTGTGTGTGTGTGTTCATGCGCCTGTGCTCACACGCTATTTCAGTTAGAGATAAGATTTACTTTGGTTAAATTACCAAGGAAACTACTTTCCAGTTCCATGCAATTTTTCAATGTTAGTGATGTTAGAGACCTAAATTCTGAGTTTTACTTTATTTCTGTTATTATGTTATATTAGCACATTTTACACTAAAACTAATTGTTATTTTAACATCTTTTGCATATAGACCTTAAAAAAATAGGGAATATGGAGCTGGCATCCTTAGAATTCACACCTATCACTAGGGTATAAGTTCCTAGGACCTAAGACAGTCATACCCAAGGGATACGACTCTGTATTTTTTTCAAAAGTAGTTTTTTTCAGAGTTATAGTTAGATAATGAGTTCTGGGAATAGTAAAGATGGATAACAGAAATGATTTTTATTATTTTTAATAACAATTAGATATTTAAAAAGCATAACATGCTTATTTTGATATGCATGTACAGAGTAAAATGATTACTATAGTCAAGCTAATTAACATATTCATTTCTTCACACAGTCACCATTAGTGTGTGTGTGTGTGTGTGTGTGTGTGTGTGTGTGTGTGTGTGTGTGTGTGTGTTGGTGAGAGCACCTGGAACCTATTCTCTTAGCAAATTTACAGTATCTACCACAGCATTATTAACGATAACCATCATGCTGTACATTAGATCTCTAGACTAATTCATATTAAGTATCTACAACTCTGTGTACTTCAGTCAGCATCTGCCCATTTTCCCTGCCTCCCTATTCCTGGCAACCAAACTTTTACTCCCTGCTTCTATTTGACTTTTTTAGATTCCACACATAAGTGAGATAAGTTCTTTATTTTTGTCATTGCTATTCTTGAGACATTGATAAAATTATATAATTTCTCATGGAATGTGGAATGTTTTTTAACTTTAGTCCAAAAGGCTGGTTCCAGGCTCAACTAACTTGAAATAGATCATTTTATTCCTATTTCTGTAGTTCTGTAATAATTTATAGCAAACATATCTTTTTTCCCAAATGTCAATTAAATGCTCTATTTAAAAAAGAAAAAGTTTCTTACTTTTTAGAAATTTGAAAAAGAATATTTCTATGAAATATGAAATGTTTCTATGAAAAAGAATATTTCATTTTGATATTAAATATATTAAGACCACAACCAGGTGTCCGTAAACATCTGTTAGAACAGCTAAAATAAAAGAATGGTGACAATATTAAATGTTAGTGAGTATATCACAAAACTGTCATATATTGCTGGTGGGACTGTAAAATGATACAAACTGGAAAATAGTTTTGCACATTCTTAAACTCTAAAACTACACATTTCATACACCCTAGCAAAATGTTATTTCTGGGCATTTATTCAAAAGAAATGAAAACTGATCTCTACACAAAAACATGTAAATTATTATTGCAAGCAATTTCATTTGTGATAGCCCCAAAACTAGAAATAATCAAAATGTCCTATGATAAGTGAATGGTTAAGCAAACTGGTACATCCATACCATGGAATACTACTCAGCAAAGAGAGCTCTCAACTATTGAAAAATACCAAAGACTTCAATAAATCTCAGAGACATTATTCTGAATGAAAGGCATTTCATTTATATAGCATTACTGAGATAAATTATAGAGATGGAAAACACATTATTGGTTGTCAGGATTAGGGATAGTGGGTGGGGAGGGGGTTGGTGTGACTATAACAGAATAGCATGAGGGAGATCTTTGGGTGATAGAATAATACTATATATTGATTGTAGTGGTGCTTACACACATTTACCCATGTGGTAAATTTAACGATGTACTATTTTTGCAACTTCCTATGAATCTATAAGTATTTAAAAATAAAAAAATTCTAAAATTCTAATTAAAAAATGGTGGACAGTAGAAGACTATGATTGGAGGCAAGAGTATACTTAAATTGATGTCAGAGTCATATTAGATTTATATTCATTTACAACCCAATATAATAAAAATCCTAGTATACATAATGATAAGCTTATCATTATGTAAATTTAAGTTTTATTACAGAATAGAGAAGATAATATTAATACTTAAAGATATAAAATTATATTTTCAATATCTTCTTCACAAATACCAACTTCAAAATTTAAGTTTTATTACAGAATAGAGAAGATAATATTAATACTTAAAGACATAAAATTATATTTTCAATATCTTCTTCACAAGATAATAGGTATATCTTAACATTTACAAATTCTTACATATTCTAATGGCACATTTTATGTATACTTGTTAGAAACCTTATCAGTAAGTACTACTATTCCCATTTTATAGAAGATGAAAGTGAATTTAGAAAAGCTAAGATATTTCCAAAGTTCATTCTATTTTTAACAGGTGAAACTCAGATTGAAATGCAAAATTTTCTGATTCCAAAGTCCTAGCAGCCAACCACTGTATGTTATTCCTATGTTTGGTGATGAAAGTTTTAATTCTTAAAAAAAATTCTAGGAGTGCTAGGGTGGCTCATTTGGTTAATCCGACTCTTGATCTCAGCTCAGTCATAATCTCACAGTTTGTGAGTTAGGCCCCATGTCAGGCTCTGCTGACAGTGTGGAGCCTGCTTGGGATTCTCATTCTCTCTCTCTCTCTCTCTCTCTCTGCTCCTCCCCGATTTGCTCTCTCTTTCTTTCTAACAAAATAAATTCAAAAACTTTAAAAATTTTTAATTAAAAAAATATTAAAAAAATTCTAAATGTCCCTGGGAATAACTATGTATCCAACAATTTTTTAAATATTCTCTGCATAAAGAGCAAAGTGACTCCTTCACATTACTCCTATCTTTTAATTTAGGCTTTACTCTAGTGCTCTAAACCCACCACACTGTATATTTCTCTAGCTAAACTTTTTCAAATATTGTTATTCTTGATAAATTACTCTCCTCTCTGCTTGACAAATACCTGTGCTAGGTATGCATTTCCAATATTCCTCCAATATTATCATCTTATTCCATCTATTCAAATATTATCATCTTGCTGCAGCCAGTAACTCATTTATTTGCATGTCCTCTGTGAGTAGGTGCTGAGCTCCCTTCAGAGTAGAATTACTGCCTATTCATATTTGTAGAATCTGCACCTGGTATGTATTAGCAAATTTGGCAAATAATGCAGTGACTGTTACTCGCTCAATTAACCAATAGCAGTATTAGTATCTTCTTTGACTGGAGTTGTTTCCCAAGCAATTTTACTTAATACACATCCTAAGTTTTCCCTTGCTTCAATGTAGTACTGTATTGGGAGACTCTGATTATTCGCTGGATTTCCATTATTATGTAATCCCATCTCATCCATAATGTCCTTCTTCTGCTTTCTAGGGGAAATACTATGATTTCAAACTCATAAATATTCTTTTAAACTGCAGCAACTGCAATTTCTTCTCCACTTAAAACTCAAATAAATGCACATAGAGCATTACATGCATACATTCTGTATACTTCATTTACTTACACAAGGTAATAAATGTAATTCTAAGTCATTTCTTGTTCCATCTTTTAAGAATTTATGTGCACCATTTTATTATTGTGTTTCTTTTACTGCAAGAAGCCTGAGGCAAGATTCTAACAGCCTTTTCCTGGTATACAGCTTAGCAAAAATTTAATTTATATATAAGTGTTGAGAGATTTTGAGAAGGAAGAAAAATAAAACTAAAACAAGAAGAATAAACAGAAATTTAGGAGGGATATAAAACTTTGTAAGTTCAACATTACATAAGGATTTTGTCAATTTCTAATTCTACATAGTGATTCATGCTCATTTTCAAGACAGTGTGCCAATTACAGTTTTTTTGCAGAATAAAAGACTTTGAAAATCAACCAATCTATGCATCCATCCACCTCTCATCTGTCTATTCATCCATCCATCCATCCATCCATCCACTCGTCCATCCATCCATCCATCTCATCTATCATTTAGTATTTGAACAAAAGCAAAACAAATAATGTCTTGAATATAGAAGTCCTCAAATATCTAGACTATGACAACCCAACCTAGTAACCAAAATATTCTTGGAAACATTACAAGTATTAATGCCAGTCATTGTAGTTTGATATGCATTGTATAATATTGCCACTTAACTGTATGGAAAGCAATTGTTGTTTTCATAGTGATTAAAATGTGCATTTAACAGAGAATATGTGTGCTGAAAGCAACAAAAAAAGATGTATTTGAAGTAAACAGGTTAGAGAAATATCTTCATTAATGTATATCAGGGTTTTTATAGTTTCAAATCAAAATACTAAAGCATAATGTTGAAAGGTACTGATGTGGGAAACAAAGGCAAAAGAAAAAAAAATTAAATTTCCTTACTACTTATAACCTACTAACAAGTCCTTGAAATAGGAAGAATGACCTTCTTGTGGGAGTTCAGCTGCCTCCATGTTGACACTCTGCTAAGAGCAAAGGCAATCTTAGCTTAACATTATCCCAACCTCCAGGATCCTGTAAGTCTTATTTAACATATAAAAATTCCTTTGGAAACTTTCATTATCTCTACCCCTCAAGATAGACGTTAACAATCATCTTCCAAGCATATGGCCCACTGATACATATCTGAAGGGTTTCATGACTAAGGCTTTCCTAGACAGTAATAAATGACCTTTACCTAACAATAGCTAACTCCCTCAAGGTCCTGGAAACCTTGCTTCCAAAATTCCTTAGAGACTTATGCTATCCCTAACACCCTCCCAACTCCCCAGTATATAATCAGTCACCCCTCACAACCCCAGTGTAACTGTTTCTGCCCACAATTCTGTCCTCGTGCTTTAATAAAACCACCCTTTTGCACCGAAGACATCTTAAGAATTCTTTCTTGACCATTTGCTCCAAACCCTAACATTTCCACATTGGTATGTAATATCTGTAAAATAATGAAACTGATATCTGTGCAAGATATTTAGTCTCAATATTTGTAGTTTTGTAATGTCTAAAATAACTTTTATGATCTATGTAAAATAAAATGAGTTTTTAATCCATGTGTACCTGCTTTAATTTCTTCTCTACAGGTTTTATCTCTAAACATTTTTGTAAATCAGTTTATGATAATACTGAACTATAAAATGACTATTCCTTCTTTAGAGGAGGAAAAATATTTTTTCCTTTACCCTTTTAGGTTCTTGGTGGAGACCCTCCTGTAATAAAAGACAGATTAACAGGAGAAAATCAAACAGAAGTTTAATAATACGTATTCTTTCAATACACATGGGAAATACACAGGAAAACTGCACAACTCATCAAAATGGCCCAAGCCATCACCATAAATACTATTTCCAGCTGAAGACAGCAGCCAATATTAGAAAGTAGGTGGAGCCAGTTATGGGAGGTTATCAGGAAAAGCACAGTAAACAAGGATATGGTTGTTATACAGATTTAAGTCTGGTTTTCTCTACTGAGTTTCTAGAAATTTAGTCCTCTTCCTCTTCGTGGTACAAAAAGGAGACACTCTTACAAATGGAGACCTCCTTTATAAATGTAAATGTGTCTCGAAAAAAGGTAACTCTACTTTCAGAGCTTCTCCTATAATCTGCTTAAAAAAAAAAAACAACAACAACAGTGAAATATGTGGGTATTCTGCTAAGCATGTGATATGTGTCAAAATGTAGTTTTTAAAATCCCTATCATGTGGACCTTTTCCTTCTTAACTTCAAACATGAGTTTAGGATGAGTTGCTATAAAAAAGAAGAAATATTCTTTAATGTGTTTATATCCCACTTTACCTCCTGGGCTGGTGATAATTTTTAATACTGTACAGAGCTATTTAACAGATTATCCATGTTATCTTATACTTTCTCTAAAAATCCACAGTAAAACCAATCCTGTACTCTAGATTCTGTATTATGCCAGATAGTATCTTCACAGTAATACGTTCCTATATTGGATGATTACTTTAATAGCCTAGCAAAGTTACACTGTTTTGAATGGTTGCACACTGTAAATGAAGCCTAAACTTTCCTGTAGGGTAAATACTATTGACATGAAGCAGTTTTAAAACTATTTTATAATCTCTTTCAATGCCAAAGTCTTGTACTCTGATGAAACATTTTTGGGAGACAATTATTTTTGTAGAATATCATTTCAGTGTTAAATTGATTCTCAGACTTAAGAAAGATAAGACAGAATTTCACCTTAATTACCTGTATTGAGCTATTTGTAACACTAAAGTTATAGATACACAAACCAAAAGTGATTATTTCTATTGCTGAAGTATTTCAATGGCATTATTTGACTTTCAGAATATATATTTAACTGTTTCATATGTCAATAAAATAAAGCATATTCTAAGTTCTCTGAAAGGAATTCTGAGCAATTCTGAAATAATTACAGAAATAATTGGTAAGTTAAATACAGTGTGTGTAGTTATAGATGTGAAACTTCAGAATCAAACAGTTTTCGGGAACATTCACAATAGCTTTTACTATATATTGACATTTTCTAAATAATCAATTTTAATGTAAAATTCCTAAAACATAAACTTTTCAGATAGAAAGTTTCTGTGAGCACTGTTTATTTTTCAGTCATTGTAAACATAGCACACATACAGAAGAAAACGTAAACTTCGTTGGTGGCTCATTTACATTGTCCTAAGTATTAATTATAATGTAGTGTTTAAATTATTTGCTGCAGATACAGACACACAAATAGATGACTTAAACATAGGATGAGTGGGGCCACAACAGTGAGACTGGATTTATTGCATACTGCATTTTTTAAATGTTTATTTTATTTTTTAGACAGTGCGCGTGTGCTTGTGCGCATGAGTGGGGAAGGGGCAGAGAGAGGGAGACACAGAATCCAAAGCAGACACCAGGCTCTGAGCTGTCAGCACAGACTCCAATGTGGGGCTTGAACTTGTCAACTGCGAGATCATGACCTGAGCCGAAGTCAGATGCTCAACTGACCGAGCCACCCAGGTGTCCCTGGCATACTGCATTTTGATCTCAAATTGATTTTTGGTCAATTGACTCTTTTCTCTGAAACATAAAGTTAAGTGTCATAGACCTAAGCAGCCACTTTTTACTACCAGAAACATCATTGTGACTTTTGCAGTCACTATTCCACCGGTTTCTCAAGTTATTAAAGAAATACGTGTAATTGTGAGTACACTAAGAAAAGGGACAAGTGTGAGTACACTAAGAAAAGGGACATGACCAAAGGGACATTGTCAGTTTTGCAGTCATTATCCCACCGGTTTCTCAAGTTATTAAAGAAATACATGTAATTGTGAGTATACTAAGAAAAGGGAAACCTTATATGAAATGTCATAACTTCTTTTCACCAGTTCCTGGGATGTAGGACAGCAAAAGAGAATAATACTTGTGTACATTCACAACCTCTTTCCTCTCCCATATGATTCTCCAGGAAGAATTCCATCTTTGCTAGATTGGGTGCTGGACATTTACTGTGAATAATTTAAAGCTGGATGAGTTGAAACACTGAGATGCCCTGAAAGGATCTTGGCTATCTTATTTTGAAAAGGCAGGACAGGGTTACTGGTGAAAACATGGACAACAAATGGATCTAGAAGGAAGATCATATGGAGAAAACTCAGAGCATTCAAAATTACAGAGATCTGTACACCACGGTGACTGCAGTTAACAGTACTATATTGTACACTTAAAATTTTGTTAAGAGGGTGTATATTATGTTAAGTATTCTTATGATAAAAAATATAATAAGATAATGAAGGCAGGAGGAAAAAATAATTGGAGGAAATTTAGGAATTTGGAAATAAGATATCAGGGAAGCTGTAGGACAAAAAAGATTTTGAGAGAGATATACACAAAATTTCATTTTGAGAATCTTTATAGTATTATATGAGTGAGATTCTCTTTGGCTGTTTTTCTTTGTGTGTGTGTATGTGTGTGTGTGTGTGTGCGCGCGCACGCCAGTTTCAACAAATTACAATACATGGTCACACAAATTATTTCATGATGTCTAATTGGTTTGTTTTTATGTTTGACTCCATGCCAGGATGAGATACCTGCAGTGTTTTGGGTTAACATGTTATGATTTCAGAGGCTATGACAGGCTTTCCACATAGGCTCTTCCAGAGTGTCCCATACTGTGGTCAGAAGAGGACAGCTGGGGAAGTAAAATTTTTATTAACATATATAAAACACAGGACCACACCGGACATTTAACAGTCAGTTAACAATTATTTCTCTACCACCATTTATACTAGCTACACCTCTCAATAGTTTTGCATGCATGTGCACACGAATACATACACACATACACACACCAAGCACAACTTTTCCTAAATCTACTTCTACTGGGTGAATTTTGTTAGGTCTGGTAGGCAACAGAATATAGGCAACTGAAGGTGAGTGAATCCAATCTTCACACCATGTATCCAATAACGGATATGCTTTAAAACTGTACATTTTTACTTTACAACTGAGCTATTTATATCAATTTTCCTTTTTATGTTAGGAGCCTTTATTTATGTGGACTATAACTTTTTATGATTTTTCTGATCCATAAATCATGAGGAATTATGCAACAATTACATTGATTATTCAAATATTATAGCATTATTAACAATATGTAACATGAATACAATGCTTATTTTTAAGTATTATCTTGACAAAACATAATATAAAATAATATTTGAAAAAATTATCACAAAAATGTAAAAGTGTTGCCTGGCAGAAATGCATGAAAGAAGTCCTCCAAATATTAATAACCATAGACTGTGCTAAGGCATATGATGTTATAGTTATATTCCTTGGTTAAATGTTTAGTAATTCGAGAGACATAATATTTTTCTTTGTTTTTCTAAATAATTCTATCCATGTCTACTAAAATTAGGTTAAAAATACTTTCTGATATTTATCCCAAAGTAAAGTGATTTAAATTAAACACAGTCCACACTTGTAAGTTACAAAGCTTATAGGAATCATGGAACTCTGATGGGCTTATTCACACAATTATCACTCTCATATGTATTAGTTCTGTTGGTATTAAACAACATTTGAGTATCTGCTTGAAACATACATTCTTTCATTCTATCATGGGCCAGGATCTGTACAAGGCAGAGAAGATTCAGTGAAGAACTACCAGTGTAAAAATCTGATTGTGTATCAGTCCAAATCCAATGTATTCTCTTAATACAGTTAAGTATAAGAGATTTTCTTATATACAATTTTTCTCTTATATGGTCAAGTATTTATCAGAACTAAAATATTGATAAACTTAGTAAAATATTTCAGAGAATTATATACCAATTACTTATAAAAAGCACTGTACTGGGGTGCCTGGGTGGCTCAGTCAGTTAAGCATCTGACTCTTGATTTCAGCTCAGGTCATGATCTCTCATAGTTCCTTGAACAGAGCCCCACACTGGGCTCTGCACAGATGGCGAGGAGCCTGCTTGGGATTCTCTCTCTCCTCCTCCTCCTCCTCCTCCTCCTCCTCCTCCTCCTCCTCCTCCTCCTCCCTCTCACCCCTGCTTGCTTTCTCTCTCAAAAACAAATAAATAAACATTAAAGAAAAAAGCATTGCACTTATGTCATTTACTCTTCTTTATAGTAAGTATAAAGAACTATAGGAACGCCTGGGTAGCTCATTTGTTTGAATGCCCAAGTCTCAATTTTGGCTCAGGTCATGATCCTAGGGTTGTAGGATGGAGCCCCACATTGGACTCCATGCTGAGCCGCGTGGAACCTGCTTAAGATTCCCTCTCTCTCCTTCTGCCTCTCTCCCTTGCACAAGCTCTCTCTCTAAAATAAAAAAAAAAAAAGAAATTAAAAAAAAGAACTACAAAGCTCAAAATGTGGACATATTTACACAGAGGTGAACACTTTCACTACACTTTAAATAGCTTGGCTACTCACCAACTGTTGTGTGTGTCACCTAGTCTCCATCATTCGATAAGTAATACGTCCTCTAGTTTCCAATCATAGTACAGATCACTCAGTGTCATAGAAGCATTCAGATTTGAGGCCACAGGCTATTTTGACTCTTAAGGACTAAAAAAAAAAAAAACCTTTTTGCTCTGGAGTCTTTGGCAATTTTGCCAAAACATTTCGAAGTTTTCCTTAGCCTACTCCTATAAGGCATGCTTATTTAACAGGTTCTTACTCTGGCTCCCAGTCTTCTGTGGAAGCATGCCAGAGCCAGAGAGAACCATTTAGTAACCTGACCTCTTCCAATATTCATCCTTCAATATTTCCTTGATCTTAGTATAGTGAAGGCACAGAGGGAAACATGCAATGCCAAGCCTCCTTTATCTGTAGTTGTTATAAGATGTACTCAGCTGTAGCTTATCTTGCTGATAAAGGAGTATTTCACATAAAAAAAAAAGATTCAAATTCAGGTAGACCAGAATATGAACCATTCAGTGTCCTCACAAAACAAAGGTTTATTGTTATGCTGGCCTCTCCTGATGAGCTTAGTAGATGCCATGAAGAACTTGTGATTTCTATTTGTGCTTGATTAAATACATGACATGATGACATGTGAGGAAATTTACTTCTCTATGAATGGCTTTGTTATTGATTTGGAGGGGCGGGGCTCATTCCTAAATGCACCCTCTTATTAGTTCTTCGGAAAAGTTCACAAGTTTCAGAAGTCATCTTTGAAAATAAACAGTGCTAGTTTTTATCTATCTGATCAGATGAAAACATGTTCTAACATACAAAATGAAACAAAATATAGTAACATTTATAAAACTTGGAAATGCAGCTTCCAGATATATAAAATAATGCATAGTTAATAATTTGAAAATATTAAATAAAATGGAGAAATTTAAATGCTGGCAGCAAGGGAAAACTTATGATTTTGTTTTTGCTGATTTGAGACTGTCAGTGTGAGCTGAACAGTAGGTGATATAGGAAGAAGACATCTGAATCTTTCTGGATGGCTTTTGTTTTTAGTCAGACAAGGCAATCATTCAGAAACATGAGCCCATTTCCAACACGATTTAACAATAAAGCACCTTATCTATAGTATACAAGTAATTCTAATTAATCAGAGGTGCTAAAAATTAAAATAGAGTAGAATGATTTATTCTGTTAAAGGTATAATCCATTAAATCTCTAGGCAAGTATTTTCTAAACAAAATTTTACTGCTTAGCCCATTCTTTAGTAAGCATTTGCACATCACTAAAATGTCTCAAAATGACCTTATTTAATTCCTCACGTGTATTAACTTGAATATGAAATAATCCAAATAAAAATTTAATTTCCATCTCAAAAGGCACATCATTTCCTTTTTTGCATTAAGGACAATTTTTCATTGACTTGCCCTGAACATGCAGTTTTTATATATATGGGAAAGGAATAATAACAGTATAAAAGCAGTATTTAATAGTTGATTATTAGGTATGTACCTTTTATAGTGAAATATCTAAGAAATGAATGCATCATTAACTTTTCATTATCTAGGATTTTTAGTAATACTGCTGTAATGTTATCTAACTTATGCTTTTATTTCCTTTCAAAATATTATCCTAATGTGAGTAGTAGTTATTTGTAAGGTATACAGTGGTATATGGCACATAATTACTGTTTTGAGGAGCTTATGCTATAAGGGGAAATATAAAATATAACCATGACTACTAAGATAAATTTCATTAGGGTGTCATACACTATCACTCATGGAAGAAAGGCAGTATTTTTTTCAATACTGAAATGAGATGTTTCATCAAGAGAGATCCCTATATAATTGTGGGACTTGAAACATGAGTTTGATCCTTTTATTAGCTAAGTTTAAGTTGCAGAAAGCAAAATCCAATTTAGCTATATTAAGTAAATGGTGCTTATAATACAGGGGACTAGATGCAGATAAAGTCAGTGGAGAGTATGGAGAACAGGCTTGCCCAGGAGTGGCTCTCAGAACAACATACAGAGCTGGCTTGCAAAGAAAATAGCAATCTTTGTCACAGTCTAAAAGCTGGGAAATCAAGCAGCAGTATCCTAACTGCTGACACAGAATCACACCACCTGAGAGCCTAAAAAGACCACTTTGAAGGTAATAACATGGGGATTCTTCCACTGTGTTAAGAAAAAGAAGATGGAATGACAAATATAAATTAGACACAGATGTCCAATTTCCTCTAATAAATGCATTTAAACTTCCAGTGTAAAGTCCACAAAGCAATATAAACATTGTATATTTATATAAAATAAATTGTATATATAAAAGAAAAATAATTCCTATAATTAATGTTCTTATATATTTAATGTTATTGTTGTGTAGGCTTTTATGATGAAAATATATCTGGCTGGAATTAAAACAAATAATACTATGAAAAAAGGAAAAATTAAAGAAATAAAAGCTATATACTATATAAAGCTTATATGTAGAGCAGGCACTTAAAAAAAGAATTCATTCCAACAGGTAAACTTTTTCTTATTTAGAAACCACCTTTAGGGATCATCTATTACAATGTCTCATTTATTAAAATAATTCTGTTTAATTTAATAATTCTTTTTGGACTCTGACAGAAGACCATCAGTTGTCTTTAAAATCATTTGGTATACTGAAGTCTACACTCATATATAACACATACCATTTTTAATTTTATCAAATATACAAAGGTACCTCTTATATTCAACTATTTTTAGTCTTAAATCTCCACTCATTTACAGGATTTCCCTCAGAATAACAGTGCAAACAGAAAAAAAAATTCAGAAAAGACGGACATATGTATCTATTTTCAATTGATTTAATTTTCAATATGAATAAAATATATGAATGCACACTAACTATATTCTCAACTTGTTTGTTGGGTTTTGCAGAAAAAGAGATTCAATAGGATATAGAGGATATTTATATATGTTTTTCTCATAAGTAAAGAGATTTATTATAAGGCACTGGCTCACATGATTATGAAGGCTGAGATGTCCCATGATCAGCCATCTGCAAGCTTGAAATCCAGGAAAGTCAGCTGTGTAGTCTGAAGGATGATAAAGCCAAAGGTGTAGATTCCAGTCTTAGGGTCTGAGAACCAGGAGTGCTGAAGGCAGAAGACTGATCTAGCTCAAGCAATTAGGAAGAGAAAGAGTTCAACCTTCCTCTTTTTGTTCTATTCAGGCCCTCAAGGGATTGGTGTTGTCCTCCCACATTGTGGAGAGCCATCTGCTTTTCTCAGTAGACCAATTCAAATGCTAATGTTTCCAGAAGCATCCTCACAGAAACACCCATGAATAACCTTTAACCAGATATTTGGGCATCTCCTGGCCCAGTCATGTTTACATATAAAATTAACCATCACACCAATATATTTATATGAATCCTTGGATTCATTTGTAAAGCTAAAAGAAGATCCTAAGAGATTTGCTTCTTGAGGTAAAAGTCCTTTCAGAGAGTCAGAATAGACTTTGACAGTTTGAGGACAGACTTCAGACCAAGAGGAAGATTGGGTAATACTTCAAATGGCAGCAGAAAGCCTCTTCAACTCCTTCCACATCACAGCAGACACTAACAAGGTAATTTCATGTGGTGATACATTTCTCAAGAAATTGTTGTACTACAAAATTGTTGAAGTAACAGGGTGTGCAAGGGGATTAGATGTGGTGGTCAGGAAAGTTCTGTCTGGGAAGATGGTGTTTGACCAGAAAACTGATTGAGAAGAAGGGACCCGACCTTGTGAAGATTCAAAGGTAGTAAGGCTGGAGTGTAGAGGATGTGAAGTGGGAGAGGGGATTGGAGTAGTAAGCAGGTCATGAAATGACTTAAAGTAAGGAGTTTGAACATCATGCTGATGTTTCCACATGTCATCAAAGTCAGATTCCCAGTTATCTGATCCACCAAGCCCTAAATTGGACATTCCCAGCAGCAGTACATCATGAAGTGAAGGTGGTATACATGAGAGCAGACACAAGTGAGCCCGGTGGGCACAACTAAGTTACTTGGAAAGGTAGCACAAATGCCCATCATCTGTACTCCTGCTGTACTGTCTTCCCTCTTTCAGTGTGAACCTGATGAGGGTGCATAAAGTAGGCTGTGGGCAAAGCACAAGCTAACAACATCACTCCCCCAACCAGGTGGGATATGCGTGATATTCCTCAGGTACTCCTAGATGCCTAAGAACAAAGGAAAGGAAAGAAAATAAATGGTTAACTGATAGAGATCACAGTCATACAGGACACGAGTCTCCATCAGTTTACAAATATCTTAGTAGATTACAAGAAGAAAGCAATCTTATCAATAGCCTAATCTCTAGAAACCTATAGACTCATTTTTCTGGAGGAGTCCCCCAACATCACCCTCCCCTCCATAGTGATGTGGGAACAAAGGCAAGAAGGAAGTGACAGGTAAAACTAAATTTCTTTATAGCCTGCAGCCCATTGACAAATCCTGAGGCAAATACAGAGTATAACATTTCTCCAGGAGCCCACTACTGTCATAATGTAATGCCTTACTAGAGGGAAAACAACTTTAGCTTGATAATCGCTAGACCTCTAGTATCTTAGGAGTCTTCTTTACCATATGAAAGTCCTTCTGGAAGCCTCCCTTTTGCCTTCACCTCCCGCAACTCCATAGTATACAACCAGTCACTCTTCACAACTGAGTGCAGCTCTTCTTGCCCATGGGTTCTGTCCCCGTGCTTTAATAAAATCACCTTTTTGCACCAAAGACTTCCCAAGAATTATTACATGGCAGACCCCACCACCACCATTCCAAAAATCCTGTCAAACCTACGGCTTCACAACAAGTTCTCTTCAATCAGTTGACAGAGGAAGACTTGGGCCGGGTTAGCAGATAGTTTGACATGATACTTGAACAAACACTTGAAAGTAGAGAGCTTACAGAACTACAGCCCCTTTCTAGAGCATCCCTGAAAAACATGGTGAATAAAATCTTCCCGATGAAAAGAACTTTGAGCAGCTGCACCTGGTTGTTCATTTTGCTTGGATAGAGAAATGGTCAGACATGTGATTACATACCAATTTGTGGATTATGGCCATTGGTTTGGCAGGATGGTCAGGGACTTGGAAAGGACATAACTGGAAAACTGGTGACAAGGAAATCAGGAGAAGAGGAATGTGAATAGATCTCTCTGAATGGGCAAAAAATGAGATGATGTTTTTGTTCCAACTGAATGGCCACCAAAGAATCATTTCAGTGGAGGAGGATCTTAATAATCGAGTGAATAAGATAACCTGTTTTGTAAATACCAATCTGCCTCTTTCTTCAACCACCACTGTCATTGCCCAGCAGGCTCATAAACAAAGTGGTCATGGATGCAGGGAGAGAGGTTTTCTCAGTTATCAGTTTGTTGCTCACTTAGCATTCTGCAATGATAGTCATTCTTTTCTATTTTTAAGCCCTGAACCACATTTTTTCCCACCCCAACACATGATATATTCATATGTCAAAATGCACAGTTATTGCCTGTGTGGAGGGTGGGGAGTTATTTTGTATTAAAAAAAAAGCAAAGAAATTCTCTGAAATGAACTTTTCATCATGCAGCATAATCTTACACTTCTGGAAAACAGAAATAATAGATGTCATTACTCTGTTGGAGAAAAGTCATCCCTGACCCCTTAGGTTACTGCACAAGTAACAAAGGTTGCTGTAGTTGCATTCTGAAATAGGAAGCAGAAAATATATTTACTAAACATGGAAATGAGCATATATTCTTTATTATCTGCTTAGTTGAACTTTCTGTATGCATGGTTAGAAAATTATTACTAATGAATTCAGTGCATTTTGAATTCTATATGTCTAAAGTATATTTGACATTAATGTCTGCTTGGAAAACAAAGTCAACAACAACAAAAAACAATTCCTATGAGAATGGTATTACCATTAAAACCAGGCTTTAAAAATGTGGTGTCATATTTGTTGCCTTGTATCATCCCATGTCCAGTCACCTGCTAGACTCATAATATTTTTTCCTATATCCTCATATGGTAATTTTTTCTTCCCACTCCAAATACTACTATGCTAATAAAGGTCTTTATTATGTCCACCTAAGCTATTTAAATTTTTTCTAATTAGTTTTTCCATCTTTAATATATTTGTCTTGATTATGATGTCATGTCAATTTTTATAAAGTATCACCAAATGAGAAATCCTCTATACATTTCCTACCATCTCTATATGTACCATTTGCTTCTAGTTTAGGCTCTCTGAGCAACCTCAAGAAGTTAATATCTGACTGCCTCAATTCTTGACCAAGTTACAATCTGGAAAGCAGGGAAATTAACAACTCATGAGGTGAATGTTTAACCAATGTAATTTGAGAAGAGGTGGCTAAATTATTCTTACTTTTTCCTTTCCCTCCATTAGGAGGGATACAGTCCTGGTACAGTTTATATGGCATCTCAGGATGCCAACTCTCAAGGATTGAGCAGGAGTCCTACTTAGAAGTTACCAGTTTAGTTCTGGCTCTTTCTCTTCCCTCCTTTTAATCCTTTGTATCTCACTTCTATTCTTTGTGATGAACTCCCTAAGAAAATAATAGCATATAAATTTATGCCTCAGGCTATGTTTTCTTAGGAACCTAGGCTAAGACATTTGATTTGGGCTTTTCATTCTCTCTTCAAAAAACTGTATTAATAAAATTCCAAACCCTTTTACTCTCTCACTCAAGGGATTTCACAAACTAAGAATTCACTGCCTTTCTGATTTACTTTTCTACTACTCTTTCGCATGAACTGAACCTAAACTACTATTTTGAGCATCTTTTCAACACACTGTATATTGAACTACCTTCTCAGCGTCTCTATTTCCCCTTTGATCATCTCACTGATCCTTCAAGGACTCATTTCTATTTCTTTTATGAAGTCATCCTGAAACTCAATCTGGTAGTGTTCTCTACCTTCTTTATATCCCAATAATTGTTCTTGTTTCACTTATGAGCTATTATCTCACTTTGAATGTACTAAAATTTGAGAAGATACCACTCTTGCATCTCTCCTTAATGTCCTTAATGTGAGGAATCATACTTCATGCTTTTCACATCTTTGAAATAAAGCAAAGTAGCCTATACTGAAAATTCTGCAATTTTGAAATATGCAAGTACTTCTGAGTTTCATCATGATGCTTATTTAATTTAGAATCAACAGATCTTTTTAAAATGTACACTTGTACAGCTTAAATATCACAACAACTTTGTCATCACTCACAGGATAAAGGCCAACATCTTTGCATTCCATACTGGGACTCTGATGATCAACAGCCTCTCTACTTTTCCAACTTTAACTCCCATTTGCCTCTTCCATATATCTTACCATGGCCAAGAGTCACTATTGAAACACAGTTTAGTGTTATCACTCCTGGGAGGCATATCTTCTTCCTGCCAGTCAGAGTGAGGTATGCCTTTTCCACTGACAACTCTGATCATTTCACAGTCATGGCCACACTAGACTGTATTATCATTTTCTTTTTGTATCCTCCAATATACTATAAGTTAATTAAGGGCAGAAATACACCATGTTAATAAAAATTTTTATTAATTTTGGTAATGTTTTCTAATTGGAAAAACCATTTTATCAGACACATTATGGTCTTTTAAACCGATTTAAATGGAATTTATGGTAGCCAAAGTCATAAAACTAATTTATTGAAGCAAAACACTGACACTTTATTCTGGTTAAAATTCACCATATTATTTGGAACTTTTTTTTGTCTTTGGAGATACTCTTTGACTCTAATTCTGTCATCTATTGTACAATTCTTCCTGAAAAGTTTGATGAAAATTGACTCTAGATCTTTACCCAAGTTAATAACTCAGATTTTAAAAAACAATTCAAAAGATAATGTTTGAGAAGCTACCAAGTACTGGAAGAGAAGTTATTTTTAAAATAATAATCTAATTTTTAGAAATTATAACATTTTCTCCAAGATATTTGTAATTCTACATTATTAACTTCAGTTTATTACAAGTTCCATTGTTGAAGGTTTAGTTAAATTGAGTTATATACTATATATATATATATATATATATATATATATATATATAGAGAGAGAGAGAGAGAGAGAGAGAGAGAGAGATGAGAGAGAAACAGAGAGAGGGAATTATATGAATTTTAGAGAGCTCTCACTCTCCTGTTATCCTCATTGGAGGCTAGTAGTATTTTTATTTCTGTAGATTTTTAGATTTGTTCTTGATTCTTTCAATTTCTTCCCTTTAAATTCATATTTCTATGGTCTGTAATAGTTTTTAAACAGTTTAATTTGAGTTATGTCATTGAATCAAAACATGAGAAAGACTACTGAAGATGATCACAGATTGAGGGCCATGCAGTGCTTGACTACAATTAAAATATACTAGTAAGCATGGATTTAGGCAGATAGATTAGCAGTGAAAAACTCAACGTTCTTTAAATTAAAGCAGTTTTTATTCTACAACTAGCTTATAAAGAGTGATTTTCCTTGTAGCTCTGGTTTTAAGACAGAGATGTACTTGAATTTCCCAAAAGACGTATAATTACCCTGGATTTACAAGAATCAAAACTCGGAGGAACACCTTTTGACACCAAATCACCCTATCAAATGAATAATCATTAAATACTCCCTTTATTCATTCAGTAAGTCTTAATATTAATGTAAGGAACACAAATTCTGGAATCATATATCTTCAGTGAGGTAGAATGGCCTTACGATGCCACAAAGGTAGCTCTAATTGCAGTAATTTGTTCATGGTTAGCAATTCTGCACTAATAGCATTTTCCCAGGGAGACTGTCCTATGAATTTATTACATTTCATTTGCCTTCAGATTTTTATGGTATTAAGTTGGAGGGAAAAGAAGAACCCGATATCTGAAAAAATCAAATTGTTAATGCCCACTTGATTATCTAAAAATTCAGTGGCACTAAACATTTTATTTTATCTTTTGATAAATGTTTCTAAGGCATACTAAAATGACTAAGTTTTGGCAAGCAAAACAGTTAACCATATTTGAATCAAAACTTGATGTTAATTTGCCCTCTTACTGACGATTTCAGGCAACAATATAAAGAAACTAATATGCAATCTGAGGGAAAAAAAAGGGATACCTTCAAAAATTATTTTGCAAAAGCTTGTGATTGAAAGAAATAAACACACACTTTAGCAGGAGGGAATGGTCTCTTGTTTTTCTATATTGTTTTTATAATGTATCTTTCTGGTTAATCCCTAAAAATTTACCCTAGAAACACTGCATGTCTGTGGCTCTATTCTATTGTGATATCATTTTTGTGCCTTTTGGTATTTTATTTACTATAACACTATTGATTTGGGGAGGGTTTAATCACTGTTTCACATGAATTTATATGCCATTATAAAAAGGCAAACACTGCAAAAACATCCCTTCCTTTATCTCTCCTAAAGGTTAATACGCGACCAAGAGTACTTTCCAAATTGTATGCACATATTCCCCTACTGTTTAGAATTTTTATTTAGGTTTTCTGTTGCTGCAGTTCTGACTTGGTTTAGATAATGCCACATGTCAAGTGAAAACTGCTCTCCTCTCACATGTATTTCCAATGGCAGTTTTTACCAGTTTAGACTCTTTGTTGATTTTGTTTTCAGAAACTGCTGTCTTCAGCTGGTCTTTGTTATTCCTGGCTGCCTTAGAATGGATTTACGGGTTGAAACTTGTGGCTGTCCTGATGTCATTTCTTAAGTCTTCGCTTCATGACTTAAGCATTTATCAGATATATGTTCTTTATTATTCTACTGTCAATCATTTATTTTTAAATTTTATCACTTTCAAATGTACTCACATGAATCTCAGTACTCGATTTTTATTATAGGCTACCTAGAGCCTTGGAATGCTTATGGATTTATATGAATTCCAGGTTTCCTGAATATTGGTTTTTATAAAGAAAATATTTTTCAGTAAATATAATGGAATATTACATATTCCATTATACAATATATAAATATATATAATAAATATACTTATTACAATATATAAATATAATGGAATAATATATATTCCATTCCACAATATATATTGTACTGACAAGTACAATCTAAGTTAAATTTATTTATTTATTCAATTATTCATGCATTTAACAAGAACACTTGTGCATTCATTAGACCAACTATACAACTAATAAAAATGTTGGACATTATTTTTAGGGAAAAAAATGACCCAGATTTGAATCAAGTTTCTAAATTTGATTTTGGAATACTGATGTTACTAATATAAAATTACACTAAATTTATTTCCATATTCTCTATGAACCATGTAGTCTGGAAATGAACTGAAGCAACATAGTTTTAAAAGATTTCACTAAGCAGTATTAATAAGCACATATTTACCCTGCAAAAAGAAAAAAAGGCACTATTTAAATAATATACTAAGATATTTTACATAAATTATTTTATATCTTCTAATATAAGAAAATAATCCAACTTCCCAGGTTTGTTCATGAATTTGTTCGTTCTTTTTTTTTTTTTTTTTTTAAAGAGAGAGGGAGAGAGAGGAAGCGAGTGTGAGTGCAGGACGGGCAGAGAGAGAGGGAAAGGAGGAATCCAAAGTGGGCACAGCACTGTCAACCTGGAGCCCCAAAAAAGGGGCTTACACTCATGAACTGCAAGATCTTGACCTGAGCCAAAATCAACTCCAGGCTTAACTGACTGAGCCACCCAGGCACACCCGCCCCGCCCAGATCCTTTCTTAAATGGCTGCATTAGACCCTTTGTCTTCTCAGAAGTGAGGCCAGTTGTTCGTATTAAAGTTATTTATTTCTTCTTTCCTGCACCTCCAGTAGAGACAGGATAGCACAGTATTTAAGAGTGTGTGGATTGGGGCACCTGGGTGGCTCAGCTGGTTAAGCTTCTGACTTTAGCTCAGGTCATGATCACATGGTGAGTTTGAGCTTCACCTCAGGTTCTGTGCTAACAGCTCAGAGCCTGGAGTCTGCTTCAGATTCTGTGTCTCCCTCTCTCTCTGCCCCTCCCCTCCTCACACTCTGTCTCTCTCTGTCTCTGAAAAATGAGTAAACCTTAAAAAAAATTTTTTTTTAATTAAGAAAAGAGTCTGTAGGTACCATGTTGTTTGGATGAGATTACCAGCTCCGTTACTTACTAACCACATGGCTTCCTCACCCCTCCCATGATTCATATTCTTGTCTATAAAATGAGGATGACAACATTAATAGAAGCACCTGCCTTTTATATTTGTTGCAGAATTTTAGTTCACTTATAGCTGGCACCACAGAATAAGGGTTCAATAGATGTTTTTATCATTGTTTATAATTTTCTATTTTATATCTTAGTAGACCTCATCTGATCTGGTTGCTCAGGGGAATTATTTTGTACGATGATCATGGCAACCTTAGACTGATTTTCAGGACAGTTTTGGTTATCCTGCCAAACCACTTAGTGTTCCACAGGTTCCTACTTAAGAAGTGGTGCTGTAAGAGCTGGCTCAAGGCTTCAAGTCCAAACAAACAGTGAGGTCTGCAATTTGGCAATGGCTTGGGTCATTTTCAGTGCCAATTTCCTGAGGTCACTTGGTTTTTTGGATTCAGCATCTAATTTTCTCTCTAATCTATGCATCATTAAGTATCATGATGCCTAAATATTTAACTCATTGAAAACATTCAGATTAGTATTATCAATGCAAATCTGTTCTGTTATTTTTAAACTGATTCTAACAAAGGTTTAAATGGTGAGAGAAGGCTTGGGTAAATATTCCTAGAATGATATTTGAGGACTCTATTCAAATTCAGATTAGTTTACTTTGTCTGCTCTCATTACCATTGATAATTACTGATATTAAATACAGCCATATGTTGTGAGCATTGTGTAGTGGACACGGATATTTGCCTAATCATCATCCATTTCTGCCTCTCTTTAGTCACAGATTCCCAATTTTATTCAGGTGTCCACCTCCATGCACCATGCGCATAATTATGTGTTTCATGATAAAGTGAATCTACATCTAGTCCCAAGGGCAGACATGGCTGGTTCAGTTCATCTCCTTTGCCAATGACTGGTACAAGAATATTTACATGAGTAAACTCTAATCTATCAGACATGATAGCAAGTCAGGCGGGTTGCTTCTACAAAAACAATCGTATCTTCTACAACAAAGTCATAAGAAAATATATGGTTCCTCTACCCGTGGACACTGTTGGGTCTAGATATAGCAAATAGAACTTCTTCAGACATCTATTTCCTACCAAGAATATCTCCAGCCCTTAGATTACCAGGCTGAGAGATGGAGAAACTTAGGTTACATATGGCAAACTTGAGCTGCTGAGTCATCAAACCTAAGAGTCTACCATATGTCTGCAATTTCTATTACATGTAGTAAAAAATTTCTTCATTGATTAAGCTGATTTAAATGAGCATTCCCTGCCATTAGCAGTATAAAGCATCCTAAATTATATAGACCAGAAAGGATCATTTATTTAATACCATTTAATCTTTCCCTCACAAAATAGGTGAAGGTACAAAGATTTAGGCAGAATAGGTTATCTGAGCCAACAGAAACATCTTATTTTTAGGCTGCTGAGTGAGTATAACAGCGGTGGTATATTTCTTTTTCAATAATAGGACTGAAACAACTTTTTTAGCTTTATAAGAGAAGTTATCAAGGTTATAATTTCCCCACCTACAAAAATAAGCTTTGGTTATTAAAATTTAACTTACAAACTTGAAGAATATTAACCTATAATGGTTAAACTGTTCATATTCTCCACACCACATAATAGGTTGTATATTCCATATACATTATTATGGTGCAGTGGAAACAATGTTATCCTAGCACTCTTAGAAGATTTAGGTCCTCAAATCCACACAAACAGTAGAGGTATACAGCTGAAAGAACTTAGCACTTTTAGAAGACTTAGTCTTGATTTTGAATTAACCAGTGTGTGAACTTGACTGGAACGATCGTTAATTTGTCACACATGGCATAAAATAGGCCTAAATTAAACTTTAATTTTTATTCTTTTTTTTAAAGCAGCTAAAATTTTTCTTTTTCCAAATAAAATTCCATGCAAAATCTCAATATATATGGAATAGGAAGGAGATATGCTTTGGTTCAAATGGAAGCAGAGACCTAGAGCCACCCAATGATTATTAATATCACTTTATGATATCTCCTTTGTGAAAACTTTGTGCTCTACTGTGGACTGTTCAAAGGCTACTGAACTAGACACATGATGTCTCAACTCTTGCGATTCTTAAATTATAAGGTTCTATAAATCAAATAGAAAGCTAACTTTTAAAATATTACAGAATGCAATGCATGTTGCTGACTTTCTTTGTGCATTTGTGTCATAGTGGTAACATCTTACATTATTTAATTTTAGAAAAACAACTAAACACTCAGTTCTGATAGCTATTTGTTCTCTTACTATATCTCGATTTGTGCTTTTTCCATGAGAGCATCTATTGTGAATGATGAAATATATTCGGTGATTCTAACTCCGTACTTAGATTCATACATTAGCAGATTAAAGAAAATTATGGAATTATCAACATATTCTGATTTTCTAACATTTCTAATATAAGTGGTGTTTGTTACTTAATTAACCAGAATAGCAAACTCAGGAATTCATGTGGATTTTGTAATTGTTTCGTACAGCTGTCATGGCCAGAAACAAAGGTGGGACATACAGTGCATGACTCAACTGCTTCTTTTCTTCCTCATTTCCACATGTTACAGAAATTGGCTTTCTTGAGCATCATTATTCCCTTCACAAATCTCACAGACTGTCTTGACCTGTTGATACCTCTTAAATCGACATTATGTTCTGTTTAATTCTATATTTTGTATGATAATAACTAGATTTTCAAAATTGGGGCTCATTTTGGGGCTCCTGGGTACTGCCCTTCCAGGAAGTTATCTCCCCCCAGCATCCCACACCCCCCCCCACTCCTCACAACCTGCAGTCAAGGAGTGAGTCATGTTGGTATAAAAGGCCAGCCCAATGTGGGACCACCTTCATAGTATAATTCATACGTTCCAAAAAACCAGAGCACCCCACAGAATCAGGCTGAAGCTAGAGTCCAACTGATACCACACCTGTGCTTAACTTCTTCACTTGCCCTTTCTTCAGTCCCTCTCCCTTGATTAGTGTCTTCAGATAAAAAAGGACTTTGAGAAAAATTTGAATTAACATTTGAACTATATTATAAATTATATATAAAAATATATACTTTTAATATAAGTATGCCCCAAATATTTCAAATAATTATTGTTTATCTGAAATTTGAATTTCACTAGGCATACCATACATTTTGTTTAACAAAACAAAATTCGCTAATCTTATTCCTGAGAGCATTTCTTCAGTAAATTATATGCACTTGAATTCTTCTCTCAGGCTCTGCTTCTATGAAATCCAACCTTTGATAATGCCAATTACATACTGTTACTAAACACATACTTCAAAGCTATATATGCATATATATTTTGATCAATTTATGTAAATATATGTGCATAATGTGTAATAATAGTAATGAATATACAGTAGACATGTATTATACAAAAAATTAGTTCTGGAATGGTAAACACCAAGAAGTTACCCATGAACCAGAGAATCAGACTCGTGAAAGAAGTCTTTGTGGTAATCTCCATTTTACACAGGAATCCTCACACTATTCGCAGTTTATAACAGAATGTTACTTTGGTAATTCCAGCACATAATAATAAGGTTAGCTCCATCATTGATTTTGTCCTTATATCAGTTGAGCACTAGTGAGATTTTCTTTTTCTTATTTGGTTTTGTAATTTTTTATGTTTATATCCATTGACTGCAAGCTGATATCATACGTAGCAAAATAAGAAGGAGCCCAGGAAGATAAAGGGTATAGAAAAATAATTCATCAATAGAGAAACACCAGCTACATGCACACTGACATAGGAAAGATATGAGAGAAAAAGCAATGTATAGGTATAGATGGGAAGTATTGTTTTTTAAGTCGATTTAAATTTAAATATATGTCAGAGCTAAAGCATAAACCCATTGGAAGTCACTATTAAGTAACTAAAGTTGGGAATATAGGTAAGTAATAGGAACCCTCTGTAACATATCCTGCATGTATGAATGCTTATCATGAAATTAGGCTTCAGAGAAAACAGCATGTGAAAACAAATTAATGAACAGATAAATTATGAGTTTGGGGTTATATAATAAATACAGATACAGATAACTGAACTAAGAGGCAAAAAATGTGAGCTCTGTCACATTATTAACATTAGTTTACCTTTACAAGGCATTATGGGTATTCACTTATTTATAAAATGAAGTGTATGCAATATATGATTTTTAAAGGCCCTTCAATTCATAAATTGCATGGGCCTTTAAAAAAGATAGTCAAGAATGCCTTATTCTAACAAATTCTTATAATCTTAGATTTTCCCCTAACAAAAAATGAATATATAATATGAAGAAATAAGAACGCTGCATTTTAGTAAACATGTTTGGCAGATAAGCAGAAATAATATGTGTTCTGAGTCCATGGTGAATTATTATTATACTTCATTAATTTTACATGATCAAACTTTTTCTATGACTTGTAATATCACATCTGAGACTTCTATTCCTTTAGAAATCATATAATCATTTACTAATATTTATATGATTGTCAAAAAGGTATGCAGTTTTATAATATATCAGTAATTAAACATCATTCTTTATAAGGTGATAGCTATGTATATTTTTTTCATCATGTCTGAAAGCACACTTACTTTGAACGTTTATGTTCACTATAGGATACAGAACCACAGCAATGGGTAGTTGCTGACTAAATGCCACGAAACATTCTATTATTAGAATGATATTGGTAAATCTTTAATGTGAACTTAATTGGTTAAAAATAGATGGGATTGTTAAATGGATCCTTCACTGAATAATTAAATACACTTATGGGAAAATCAATAAAATAGACAGATCTATGGTGCCAGCATCCTTCAGCTTTCTTTGAAGCTGTAAAAATTCAAGCTCTACTGTGAGACATTGAAAGGACATATGATATTACACATAAATCCTGGGGGCTGCCACAAAACCCGAGTCAAGTGTCAGAAACTATAAACCTCCAGCATCACTGACGAGGAGTAATGCTTATTATTTTAATACACTGCAATGAATTATTTCCACTGGATAATTTCTTGTCTTTGTGTTCACAATGAAGGCCAAATAGACAGTTATGGGTGGTTGGCAGTAAATCTACATCTGTGAATAAACTCTCCTGGGATCCTATGAAAGACTGTAATGAATTCAACACATGGTGCTAGTCCTAGAGGCAGACACATTCACACCGCGAGAGAAGACAGTTAGGGTTTTCTAATAAAAATTAAGTGCTGAATCAGTGTGTGTGAAGTGTTGCTGCTATTAACTGCTGTGCCCTGGATTTACAATTTAAACACACACACACACACACACACACACACACACACACACACACACACCAGTTAATGTGTATGAAGACATATGTGAACAACTGTTACTTATCTGCTTTTGTCTCCTAAAACACATTTTTATGGCCAGTTTTATTCTAGAAAAAGACATAGTGAATTGAATATCAAGATTTTAGAGAGTTATATAGTTCAATTGGCTTCTAGAGGACATAACATCTAATACACACCTTTAGAAACTACCTTTCACTTATAAATCAGTTTACCTGCAGGTACCTAAGGAGGAAATCATAAAATATCTCTCATCATTTCTCTCATCAGAAAGTATAAATCATTTCTCTGTGTTCTATTTCCTCCAAATATTATTTCTAAGAGTATAGAGGTAACTGTAGTCTCACAGTTCTTGGAGAGATATATAGGAAAAATGTAAAAGTAAAAATAAAAGTAAATATGAATCCATATAAAATAAGTAATGAAATAGAAATATGCAGACTTTTCTTTCATAATGCTATATCCCCTTATCAATATGGAGACAATAAATGGTATTTTGAGATAGCATACTCAACTTAAAAGTGAAAGTTCATATCAATATTACATCCAAATCAGACAACTGAAATTTGTTTTTAGGAATATTTAGAAGTGTAAGTTTGTAATACTATGTATTTAGGTATGTATTTATGAGTAGGTTCACTTTTGTAAACTTGTCTAAACAGAGAAGACATTTCATAAGTGAAAATGTAAAAATATAATCTAATTCTGTATCTTAAAAATCAACATTTAGAATATATCCTTTTGCATATGATTTTATATCTCATAGCAATTAGCTCAAAACAAAAGGAAAATGAATCCTGTAGTGCATCAGTTTATTCTAGTGTTGGTAGTTTTTTTTCCTAGCCTGCTATAAACAGTGGTACTTCAGGGAAAAAGTGAGGCAAAGCTTCTGAGGGTTTTGTGCTGAGCAAGCTGAATGTCCTAAATATCACCTTATTAAAATTACACTAAGGAAAATCAAGACCATGGTGCCGACACAAAAAATGACTTGCATAAGAGTGCCATACAGAGGAGCGGGCCTCACTAAATACATCTTACTTTAACAAATTACTGTGTAGTGTTTTAGGTATATGAAACAAGTATATTTTTACCATGAATTATTTTCAAATAAAGATTTCATAGAATCACTTTTATAGGCCTCTTTACACAATGTAGTTTAACATGTATGGTTATAAAAGTAGTAAAAACAAAATCCCAGGAGTGATACTTTTCTAAACTACCCCCAGTAAAATTGGACATGTTTCCAAAGACATGTTTGTTTTCTGATGTCCTCTTTGGGTGATAACACTACCAATCAATGAATCTTACATGAAGATTAGGTAAGAAAAGCCTCCTTCAGTTATTTCACAAAGGTGACATTCAGTACATATTTGTCGATTTAGTGAATGACTCACCAAGAACTGCTAAAAGCTATTTCTCTGGCATGACTTGAGTGGTCTGTGATGTTATGAGAGATTTCCTTCATTGAAATCAGTTAAAATATTTTACTAAAGGCAGTTGTAAGTCTTATAACTTAACAGGTTATTGCCAACCCACCCAAACTCATTAAAGAGTAGTTTATTAAATTATTCATATATCACTGTATTTGTAATTGAATGAGTAAACACCAGGTATGTATGATTTGATGGATGAAGAGAAAGGTAATATCAATCACATCACAGAATCAAGTTTTTCTTGATGTCTTTACAAAATACACAATGCTATGACAGTCAAATTCTGGGTCCAAAAATACACCAAACGCATGATCGGCTTGTCACCATTCACCCTTCATAAATTTATGGTAGGTCTCGTTTTATTTTACCACATTTTTTTTTTGTACCGAGATACCCTTAACACAATACTACATTATCATTGGATGGACAAATTAATATCTATTCAAGGACACCCTGCAGACTATTGCTTATGAAATTTTAAACTTTTGAATTCATGTTATTAATTAGAAAATCTCCATATTTCCTTATTTCTAGTGATTTAAAAAAAATGTTTTGTAAGTAGATTGCTATGAATCATTCTTTTAGTAAAACTGTTCTGTGAAAATCTGGTATCTTTTACTTCTCTATACATTTGTAAGAAAAAGAAAAATCATGCCATCTAATGGCTAACAGCCCAATTCTTTTATTCTTACATTGCATGTTGTTTTACATACAGCTACGGGTTTAATACCATAGAATGTATTCTAAGTACACAACACAGAATATGAGAGAAGAAACAGAAACTAGAAAAACTCTAAGGAGGCATTTGTACATATCCAGTGTTTGTTACAGAAGTCAAGTGGAAAGACAGGGCTTTAGTCTAAACATGATGTATGAGAGCAAAAGATTTTATAAACAACACATTAAATATATTTAATTATATCACATATTCAAATATAGTAAAGATTAAAACATCTATCTCTAGAACTTAGTGATATCATGTTGTCCTAAACCACAGCCCTAATGTTGGGACAAAACTTTTTCAATTACTGAATCTTCTTAAAATATGTTACTGTTACCAACAGCTTCCAAATGCATTTTCCCATAGAATTCTTTTGCAATTCTAGGTATGTTATTAGTGTACACATTTATCAAATGGCTTAACTACAGAAACCATGTATTTCCAAAGACGACATCATCATTAAAAGGTAGGACTAAAATCTGAACACTGAACTGCTAAGTCAAAAATTATTTTTATTTTATTGTGAGAAATTTTAGGTGAATGTCATTTGAAAACAAATCATCTGGAAAAATTATATGAGCAATCTCAGATTTGGAGTATTGTTCAATATATGGATATTTTGAAGTGAGAGATGCTTTGACTTTCAGAAAAAAATAACATTATAAAGTAAAAATCAGTTTAAAGCTTGCAAGGATGCCACACTACCTGATGGATGCCATATTCCTTTGTCAGTGTATGAGAGTGTTTATTTAAGGTTAGCAATTAGTTACTTATACTACGTATAGATTTATATCCATATCTATATGATTTTATAAATTTGTTAGTTATTCGGGGCAAAAGATCTACATCTTCTCTAAATAAAATTAGAAGTATTTCAATGGTATCTGATATACACTACAGTCTATAATCGATTTCTCTTCTTTTGAGTTTTCTTAGAATTGGAAGATATGTAGCATACATCAAATTGAGATTTTTAAAAAATAGATTTAAGAGTATTATTAAGTGTATTTTACTTTTGGCTTTTTAAAATGTTCCTTTTAGCACAAAGATGCATCATTATTTCATTTAATTGTTCATGATGTTTTTTCAATTAAAATGAGTTTTTCCAGAGAACAAAAAAATAATAATTTTATACCCCCTAGGCAAGTAAACATTCAAAACAGTTTTGAAGCATTTGGTATTGAGGAAAACTTAAAACACAAATTATTGAAATCAGTTAAAGTACTGAAAAATAAGCGAGAATGGCAATCTTCCCTAACTTTCAGTTTGAGTTTTGCTGATGCATTAGGAGGAAGTATGCCAAGAAAGGAATTTAGTAACCTGAAAATCATTACCTAATAATGTTGAGGTTGTTATTAAGAGTGTGATGAATTAAGTATACCAGATAATAAGACATAGTGTTAAATTTACTTTGGAGAGAGAAATAGAGACAGAGAGAGAGAGGTTTGCTCCATTGGTACATAGATTTTGCCTACAAACCCTGCCTAGCATCCTCAGCAGAGAATAATGGAAAACATACATGATTCATTTTACCATTATATTAAAAAAATTATTCTATCTTGAATTTATGTCATGACTTAGAAGTGCTTATTCAACATACGTTCATTAAATTGTCTTCACCTTTAGTATGCTTCTCTGAATATTTTTTCTTGAGGTAAAGTATGCATAACATAAAAAATTACCATTTTAACTATTTTTAAGTGTACCATTTGGTGGCATTAATTATGTTCACAATGTTCAACAATCATCCCTCTATCCACTTGCAATATTTTCTCATCCCTCTCCAGGCAGAAACTCTCCACCATTAAGCAATAATTCCCCATTTCCTAATCTTCACAGTCCCTGGTAATCTCTAATCTACTGAATTTTAAAATTTTACATTTTGGGGCTCCTGGGTGGCTCAGTTGGTTGAGCATCTGACTTAGGCTCAGATCATGTTCTCACAGTTTGTGGGTTTGAGCCCCATGTCGAGCTCTGTGCTGACAGCTCAGAGCCTGGATTGGGCTTTGGATTCTGTGTCTCCCTCTCTCTCTGCCCTTCCCTTGCTCATGTTCGCTGTCTCTCTCTCAAAAATAAACATTTAAAAATTAAAGAAGAATAAAGAAATGGACTGTAAATTTTATATGTAATGAGTAAAAGCCATCAATAAAATCAGACACAGTGTCATTAACTCTGCAACAAGGTGAATTTACTTCTATAATTTCAATTTTCTTATAGTTGTAATAATTGGATATTTATTTTTAAAAAGTTTTAATGTTTATTTACCTTTGAAAGAGAGAGACAGAGCAGGAGTGGGGAGGGGCAAAGAGAGAGGGAGAGACACAGAATCCAAAGCAGGCTCCAGGCTCTGAACTGTCAGCACAAAGCCTGATGCAGGGCTCGAACCCACAAACTGCGAGATCTTGACCTGAGCCGAAGTCGGACACTTAACCAACTGAGCCACCCAGGCACTCTGATAATTGGATATTTGTTAGCAATAATGTTCTATTTTTTCAAAGAAATGCAATTTTCTATCCATATATGTTATTCATATACCCTGTTGTCAGGAATGCAATATTCACATAGAAAATGCAGATTCTTTATTCTTAAATATCAGTGGTTTATATTCGTTTTTCTTTGTATCTTCATGGGACTAAAAAGCATCTGGTGCAAGCTCAAAAATCATGTATCATGCCTTGAGCCAGGACAGTGGAAGAGCCACATCTTCAGAGGAAGCTACTTCCTTATCAAAGAAGACTCACTCTAGAGCCATCTGCCTGCTTATCATTACATCTGGCCAGACTTATGTTTTAAAGGAACAGCTAACTAAATAAGGAAGAGAAGATCAAGCTAATAGACATTTCTGGCAGTCAATAAAAGGTTACCGGGGAAAAATAATCACACATGCCACAAAAGAAACTGATGAGTACAGGATGTTATCTACAGGAACAACAATGATGAGGCCCCAATTAGATATTACTGAAGACACTAAATGGTTCATATGATAAGAGTAGTGACAATATTACAAATAGAGTCTTTGCTACATTAAAAAAGAAAATATAGCATATTTTATCTAATACAATTATTAAAATATTTATTTATATTCACACATCCTTGGATATTACTACCATGCTCTTAAATCTAGAATTGTATAATTTTATAAGTTTTTTTTCACGCCCTACCTTGCCCATATTTGTCTATATTTTTCCATTTAGAAACTCTGCTTTGGGAACTGTTTTAGCCATTGAAACTGAAGAGGGAAAAATGCTGCAGTGCAATAATTTGGAAAATCAGTTTTTGAGGCAATGATTCAGGGAATTTAGTACACTAAATTGTGGGAAGGGATTACCATGGAAGTAAGTTCAAAATACGTGGTTTGGGGTGTTTATCATTCATTTGATCTCCAACATCAAGTATACACTGGATAGGTGGAAAGAGTAATCCCAGACATGAAATTTTAGTTAATAACTTTAGCTAAAAGTTGCATAGGACATAGTTTGTCTAGCATATTGAAATCCAGAAAAAAGATAATTTTTTTTAACATCCAATTCCCCATTCTTTTTTTTTTTTTCAACGTTTATTTATTTTTGGGACAGAGAGAGACAGAGCATGAACGGGGGAGGGGCAGAGAGAGGGGGAGACACAGAATCGGAAACAGGCTCCAGGCTCCGAGCCATCAGCCCAGAGCCCGACGCGAGGCTCGAACTCAAGGACCGCGAGATCGTGACCTGGCTGAAGTCGGACGCTTAACCGACTGCGCCACCCAGGCACCCCGAAAAAATAATTTTTAACATCCCCCAGACAACTAAATTATTTTCAAAAACAATCATGAAATGAAACAAAGAATAATGTGGATAAAATGTGTACATTTTGCAACATCCATTAGAGACATGTACTCTCTCAATAAAACCATTTTGGATTTTTCTCACGTTTTATTGTTTGTATACTCAGTGTTATTGGCCTTGTAGTTAGTTCCCAACATGTTTTCTATGTAGATGATTGTGTGCCATCTGTATTGCTCATGATAATCTCATTTCTCCTGCCAGGGATTGGTTCATTGACCCAACTCAGGCCAAAAACAAGTGAGGGTAAGGGGGTGAGTCTGCTGCCAAAAAGAAGAGATGGTTCGTCTTCATCAACTAGATAATTAGCATTTAAATGTTGTGTTTGCAATCACCACAATCAACACCCAGAATGACAGGCTAGAAAATTAGAAGAAAATTATGTCATTGGTGATATCTACTGACTAACCTGGAATCCCTCTAAGCTCTAAGATTCCTGTTATATAAAATAATAAATCATGTATAATTGAATTAGATTGATCTTGTACGTCTACTGGTTACAACCCAAATCATCAGATAAGATATATCTGGTAATAACAGAAAATTTTTTTTCTTTTTCTCTTCAGTTTTATGGCATTAATTAAACGAATGTTTAGGCAAAAGCCATCCATTTTTTTGTCACCTTATATTTATGCATCTAGTAAATATACCAGTAAAAATGCAAACTTTCATTTAAATTATGAAAAGCTAACTTATCTTTAATAGTAAGTATAGATTTATCCCATCCTTAATAATACTGTCAAAACAATTGAGTAAATTTAAGTAAATAATGTTTGTTAATAAAATTAGTTATATGTATAATTGTCATTAATGTTTTTAAAAGGCTTTTTTGAAAGCATTTCCCATGTTTGATCTTCAAGCTTTGAAAAAAGTGAAGTAAAATATATTCTTAATAAAGAATTCATATAATAAGTATTATAAAATATTTAATGCAACAGTAAACTTGACTCGGTATCTTTTTCTCAGCACATTTTCATTAAAACTAAATGTCTAAACGTTCTCAGGGGATTGAATTATATCAACTTTAATTTAACAAACTAAATGATTTATGAGGAATCTTTATAATGACTATAGCCAAAAGGATTTGGTTACTTTCATGTTATTATGAAAGTAACTGTATGAATAGTGAGTAAAAGCCGTTAATACACATATTGTCACTCTTCCCAGTAGTGCTGAATTATTGAAAGTGTTAGTGTATAACTGTTTTTATTTAACAAATACGCCTAAAGTTTGGAAGAACTAGAACCTAAAAAAAATGAACAATTAGTGGTACTACATATATTAAAATGTACCTACACTTGCTTATCCAATTAGAAACTTATATTTCTATTTTTTTGTTAACCATATTTAGTGAGGAAAGAATCTCACCCAATGACAAGAGAAATAATAGGAAAAACGGAGGCAAAATACAGATGTTAGAAACTACGTAGAAGGTTGTAGTCCTAGAATTTTTACTTATGAGGACTAGAATTTTACTTTATTCTTTCATAAAATAAAATAGTTAACTATCAAATAGGATTATTGTGAGGATTAAGTGATTTACTACCGGAAAAAAAAAGCCCAATAGTATCTGACATATAGTAAGGTTAAATTTGTTTTAATTTTGTACATAATATAAAAGCAATGTATGCACCACAAATTTTGCTCCATAATCAGTGGTTTATCTCAAAAATCATTATTTAAAAGAAGATATCTTGTTTAAGATAGGATAAAATGTACCATTTTAACATTTTATAATGTTTTTTTATACATGTGATTTCTTGTTTAAATAAGCTGTATATTTCTGTGTGTGTGTGTATATGCAAACATAAATCAAATTATTACCAAAGCCAGGGTAAAATAACTATATAGTTTGTAAAAATTATGTTTATATTTCTGTAGTACATCTTAGTAAATTATAATTTTTCCTACATTTTTACCTAATTGATTTTCTACTAGTGACTCATCATTAATTTTGAAATATAGGGTTTTCCTCATATGCTTCAGGATTATTGTATTTCTACCACTTTTTGGTGAAGATGAAGCCAGACAATTTTAAAAGTAATCAGGAGTAATAATGGCATAAAAATCTTAAATTTTAACAATATTTTGCTACATTCTTAACTTTAAACTGTTGCACTAAGATGCAACATACAAAGAAATTAAGGGAACAGACACAAAGCAATAATAAAAAAAAGTGTTTTAAATATTCAAATTCATAACAGAAATATTACTTGGCAATCTAGGATAGTGAAAGTTAAACTCGAAATATGTCTTCTTTGCATTTACACATAAAATATCAGATCTGACATGAAGAAATGAAGAAGGTAAGATATTTTGTGTTGGCTGTAAGTTATATAAAATGTCAAAGTAAAACTACTGATTTTAGAGTAGGATTCAAATCATTACCTATTTTTCTGTAAGATATTTTAATTCTTTTAAGTTATATTCTTTACAGTCCATCCTTGGAGGTGGTGGCAGAAATTCAGTTTCACCTTAATAAATTCATTTATTTATTTCCAAATTGTGGTGCTATCACTAAGTTTTCCCTTTACTCATTTTTCTTCGGCGATGTATTTTAAAGGTAGTAAAGCATAAAGCAGGTTACATAATAATATGTAATAAAGCATAAAGCAGGTTACATAAAAAAGCAATAATGAAGGAAGAGACACACAAACTAATATTTAATGGACTGTCAGTTTATGAAGGCAGTTCACAAGCTGTAGCAAAATGAGTTCTATGCACAAAAGAAATCAATACTTATTGTAGCACTGTTCCTGCTACACTGCAATTTATCAGTAAACAGGATACTGTCACATCTCATAGGCCTTAGAGAACTAGTTGCTCTCACAAGCAATGGTTTTTTCTGCATAAGTTTCATCACAGCTGAATCTGATTTAAGCAAAGCAGAGCTTTCCTGGCAATTAAAGAATCAGGATATGGTAAATGTGTAACTCAATTTTTGACAAAAGTAGCTGAATTAATGACAAAAGCTATAGGGAGCTATGGAGATACTAAACATCGGAAAGGGGCAAATACAGGTTAATTGCAAAGCATAAAAATGGGTTCTCAAATGCATCTGAAAACTAAACATAAGCAATGCCTTTCTTTTTATTTGGGAGGAATGTACAAGCCTGAGGATTAAGTTGGCTCTGATTTTTCTTTTTCTTCCTTCTTCATTCCTCCCCTTTCCTCCTTTCCACACTCCCTCCCTTCCTTCCTCCCTCCCTTCCTTCATCCCTTCCTTCTTTCCTTCCTCTCTTCTCTTTCCTTTCTTTTTTCCTTCTTTCTTTTCCTTATATTCTTCTTTTTCCTATGATGAGATTTATAAACATCTGTAGATGGGGCACCTGGGTGGCTCAGTCAGTTGAGCGTCAGACTTCGGCTCGGGTCATGATCTCATTGTCTGTGAGTTTAAGCCTCTGTGAACAGCACAAGCCTCTGTGCTAACAGCTCAGAACCTGGAGCCTGCTTCAAATTCTGTGTCTTCCTCTCTCTCTGCTCCTCCCCTGATCGCAATCTCTCTCTCTCTCTCTCTCTCTCTCTCTCTCTCTCTCTCTCTCTCTCTCAAAAATAATGAATAAACATTAAAAAAAATTACAAACATCTGTAGCAATTAAGTTTACCCTTTGCCCATCTGGCAAAATGCCATACTTGCTTTCTGTGTCATTAAAAGAATCATCCTTAGCCACTGACTAAGGTAGCTACCTGGGTAGCTCAGTCAGTTGAGCATCTGACTCTTGATTTCAGCTCAGGTCATGAACTTATGGTTTGTGGGATTGAGCCCTGTGTCAGGCTCTGCACTGACAGCCTGGAACCTGCTTGGGACTCTCTCCCACTCCCTTGCTCTCTCCTTCTCTCTCTCTCAAATTAAAAAAAAAAAAGTGAATTTAATGAATTTTAATGCTTAAATTTCTAGCCATCACCCAAACTCCAGAGATTCTTTGAGTGACAATACATTTTATGACATTATCACAAAATAAATTATTTAAGTAAATCTTTATTGAAGGTTTTAGGGAATATATGTTTCTGGGTACAGGTTTATACACATTATCCTACATTTAAATGATCAACTATTGGGACTTTAGGGAATGGGGTAATCACAGCCAGCAAGAATATTTTTTATAGAAATAGCCTAAGAGTTGCTAATTGATGAGCAATTTCTCTGTAGAACCTCTGTAGTCTCTTTCTGTATGATTCTGGAACTAAGGTCCAATTTATTTCCACTTTCTCATACACTTAATATGGGTTTCTTTTCTTAGTCTGTTAGGATCACAGGGTACAAAATACATGCAAACAAGCAAGGACATTACAAAAGTAGCCTACATTCATCTTTATAACTACTACTCCCACACCATGTCAAGAGTTATAGTACTATCATTGAGTTGGCCTTTGGAGACACTCATTTAACTTTAATTCCTGTAAATAGCTTCTTGGATAATTTGAAGGTATTTTCCTCTATCTATCGCAGTTGCAATATCTTAAGTTTTCTCTGTCTTGGAAACTTTAATATTGCATAAGTAGAAGAAGTCAAGACATTAGTCAATATAACATTTTAATTTCATTTTATGAACAACTGACTCACTCCACCCCCTGCTCAAAGCACAGCAATGATAGAGAAGTCACTTTAGAAAAAGAATAACACACTATAATAAATCTCATAAACTGAATTAAATATTTCATCAGACAGATATGGAAGAGAAAAACAGAAAGATAAGTGGATCTGAATCTGCAGATGAGTGAGACCATTACTTCAGAATCAAGCAAGAGACAGTGGAATACTGTTGCAGAGACATGGCTTATTAATTAATCAGCAGGAAGGAGGCAACACGTTGATATTAAGATGATTCAGGAAGGTCTAATAAAGGGACTGATTACCAAATAATGTCAAAATACAATGAAAACATTAGGTCCCTCTACCCTAGAGGAAAGATGTATTACTTTAGACCCCAAATAATGAAGTAGTTACCAGAATAAGAAAGGAAAGGGTAATGCAATGAAAAGTACGTCAGTTCAGTTGAGATAAAGAGCCAATTTTTATAGAACATCTCTAGTCTATTCTGAAAACTGATGGAAATATTCAAAGCAATAAATACTTCAGCCACTCTCTGCTTCCCATTCATCTCTGGCTGGGGCTTCCCATGGCTGGACCTAATCAGTAGTCAGTGGACAAGGATGACCACTGATATTCTCTACAGAGGTTAGTTTCCTTGAGTAAGATCATAATGGACACCATGAGGATAGATAGAGAGGGGCCAACATAATATCTACAATGATGGTGAAAAAAGTGTCTGGCTTTTGACTCAAAACAAACTTTGAGGTGACACACCTCCTCAGATGGCTGAAAAGCCTGGACTGATCAACTCCTGGGGCCCTGATTTATTATATGGACTTGATTATGTTAGAGAAGCAGATGAATCAGTTCTAAGTCCATAATTAAGACCTCAAAAAACTGATTATTGATTAGATATCAAATCTATAATGTATCTACTATTACCACAAGAAAGGATTCCCAGCTAGACAGTATAGCCTGGAAACTGGTTTGAATGAGAACCACAGAGAGTCAGAAGAAGGCAACTACAAGCCTACCAGGTAAGAAAGAGGGGAGCTGAGAAGGACAAGTGAAAGGAAACATGCACACCTACACTCCCACACACACACGTGCACTCTCTCTCTCTAAAATAAAATAAAACTAAATAAAAGAAAAGAATAAACTCAATCAAGACTATAATTTCTAACAGTCACAATGAAATAGGGAGAGAACTATGATAAAGAATATTATCCAGAATGCAATATATATAAATCTATTTAAAAAGGAATAAAACCATGAAAGAGCCAGTAAAAGACATGAGAGTTAAGTTAACAGGCTGTAACATATGTCTTAATACTTAATAAAGTACCAAAGAAAATAAAGGAAATGATAAGGAAGCCTATTTTTAGGAGGAAAAAATTAAGATTTTCCAGAAATATAATGACAGAAGTACTTTGATGAAAGGAATTCATGATGTGCAGAGAAGGTGCACTTTCCTTTGCGTAGGAAAGTAATGAACTTAAATACAAAAGTAAGATAAATTATTAACTTAAAAAGTTGAAATTGATTTAGATAATTTTTTTAATTCTTATTTTGTGTATGTGTCTCTGTGTGTGTGTGCATGCCAAAGTTGAGTGCTTTCTCTGTCATTTACTAATAGGATTCCAATTAATAATAGAATGTTAAATGAGGCAACTTATGCATTTAGAACAGCTCCTAACACCAAAATAAGCACTGGATGATAACTTTTAAAACTATCCCCTATCTTCTACTTATTTAAGAAAATTCTATTTTTACTGGAAACGTGGGACAGAATGCAATTCAAAATTACTTTATTGTGTTTGCTTTCTGCTCATTAAAAATCTTACCCAGTTCCATTCACAAATTCCCTGATACATGAAATTAAAACTTGGTAACTAATTCATCTAGAAAGATCACTGACATGTGATTTCAAGACAGTTATTACCATTTTTAAATCTTTAATTATAAAAGAGTTTGAAAAGAATTCCTTTATTCATACGTTTATTGATTTATTCAGTTATTTTGTGGCTACTCATGTGACATTTTCAATGTTTCATTGTTGATAGTAGATATTCATATAGGAAGTAGAAAAGAAGAAAATTAGTAATCATTAGAATCATTTTTGGCAGTCATACCCTACATGTTTTAACTTAAAAAATATGTATTATTAATTCCATTCCGCAGAAAACTAAAATTTAAAAATTAAATTCAATAATTTTTCTAAGAAATTGGAGCTAATAAGAGGCAGATTGATTAGAAATCATGTCTCCTTTTTTAGAACCCACAACCAAAAAAAAAAAAAAAAGACAGACCCATATCCTACAATTATACAGTGGGTAAGAACTTTATTTGTATGAAGTAATTTATATGTTATCTAATCAATAAAACCCCAAAACTTCATGTGACTGCATTTCCAGAAAACAACTGTACCCAAGATACATGCATGAATATAGAAATTGTTATTTATCCTTTGGAGACGGCATTGACTGTTACTATATAAAATTTTGTATGTAGTTTATTTTTGTCTCCTAATCCCCTTTCCATACAATGGAAGTGCAAGGTTGGGGTGGGGAATACTTTTTACTCTTGGTTTCTGCTACCACCAGGACAGCTACTTCACAAGGTCAGGAGAGGAGGTATATGTAGGTATGGTGCTCAGTATCTGTTCAGAAAAATGGCACCAAATGGGGAATGGTGTGCCTTTGATGCTCCACTGACCAGGAAAGAAGCTTAAATGACAAATTCCATAGTCTAATCCTATCAATTTTAGGGCAACAGAAATTACGATATTAACGGATTAAATTAAAAAATATATTTTTATTATTTCTATTGACATAATATATCCTGAGTTTGTAGACACATTGTTCTACCTGTTTTAAATAATAGACATCTTCGATCAGGAAGGTCATTTGACCTTTGTTTGATTTTGTACAATCTTGATCATTGCAGTTAAGTGGTATAACTTTCCAAATAGCTCTTATTTTTCCTTTCCTCAAGGACCCAAAATAGCATATTTCATGATTCTTCAAATCTTCTGAGTGGCTCCTGTTGCTTCTAGCAACTAAATTTCCTGCCAAGCTTTTACTGTGAAAATCATAGATTTTCTTTTGAAAATTGGTGCATGGAAGAAGTAATAATGTTATTTCAATTATATAATCAACTAAAAGTTGATGTTCTGTTTAAATGTAATTGTAAGAAAAAATAAACAAAATGTCATTGGATTTTATTTATAGTTGATCATAAACATGTAGAAAATAATAAGTCTTTGGATTATGGGATTTCATACATGTTCTAATTAATCCTACTTAATTTCCATCTGAGATAACCGCACTTCGTTTTTCCTAAAACTGATTCTTTTACTTTTTAAATATTTTTAAACTTGATAACACTAAAATTTACTTCACATTCCAAGCGATCACATTGCCTCAAAGCAATGTGGACTATTAATGTTAGGAATGCATGCTCTTTTAACATTTTAAAGACTGTTTTGTAATGATTCTAAGAGATTTTGAATTGCACTGATTGTTTTTTGCATTGGTTGGGTGAATTATAAATGCTTTATAGAAATTTTAAAGAATTTTTATATGAAAGATATTCCAATTACTTTTCATAATAATTCTAGGATATGTTAATTAACATTTTTATGCCTATACTACATATAAAACCTCTGTGATTTATATAGATTTGCTAACTGGATTATGTTACAGTTAAAAGCCTGAGAAAGAAGCAATCTAACTCAAACAAATTTTAGATTTTTAGTTCTTTAATGACTTTTATTCTTCTTCTAATATGTATTTAAGTGTATATAAATGTTTGATGCCCTTTTTATTATGTAATCCTCCGAGGGGCCAGTATTCCTATACCATGCACTATTACCTTGTTATTGCTCCTGGCATAATGCCTTGGCCACAGTAGATTTCAACCATAATTTCAGATGAAATAAATCATTATATGTCAATATGTGTGTGATAAGCTATATGTAACAAAGTCTAACACCGGATAACTGGGTCAAAGAAAGAATAAACCTTAAAAATCCATTAGTCATTGGTGCTTCACAAATGGTGAATGTGCACTGAATCAAAGAACTAACACGGGAAAGTTAAGAAAGTCAGCACTATAGATCTGAATCGTAAAATGTCAAGAAAAATTAGAATATCTAACAGCCAAAGATGATATTAATTAATGAATAATACAAAATAAATCAACAAGATAAGTTTAAAATGCTATACTTATTGAAAATACGGTACATAGGGGAGCCTGGGTGGCTCAGTCCATTAAGCATCCGACTCTTGATTTTGGCTCAGGTCATGATCACGGTTGTGAGATCGAGCCCCACAATGGGTTCTGTGCTGGCAAGGGATCCTGCTTAAGATACTCGTTCTCTCTCTCTCTCTCTCTCTCTCTCTCTCTCAAAAATAAATAAATAAATAAATGTATATGTGTGTATATATATATATGTGTGTATATATATATATATATATATATAGTATATAGAAGTAGATTCAAATTATAGACAAACTTAGATTTCTTACCTCATACCATGCATTTTAAAGTAAGCATATTTCATAAACATTCAAATTATCTGGTATTTTGGATTATTTGTCTTCTTAGACCCCCAATATTACAAACATTTGAAAAGTAAATATATCATTAGTATAATAAAACTCAAAATGTATATGTGGTTAACGAAAACTATGTTCTATGTAATTATCTTGTGGAACTACTTTCTAGATAGCCAGTTTTCTTCAATTCAATTTTCATTGCAATGTATTTTCTAAACAAATATTTTCTTCCAGTTAAGATCCCCTAAGAAGTAAATTCTGATATTGGTGCAAAGAGAATATGTATATGCACATTATGATAGGCCTACTGTAAATGCAAAATTAATGTGTCAACTTAATTTCCCTCCCTCACCTCTGGCTAATTAGCACAAATTAGATTTTATACTAATCTGCCTGAAACGATAGCATTCAATTTGGAAATTTAGAATTTCTACTGATCATAAGAAAACATATTCATACAACTGCTGCAATACAAAATTACCACAAAATCTCTTTAACACAGTGTTTAACTGTATTACAACATAAAATTAAAATTGGGAGTATATAGATACAATTTTTCATTTTAGATATTTACTAGTTACTCATTTTTCTTTTTTTTTTTTTTTTTTTTTTTTTTTTAAATTTTTTCAACGTTTATTTATTTTTGGGACAGAGAGAGACAGAGCGTGAACGGGGGAGGGGCAGAGAGAGGGAGACACAGAATCGGAAACAGGCTCCAGGCTCTGAGCCATCAGCCCAGAGCCCGACGCGGGGCTCGAACTCGCGGACCGCGAGATCGTGACCTGGCTGAAGTCGGACGCTTAACTGACTGCGCCACCCAGGCGCCCCTAGTTACTCATTTTTCTATTTGTACAGGCTATTTCTGTTGAACTTAATTAGTTAAAAATGTAGGGTACATGTATTTTGAATCTGGTACAATAGATTATTGTATCGTACTTGAAGATGTAACATACTTCTTAGTATTTCTGTGTATGCTTTGAAATGAATATGTTTTCCTAGCTTCTGAAGAAAGAATATATGGTGATACTAATTTAAAAGACTTTGCAGATATAACTAAGTATACTAACCATTTGATCTTAAACTTGGAAATTATCCTGAGTAATTTTTTTTCATGTGCCCTTAATGGTGAAAAAGGGAGGTGGAAAAGGATGCCATAGAGAGAGATGTGGCAGAGAGAACACCATTAAATTCAAAGCATTAGAAGGACCCATGATGTACTTCTTCTGAACTGAAGATAGAGACTGGCCACATGAGAAAAAATACAGGCAGCCTCCAGTGCGTGACTGACAGTCAGATAGGAAATGGGAGACTGAGTCCTATAACCTCAAGGAACTGAATTTATCCAACAACCTGTATGACCCTGAATGTAGATTTTTTTCCCTAGATAGGAGCCCAGCCCTTCTGACACCTTAGCTTTGACTTTATGAGGACCTGAGCAGAGAATCCAGCCATGTTATACTAGTCTTCTGATTTCTGACCTACAGAACTGTGAGATAATAAATGTGTGTTGTTCTTAGCTGCTAAATGTATAGTAATTTGTTACACAGCAAGAGAAAACTAACACAGTACTCAAGACGTTATCTCCAAATTAAAATTTCCATCTTTATAAGTTCTTTCTATAGGTGAGCTGGTTAAGCACAGTGGATTTTTTTTTTTCAAAGGAACCTTCAGATGGGGCATTAGAAATAGCATATTTACTAAAAGCAGGCTTCCTGTGAATTCCAGCATCTCCATGGGCAGCTTCATGACCATATCACATAAAACCAGCAATTTAAGTCTCCATAACTGAAGGCTAGTTCTTTTTATTTTTTTTATTTATTTTTGAGACAGAGAGAGACAGAGCATAAGCAGGGAAGGGGAGGGGCAGAGACAGAGAGGGAGACACAGAATCCAAAGCAGGCTTCAGGCTCTGAGCTGTCAGCACAGAGCCAAACGTGGGGCTCGAACTCACGGAATGTGAGAACATGACCTGAGCTGAAGGTCAGAGGCTTCACCCAGGTGCCCCTGAAGGCTAGTTCTTAATTGTCATTTGTAACTGCTTAAAGTCTATTACTTACTAATTACCTTTTTAAGCTTTTGAATTGTTATCTTTAAGAACTCTGACTATTTTAAATTGTATTCCAAAAGCAAGGGTTTGTATGTGTGTGGATATTAAATATATATGATGCAGATCGAATTCTGTTTCTTATTCTAAAGTTAAAATAATTGAATACTGAGCTATGTGTTAAAAAATTAATACAAGGGCCCCTGAATGGCTCAGTGGGTTAAGTGTCTGACTTTGGTTCAGGTCATAATCTCATGGTTGGTGAGTTCAAGCCCTGTGTGGGTCTCTGTGCTGACATCTCAGAGCCTGGAGTCTGCTTCAGATTCTGAGTCTCCCTCTCTCTCTGCCCCTCCCCCACTCGTGCTCTGTCTCTGTCTCTCAAAAATAAATAAAACTAAATAAATATTTAAAAATTAATATAATAAAGGTTTAGAAATATTCTGGGTTTCTGATATACCCTACTGATTTCAAGTGCCAAAGTATTTATACTTAGAATCATTTATAGAGGAGGAGCCAAGATGGCAGAACGGCATGGAAGTTTTGTGTGTCTCACATCCATGAAATACAGCCAGACAAACACTAAACCATCCTACACACCTAGAAAACTGATTGGAGGATTAACACAATAATCTCACAACCTGAACCACAGAAGTCAGCAGGTACACAGCATGGAGAGGTGAATTTGGGGAGCAAGAAGCTGCTGAGGGTAGGGAACTGGTTTTGTGGGTGAAGAGATGACGGAGGCTGGGGAAGGGGGGAGAATACAGGAAAAGCACCCCTCCTCAAAGGCAGCTGGAGAAAAAGTGGAAAACTGGGAACAGCTGAAGGGACTAAACTGAGAAGGGAGAAAGGAGAGGGTTTAAATTCCATTAAGACCGTAAACAAGGGGAGCACAAAGGCTGCAACTCCACAGCTCATTACCTGGTGGTGGTCTGGTGGGAAGGGCGAATCCCCAGGAACAGAGTGGGGTCCGGGAGGTTCTCAGGCCACACAGGGAAAAGCAGTTCCACTGTTGGAAGGACATTTGGTAGAGACTGTTGAAGCCACCTGGTCCCAGCAGACCCCAGAAAACGGCCACATTCGCTGGTGCTGGAGCAAGGTCATTAAGGGTGAAGCCTGGTGCCAGATGTGGCTTGTGATTTTCCATAGTCCCTGAAATGCTGCTGCTACACTGTTTTGCGAACTTTTTATGGGGCGGGCTGGCACCTGGCCACAGTCTCAGGGCAGCAGCTGCAGCAGGGTCCAGCAAGCATTCTTGGGTGCAGCTGACATTCGGCCATTGCTCATTCGTCCATTGCTAGGTGAGACCCTCCCGCAGAGGGGCGGAACGGGTCAAAGCTGCAGCCCTTCAGAAGTAAGGGGCCGGGGAAAACAGCCGCATCTGAGACAAAACTCGGGAGAGAGGTACTGCCTGGGGCTGGTCATGGAGAGTGAAAAAGCAGGGAGTGGAGAAAAGCTGAAGACAGAGGACGGGTGCTCTATTGCTGATCCAGGAGAACAGACTGGGTAGCTGGGTGGCGCCATTTTCACCGCTCCTGTGCATGCGCACAGGCCCCTATGAGCAAAATCCACCCCAGTAGGCTATCAGCGCCATCTAGTGGAGAGTGGAGCTGTTACACTGAGTCCTGCCCAAGTGGGCCAATATCGCTCTTCAAGAACACGAGTCTCACTGCCTGCTTAGTTTAGGGACTATTAAGCACTACATAGACTGACTTCTAGGGGAAAACAAAGTAATTTCAGTCCTACTTCAATCTATTAGCAGGTTTATCTATTCAATTTTATTTATTTTTTTTCCTTTTTCTCTTTTACACTTTTCTTTTTCTTGAATACAAAAAGAGAAAAAAATCATTTTCAATTTTTATTAAAAATATTTTTCTTTCATTTTTATTACTATATTTTTTACTTTTGTGTAAAATTTTTCAAATTCTATTTTACTTCCATCATGTTATTTTAGTCTACTTCAGTGTATTCACCTTTTGAAATTTTCAAACAATTTTCTTTTAATTTTTTCTTCTTTTTTTCTTTTTCTCCCTTTTTCATTGCTTTTCTTTTTCTTGAATGCAGAAAGAGAATAACTTCATTTTTACTTTCAATTTCTATTAAAATATTTTTATTTAATTTTTTACTATACTTTTTGCTTTTATGTAAATTTTGCCATATTCTATTTTACTTTCATCATTTTATTTTAGTCTACTACAGTGTATTCACTTTTTCAAATTTTCAATTTCTTTTTCTGTTTTTATATTTTTTCTCTTTTTCATTTCTTTTCTTTTTTCTTGAATACAGAAAAAGAAAACATTCATATTTATTTTTAATTTTTATTAAAAATATTTTTCTTTAATTTTTTTCTACTACATTCTTTACTTTTGGGTATATTTTTTTCAAATTCTATTTTACCCCCATCATCTCATTTTATTCTACTTCAGTGTATTCATTTTTTTCAAATTCTCAAATGATTGCCTTTTTTTTCTCCCCCCCCCCCCATTTTTTCCCTAATCTTTCAACACCCAGACCAAAACACACCTAGGATCTAGCATCATCTATTCAATTTGTGTGTGTGTGTGTTTAACTTTTAATTTTAATAGTTTTTATTTATATATTTTTAATTTCAATTTTTCTACCTCATTAATTCCTTTTCTCCCTTCAAAATGACAAAATGAAGGAATTCACCCCAAAAGAAAGAGAATGAAGAAACCACAGCCAGGGATTTAACCAATACAGATACAAGCAAGATGTCTGAACCAGAATTTAGAATCATAATAATAAGAGTACTAGGCTAGAGTCGAAAATAGATTAGAAACCCTTTCTGCAGAGATAAACGATGTAAAAAATAGCCAGAATGAAATTAAAAATGCTATAACTGAGCTACAATCACGGATGGATACAGCAGCAGCAAGGATGGATGAGGCAGAACAGAGAATCAGCAATATAGAGGACAAACGTATGGAGAAAAATGAAGCAGAAATAAAAGGGAGATTAAGGCAAAAGAGCATGATTTATGAATTAGAGAAATCAGGGACTCATTAAAAAGGAACAACATCAATCAATCAATTTTATTTGTATGTAATTTAAAGAGTTCTGTGTTATTTTAGTATTATATTAGTATTATATAATTTTATATAATTTGTAATTTATACTATTTAGCATACATACGAATAAATATCCAAATACAGGATTTATATTTGTATAGAAACTTCTTTGAATGCTTGAATTGTTTGGCTCTCTGTTTATTGCCATTGATTTATTCAAACTTTATGAAATATGAACACTTCTAAAAATAAAAGGCTGATATTGATAGAAATACTTTCATTTAGCTCTGGTTTCTTTTACTACTTTTCTTTGAATCCTAAATGGATGTATTCACAAACTAGGCAGGTAATACCAACAAACATATGGGAAACATATGCTCTGTACAAAGATGTTTAAATACTTTGTTAACACTAGGCAAAAAAGACAAAATATATCTTCATGCCAAATTCATCACTCTACAACTTTGTGACTTCCAGAACTATCTCTCATTGCCTTCCATATTCTTTTAATTCCTATAAAAAGTTTCCTTCTCACTGTGTTGTACATACTTCTTCCTCTTCATTCCATTATCATTCTCTCCTCCTTCTAAAAAATTGCTGAATTAGACTGTTTGCTCTGAAAGACACTGAGATTAATATAGGCTCCAAGAAAAAGAAAAACAAAAAAAAACTTCTTTCATCTCAGACATCTATTTGTGATGTCTGCCTAGGGAAGAGAATGAGGGAGTGGCTACATGAATGCATTTGCATTCCCTGTCTTAATCCATGCATGCATCAATTTACCCATAGAGTTATTGTTTAATTATTTATCTTTATTCTAATGTATCAGATTTCCCAATTTCTAAATAAGATTTTGTTTAGCCCAAAGCATATATGATATTAAAATTAAGTTTATATTAATACTTTTTGTTTTACCAAGATCTACAAAGGATTTGTAGAAAAGTTTGGGCTTTTAAAATTTCTTTACAAAACAGAATCAACCAGGAAAATACTTAGCAATGTTCCTTTATGTAGTGATTCTGAGTTTCATTTGTAATTTATTTTCAGAAACACTATTTGGTGCTTTGCTTTCTACTAGTTTAATTATGGTACAAAATGAATAAGGATAGACATTACTGTGTGTTTTCTAACTACTGCATGACAGAAGTTTTCATAATAGGTATAGAAACACATAAAACAGACACCAAACCCAGATTTTGCTTGATATTAGAAATGAGCTGTATATATATATGGTCCCCAACTTGTGGCATTGAAAAGCACATTGGTTTTGGATAGCTATTCCTTTTTCTTTCTTCCCACATCCACCAAAATATATAGTCAATGACTAGAGTATAATAAGAATAAATTCATATTGAATTGAAAAGGTGTTGCAAGTGGTCTGTTAGGAATAAAATGAGAATTTCAGGATTTTTATAAGAAAATAGCTGAGAGGTTATGCTGTAGAGATTAGAAAGAAAAATATGGGTGAATAATGGAAAATAAGTAGCCATTAAGTAGAGACAGGCTTAAGAAGACAGGGTCTCTCCCTGAGGACTCAATGTACATGTAATTCTGTCTGGCAATAACTTGGTTTAACATTCAGTTTAAACAACTTTTATCTAACAAAGTATCTTAGTATTTAAGTCTAGTACAGTATCCTATCATCATTTTAAAAGAAGCCTCCTTCAGGTCATTTTAGGCTTTTTATGATATACATATTACCAAGTGTTGGCATTAAAAAAAGGAAAGAAATGCATTAAATCTAAAAATATACACAATGTTATTAATAATCTGAAAATGCCTTAAAAATATACGCTACATGACAATTAAATGCAATGCACGATCTACAATTAGAATCTAGATCAAAACAGCTAAACAAAGCACAACAAAAAGATGTAAATATGCTCATTCAAAACACAATTTGGAATCACTGGAAAAACATGACTATGGACCGTATATTAAAACTAATTCTACATTAATAGTAAATATCTTGAGTGTGTTAACTTATGGTTACCTAGCTGAATGTTTGATATTTGAGATAGCTGAATAAGAATTTAGAAGTGAAATATTATAATATCTCAAGTGTTACTCAAATTATTCTGCCTATACAGAAGTGCAGAAATATATACAAATATAAAGAGAAATAAAGCAAATGTGGTAAATTTGTTACTCATTGGAGAATCTAAGTTAAATTATGTGAGTATTCATTATATTATTCACATAGTTAAATTTTTTCAAAATGAAATGTTGGAAAAATTAATAAAATGGTTAATAAATAAAATATATACAAATAGCATTCTAAATAGTTCTCCTGAGTTTTTCAATATATTATAGGTTAAAAATAAATTGAAAGAAAAAGTAATGCATTGTTCAAAAAGACTTGGTTGATTAAATTAAGGGTTGCTCCATGGTCAGACACAACATATCTAACATCACTTTCTACCACAAAGCTCTTATTTAATTTTTCCTGAGACTGTGCGTACTGTGATCCTGAATTATGATGTAAACTTAGAATGATTTTCCATAGTCACATTTATCATTTCCTACCTTGTATTTTCACATAACTACTAAAACTATTTTGGTATGAGTTTCAGATAGATGAAATAAGTTTCAATACAGTTAATAATGATAGAAACTTGTAATACACACTTTATTTAATTAAAAATATACTCAATGAAGCATTATTAAGTGACCTAATTGTAATGAATTTTCATCTTTATATCATGTAAATATTTAACAATACTATTTAGTCAATGCCTTCTCTCAACAAAATAATACATAAAATCAATGTTTTCTTTCAATAATTTTACCTAACCAGGCCAATTAAATTATTCAATGATGATTATATATCAAATTCTCACTTAACAAATTCACTTTTATTTATATATAAATTGATGTGTATAAATATAAATATTTATAGAAACATTTAGATTTTCATTTCCATACTTTCTCAAGTTTAGGCTATAAATCAGCTTCATTTACTAATTTTATTTTTCCGTGCCTTTCTTAAGTCTTAATACAATTTTTCTTACTCTTAAAGTTTTTGACTCCAAATTTGCATCAAATAACTCATTTTTGGAAAACACACATGCATATACACACACAAACAATATCTTTTCTAACTTGTCAGGCTTGATCTGAGAGAAAGAAAAGGAACTAATCTGGCACTCACAAAGCTGAGACTTTGTGTTCTCCTGTTGAACATAAACAATTTAACAAGCCATCAATATCAAACAAGGCCATTCTGTCACCTTGATAGATCAAAAACACAAAAGTACTCTATAATCATACCTGAACCCAGACAGGTTCGTGAACATTGTGCAAAACACAAAAAGATCACCATCCTGCATCCATGCTAATATGAATCACTGCTGCTTATTTAGTAATTACAGATTTAACCTTGCTCTAATTTTTCCACCATGTTGATAAGATTAAGATAGATAATAATAAATACCCTGCTTCTTATTCAGATCAAAGACCACTTCTTCACATTTTCCCCCAAATCACCCAACAGAAGCCAAAATACTTTATAGTAATAAATGGTCCTAACACTGTACCCACACCTCCCACTGTTCCTCATGGTGGGGCATGGCAGGGAACAATAAAGGATACTTGTTCAAGCATTGACATATTCTTGGTTTCAGTAGAAGAGACATGACAGATGAGTTAGAAGTTCAGATAGTAAACTACTGAGTATTATTTCCATGGCATTTTGATTTGGTGTAGCCAAATTCCCTAGAATTTTATGTCCTAACAGAAAGAAAAATATCTTTTCTACATAGAAAGATATAATGGAATATATTGAAATATAATACATGAAAACCGGGGTTCCTGAGTGGCTCATTCAAGTTGAGCGTATGACTCTTGATCTCATCTCAGGTCATGATCTCATGATTGTGGGATCTAGCCCTACATTGGGCTCTGCACCAAGCATGGAGCCTGCTTACGATTCTCTCTCTTCCTCTGCCCCTCCCCTCTGTTCACGCTCTAAATATATTTATATTTACATTTATATTTATTTATATATTATTTGAAAACAATTGGGGAAGTAAAACAGTAAAATAATCTAACATACAGCTTATTTTAGATTTGATTCATTATGATAATATCACTAAAATGTGGCTATTAAAGAAAAATTCTATTTTGATCAAAATAAGGTATTTCTGCTTGATAGGATAAGAACCATGCTATGAAATTTTCATAGAATTCCTTGTTTTGTTTACCCACTTGCAGATTTTAGTGTGAGAATTAATTTGAGATAAAGCATTAGCTAAAAACTATAAGAAAACATCATTTAAACTTCATATTCAAATGGCAACTAAAGAAAATCTAACAATGGCATTTAATTGTTAAAACCAAACAGCAAGCTTAAGGAAGCTTCACAATTACCAATGGGAATGGTTTGAAATTTCAATATAGTATTGGCATAAAATACTGCAGGGAATCTTCTGAACTTCTTTATGTAAATGCACAGTATTATGGACATATATCCACACGTTATGAATAAAGTAAATATTAAGTTAAAAAATTAAAAATCATAAAATAATACATTTGTCTTAATTGCATCTTCAAGATGTTAAACAACCAGAAAAAATATATAATAAGAAAATCAGTGTCATCTGATTAAATTGGCTTTCAGTTCAACCCAAACATTAAAGTGAACTGTTCTGCATAAAGACAGAAGTATGCTTTGTTGAGGCAAGATGTCTACATTTTTGTGTGTGTGTGTGAAAATAAAGGCATCACATTAAGGAATCTGTATCATTTTTAACACTCTAAATATGACTACATTTTGTGTGCTGTGAAGTTAAACGTTATGAAATTTTAACATATTTTTAATATAATTGTAATAACTAGGATGGGACTATCTAATTACGTTGGAAAGTATTTCTATTTTCAGCATCATCATCCAAAATTAGTTTTCTCACCAGAAAATAGTTACCCATATGATTAATTTTAAGTTGTGCAATCTAATATTTATTTGGAAGTGTATTTTATTAACTGGGGTTGAAATATCTCATTATCTTGGAAAGGTAATTGCTTTTTTACTATTGCTTCTTTTAGCATCACCTACAATGAGTTTTATTACCAAAAAGCATGTATCTTCTAATTAAGTTTAGGTTTGCACTACATGTAGGAAATGCGTTCTCCTAGCCTATAAATATTGAGACAACTTTTGTTGGTACTCCATTTTTGATACTAGAAGCTATTGAAGATAGGAGTCATTAGTGGATATTTCAACATGTTCCACATTCCAATTCTCTTTAAGTGTTCGATAGGGAAATATTTTACTACCTTCTAAAATTTCTTATGTCCTTTTAAAAATAAAAATAAACCAAAAAAAAAAACTTTCCATCAAATATCCCTTTTCTGGATTTGAGCATATAAGTTGTTGATAAAAAATCTTTCCTTGATGTTTAAAATATTTTTCCTCTGTATTCCTCCATTATTTGTATGCATTAGTAAATAAAATGAAGTATAAGGATTTGAACAAATTAAAAAGGGAAGGTATAACATCTAAGGTTTATTTTATTGAAAAACCACCAGCTAAGTCTTTTGTCATGAAGAATGGGCAAATATGAGACCCAAGAATACATGTATCAAAAGATGAAAACAAATTTAGCTTAGAAAATAAATGTCTTGAGAAAATGTTCAATAAAGGAAGAAGCCATTTTATTTATTTTTTTAATATGAAATTTATTGTCAAATTGGTTTCCATACAACACCCAGTGCTCATCCCAACAGGTGCCCTCCTCATGCCCATCACCCACTTTCCCGTCCCTCCCACCTCCCCATCAACCCTCAGTTTATTCTCAGTTTTTAGGAGTCTCTTATGGTTTGGCTATTTTAGAGAACTTTTTGAATCCCTTGATAAAAAGAAAAAAAAATGGTCTCATTGAAACAGAAGACAATAGGCTCAGATGGGAGGGGAAAAAAGACTAAAGAAATGGGATTCAGATAATATTTAAAACTTGTAATTAAAATAGAGTTAGGTTCAACAAGAACTATAGAAATAGAAAAGAAAAAGAATTTAAAACAATGAGAAAAAATTATACAAACCACACCAATTAGCATAGAAAGAGGGATGCCCATGTGGCTCAGTTAAGCTTCTGACTTTGGCTCAGGTCATGATCTCACAGTTCATGAGTTCTAGCCCCTCCTTGGGTTCTGCACTCACAGCAGGAAGCCTGCTTCAGATTCTGTGTCTCCCTCTCTCTCTCTCTCTGCCCCTTCCCCACTCACACTCTCTGTCTCTAAAAAGTAAATATTAAGCACTTAGAAAAAGAATAGAGGGGCACCTGGGTGACTCAGTTGGTTAAGTGTCTAACTCTTGATTTCAGCTCAGGTCATGATCTCATAGTTTATGAGTTTGAGCCCCACATCGGGCTCTGCACTGATGGTGTGGAGCCTGCTTGGGATTCTCTCTCTCTCTCTCTCTCTCTCTCTACCTGCTCACTCTGTCTCAAAATAAGAAAAAAAACTTTAAAAAGAATAAAAAATAAAAAAGAATAGAAATAAAATTAAAAATCATAATTAAGAGAATTTTCTAATAAAAAAACTGAAATGGAAGAGGATAAAGGTATACCATATACCCGCCAAAACAGTTAAAAATGTTTTTTCCAGCAAGCATTTGAAGAGTAAAAAAATGATAAGTATAAAGATTATGTTTTAAAATATATATATCAAATTTAGAATGACAAAAATAGCTCTGACACCAAACACATTAAGTATTTTAAAAACAATGGTTTGATTCTCCATCCCTAGATTAGATTGATTATTGGGCAGAATAGGGGAAAACTGTGGGGATGGATAAAGATACAATTTACCACCTTACACAGAAAGATAATTGAAGATATCTTTTTTGGTGACTTAAATGATTGGAAACTACAGATATAATCATATCTTTTGTCAAGTTGCAAGACAATTACTACCAGGAATATTTAAAGGGCTTTTATTTTCAAAAACAGTAAATAATAAAACAATAAAAAAATAGGGGAAATGAAAGAATAATAAATAAGCATATAAAAATAAAATACTAGGGGTGCCTGGGTGGCTTAGTCAGTTGAGTGTCCGACTCCTGATTTCAGCTCAAGTCATGATCCCAGGGTCATGGGATATAGCTCTTATGCTCACCACAGAGCTGGCTTGAGATTCACTTCCTCTCTCCTCTCTCTCTCTCTCTCTCTCTCTCTCTCTCTCTGCCCTTCCCCTGCTCACACACGTGCACGGACTCTCTCTCTAATAAAATTTTAAAAATTTATTTAAAAAATGAACCTTCTTTTCAAGTATCTGTGGAATAAAATTAATCAAATACTTTTTAACCCCCCCAACTACTCTAAAATATGCCAAGCCATAAATTTTAAAAAGAATAATACTAATGAACTAGGCTTCAATGATCCAAATGTAGCTATAATAATTGGCATCTTCCCCTAACTGAAAATTTTATTAATACAATTAAAATAATTATCAACATCACTTAAAAAATGGGAGTGACAAACTATAACTGTGTAGGGATGTATAATATGATACATTTAAGCTATGCAAATTATATGACCATTAACAACCTACTTCTAAAAATCATTGCCTGTCACTGGAGGTATTGACAATGTTATATTATTTGAAGATGCAATTTTGTATACAATTTGATTTCAACTTTAAAAAAGGATGTATATTGTACAGCAAAGAGTAAAGGGAATATTTTACCATATTAACTGTAGTGATTTTTAGTGATATTATGAATACACTTAAAAAACAGAATTTAGATTTTTTAAAATATTCCACATTAAGCCATTACTTTTGAATAGAAAGTGTATTTTAAAATAAAACACCATAGGAGATACAAAAACTAATGTACATTTATAAGAAATAGAATATCTGAAAGACATAAGCACACTCATCTGCCAACCACCAAAAGTATGTGAGTGAGCTGTAAGGCCAGATGAATTACAATAACCCAGGTAGTAATCAGACTAATTGACTTTATTCAGTCATAGCCATGATCTGCCAGGATCTGACTATAACAATCAAATTGTGACCTTTCTTCTTGTTTGGTATATCTGTTCTTTTCCATCCCTTCTTTCTCTCCATTTTTAGGTCCTAACCATTGCAACAGTTTACTGTGTATGTACCCAACTCATGCTTTCTCTCCTTGCTTAATGATGCAGTTCCCCATTATTGCAATAAACTATTCCACGATTTAAGTTAACCTTGAAACAAAAGCTAATTAGAATTAGGATAAGCCTCTTTTTATGTACAAACTAGGTCAGAAAATGTTTAAATAATAGCCAGAAAAATGTAGGTGCCAAAACTCCAGTCCAAGACTTTTAAAGTGACAGAAAAATAAAGTACCCGTGTGTAAACCACTCTTTGTCAATCTTGCCAAGTTTTAAAAAATACTGGCATTATATTTATTTTTCAAAGAGAAAGAGCTCTGACATTTGTAGTCAGTGAACTGCTTAATTTAAAATTCAAGTCACATCAGACATTTGTGTCAGATTTTTTAAAATTAGGTTTTTAATTTTAATTCCAGTATAGTTAACAACCAGTGTTATATTAGTTTCAGGTGGACAATATAATATTAGTTTCAGGTGGACAATAATTCTATACAGTACTCAGTGTTCATCATAAGTGTGCTGTTTCAGATTTTTTACAACATTTTGCAAAATACTACAGTGACTTCAGGCCACTCTGGGAAACATTTGACTTGAACAACGATGTTCATTTGAGGGACACCTTAGAAAGGGAGGAGAGCATGGTTTCTCAGACTCAATGGGCAACACATTTTCGTGGTATGTAGACACCTCCAAATGGAATTCTGATTTAAAAATTTCATTCACTTAAATGAAATCTGATGACCTTAAACAACAACAAACTACTTTCCCAAGTAAATCCCCCTTTTCCTTGGTTTTCAACTGCTTCCCTATATACTGTTCTCCACATCCCTATTGTTCCTTTGATCTCTCTTCTCCTATAGCTCCAGCATTCCTCCTTCCCTGGTCTATACCCCTATATTTTCCCAGTGACTTTCTTAAGACCCCAAGAATACAATTGATTCTAAATATCCATCCTTCTCATCATCCAGGTATTCAAGCAACTGTAGATTTAAACTTTGGATCCAAAGTGGTCTCAGAACTACAATTAAGAATTTCCTGAAATCCAGACAACACCAGCAAGTATTAATAGAAAAATATGGAAAAAAATAGAAGAATATGTAATTCATTTGGTTGCATACACCTCGGAGTTACCTGACCTCCGTCAAATTATACACTTAGTAATTTCAGATGGCAAATGCTATATTGCAAAAACAAAAAAAGTCAATTTGTGGACACCACAGCAGTCATTGTATGCTTAAATATAGTACTGAGTAATATTTTATTGTCTGAATGTACCATACTTTATCCATTTACCTACTGAAGGAAATCTTGGTTGCTTCCAAGTTTTGGCCCTTATAAATCAAGTAGCTATAAACACCCTTGTGAAGGTTTTTGTGCGGATACAAGTTTTCAACTTCTTTGCGTAAGTACCAATGAGAGAGATCACTGGATCACAGGAGTACATTTAATTTGTAAGATACCATGAACTGTCTTTCAGAGTGGCCATACCATTTTGCATTCCTACCAACAATGAATGAGAACTTCTGCTGTTCTACAGTCTCCCCAGCATTTGGTGTTCTAGATTTGTTCCACTCTAATAGGTGTGTGATAGTATCTCACTGTTGTTGGAAGTTGCATTTCCCTGATGATGTATGATGTGCAGCATATTTTCATATGCTTATTTGTTGTCTGTATGTTTTATTTCATGTGGTATCTGCTAAGGTGTCTGGCCCTCTTCTTTTCACTGCACTGTTTGTTTTCTTATTGTTGAGTCCTTTTTTCATTATCAAATGTTCTCACTTCCTTGCCTGCCTTTCAGTCTCTGTCATAAAAAAGTCACAAAATCTGAACCAATAGCTACAGCAAAAGCTGAAGTAATAGGCTTTATTTCCAAAGCAGCTTTGTATTAGGGGAGTAAGTTGTACACATTTAAGTGTTGAGGAAATTTGTAGATATAAATATTTAATTTTCACTTTATTTTATATACTATTAAATAAAAACACCTAAGTGTTGTTTCAATCTGAAATCCAAGCAAGATGATTTTAATTGCCATTGTATTGATTCACACCATAATGAAGAAACATGAAAGAACAAAGTAGAAAAATCTAGAATGAAGGTCAAAAGATAGATCTACACCAGACAAAGGCCGAAGGAAAAGTGCTTAGAAAGGTACTGGAGAAGCTGCTATTTAACAAAGAAATGCAAAAGGCCTTTTTTCACAAAAAACTCATTTTTACTGCTTAGGAATTAACCAATTAAGAATTTCATTAAAAGCCCATATCCTCACAATCCAATGAATGAAATAATTAAAATGTTTAAAACACTGTATTAAATATAGAGTTTGTAATGTTCCCTAGCTGTTACACCCCTAATGTAATGTAATGTTTTCCCCCAAAATATCTTTCCACTAGAACTTTAAATTCTAAGCAGCAACATCAAAGAAATGAATATTTGAAAAAAATATTCTTATCAACTATAAAAAATAAAAAGTCACTTTAATAATCTTGCACTGGGTTTTTTGGGTCCTCATATCCTTAGCAATAAACCAGAGGACAACCAAATGTCTCCAACATAAATTTTCAATGCAAAATTCAATAGTGTGCCAATAAGTCTCATTGGTGTTGAAGAAAAATCTATTTGAAGGTAACATATTCCACACAGATAGCATTGCCTTCATACATGAAAGGATGGGTGCTGATAGAGGAGACAGAAAAGACTCAGATTAATATAATCATGTGAACATAATGTTTGTGGCCTTAGAGTGCCTTTTCTTTAAACTTTCAAATTATTGATAGTGTACACACAAGATGGAAATAACATTTTATTTAAAAGTTTATTTTGCTCTTAAATAAAATATATCAGACTTCATATATCAGAGAAAGATGAACTGTTTCAGCAGAAAGTGCAGAAATCATGCAGAGAGTTGTAAATACGAAACTACTGACCACTTTGATGCCTTGCATTGTTAATTTAAAGATAAATATGCAAGAGGTATCTTACATTAATGTGGTTATGTCATGTACAAGATTTTACATGCTGATCTGCTACTCAAAAATTTTTGATAAATCAAGTGTCTTTGTATTGTCTTTTCACAGTTAAACTACAAACAGATAACAGTTTTGATGCCAAATGCATGAAGAAAGGAAGCATAAGCTTCCCCTTACTCTTTAAATAAAAGCCAAACACCGGGTACTTATGATAGACTTTTATTTAAGAAAACTAATCCTGCTGACTGCTGCCCCAGTGTGGTGCAATATTAAACATCAGAGACTTGAAGAGTAGAAGAAAGATATCTGCCCAACACATCTCCCTAGCAAGATCCTTTCAACAGGTTAAGAAATGAAAAGCAAGCTGAAAAATAAAGTTTCATAGTTTTTTGAAAAATCGGCACCTTGCCTATCTTTTCATAGCATTGAAATGCTTTCACTTATTGAGAGTGTTTTACCTCTATTTGCATAACAGATTAATAAGGAACAAACCACCCTTCCTATGTCAGATGTAAATATTAAATATTAGTGTAAGACTAAATGAGTGTATTAATAGAAGACATAAAATATCTAAAGAGAATTTTTCTGGAAAACAAAACTTGGCAATGTATATAGGTTTTATTACTATAAATCAGGATGAATTTTTATGTCTTTCATTTTATTTCACAATTAGTTAATCTACACTTCAGAAAATAAGGATTGGTTAACAAAATACTTTCAAAAACAAAAAATATTAGAAAGTAAAATTTATACACACAAACATCTTTATGCATTAGTACAAGTTAGAAATGATATTTAAATAATCTATCCAATATTCCCCTTTCAAAATACAATTAATTATATGTTTATTACAAACTTTTTAGTTATAAGGCAATCTTATTATTCTTCATTGGTTCTTGCCTTTCTGTCAATGATTATTATAATATCTCTAATGCTGACAGTTTAATTTCCATATATTTTACTTCACTATCCATTTTCTATAAATAGAACAAGGGATTCCTAACTCTATACTCACACCACTAAAAGCAAATAGCTGAATTAACACGGTTCACCTTAAAAGTATTTTAAAGTGTTCTAAGAATTTTATGATAAAATATCTTTAGAAACATGGGAGCCCATTTTACACGGGCTATTCTTGACTCCAAGGAACCCATACTGTCAGATGGACTATACTCAGCTCACCAATATTTTTTCTTTTGTGTTGTTTCTTTTTTATTTCAACATATATTTACTTTTTACAAGATTAGTAACATTCTTTTTTTAATTAGTAACATTCTTTTTTTTATTTATTTATTAGTAACATTCTTTTTTTTATTTATTTATTTTGAGAGAGAGAGAGAGAGAGAGAGAGAGAGAACAAGTAAGCATGAGGAGGGGAGGGGCAGAGAGAGACAGAATCCCAAGTAATCTCCATGCTGTCAACACAGATCCCAATGCAGGGCTTGATTTCACAAACCAGGAGATCATGACCTGAGCTGAAATCAATAGTCAGATGCTTAACTGATCAAGCCACCCAGGTGCTCCAAGGTTAGTAACTTTCTTAACATGTATTATTAAAATTAGGAGAGTCAGTAATAAAATTATTCCTCTTGGTTCTATGTTCTTCACCATGGGAAGAGCCAGAAAATTTATAAAAACACTTTTATTTGAAGTTTTAGTAAAATATGTTTGTCACTACACTTGAATTATTTATCATGACTATGTTGTAAAAATAAGATGAACTCTAAAAAGTAATAGTACCGAAAATGTGTACATGTCCTCTTAGTTATTCAAAGTAAGTTTTCAAGAGTATATTTTACGTTCTTCCTAAATTCACTGAGAGAATAAGGCTGCTAGAAAGTATTTTATTATCATTTATAAAAGCAAAATTTAAAGTTCAAAATGTTTAGATGACTTGACCAAGATCATACGATTTAATAAATGACAAAACAGAACTAAGATCTAGGTTTTATTCTTTCTATTACACAATTCCTCTATACAACATGCTGCTAATCACAGAAAGAAAATGAATAAAAAATAAAACTAATAACTACATATTAAATGGTTAAAGAAAAATAAAAAATTGGACCTTAAGTGACATTTTCAACCCAGGAATATCCTCTATGTTATGTCATAAAATGGGTAGATACGTTTTTCTAATGTAGAGTTCTGTGTCTACAATTTTTCATCTAGTCTTAACATTCTAGATAAATATGGTGCTCACAAAGAAGCAAGTCAATGAAATAAACCTATAATTGCTTTTATATTTTCATTAAACACATATCAGATCATGTAAATTCTCTTAACTATATCACACCACTCACCACGATCATACCAAGAACATTTGAAGGCCATCATTCTAAATCATCTTGATTTTCACATGAAAAGAATCTAGATTATAAGAATATGGGGACAAGAATTGAGAGTGTGCTCTCAGGTGTGAGCTCTTCAGACGTCTCCCATCTTTGGCACACAAGAGCTTCTATAATTGTGATGCCCAAGTTGTTTGTATAAGACTGGTGTAGTAGGAAGAATGAGTTGGGGATGTTGCCAGAGTCACTAATGAAACTTGGCTCACTGAGCAACTGGTTGCCATATGCCTACACACATAATGCAGAGAGAAGGAAAAAGAAGACAGAAAAGAGGGGGAGGGAATTAAATATATTATCTGACTTCCACAGTTCTTTTTCCTGATATATTTGAGGTGATGCAGTTTGGAAACTATTACAGTTTATTTTTAAGATGACATTGGCATAAAGAGCCAAGCAAACTTTGAACTTTAAAAAGAGTATTTGAAAGCAAATAGGAAGCATCATCCTCTTATTATAAAGAGTATAATAAACCCTCCATGACTTCAAGAATATCCATTAAAAGGAAAGTAAAAGGAATGGAGGGAAAAGGCTTTGAGTGTAGGGCAAGAATGTTAAATGATGGCCACTTGAGGACAGATTAAGAACAAACTAGGAACAAATAAAAGGAAACTTTGTTTCTCTTAGTAAGTAATGAAGTTAGAACCCATTAAAACAATTTAATACCATAAAAACATCAGTAAGAAAAACAAAACACAAGTATGGAATTATATATTTAAAATTAGTATCAAGAAAAAACAGTGCCAGCAAACATTGCAATTTGTAGGTTGTTGGAGGCCTTTATGCACAGAAAGAGAATCCTCAGCCATGTAAAAGGGAAGAATATCGTGTGTGTGTGAGTGTGTGCGTGTGTGTGTGTGTGTGTGTGTGTGTGTGTGTGTTGAAAACAAGCAGACATTAAGAGTTAAAGGAGAGGGCATCTCAGATTATGAGATCAGACAGAGGAATTGTGACTTTGACTTATTCTGTCATTGTTCTGGCAAATTTGGGGTAAAATATCTAATTTACATTAATGTGGAATATTTTATTTCTAATCCTAGGCAATCAACAAAGGCAGAAAACCTGCCGTAAAGAGCTTATCTCTTTGATGAAGGAAAACATTTTCAATCACTGCACTATATTACAATTAAAATCTAAAAATGTAATGTAAAAATATTATAAAGATAAGATACATGCTGGAAGTTATCATGGCAGAATTACAAATTCTTAATATTTAAGAAATAATTGGGTATGCTTTTTCAGAAATAATCTGTTATCAAAAAAATAATCTGGGGCACCATGGTGGCTCACTTCATTAAGCATCAGACTCTTGGTTTCAGCTAAGGTCATGATCTCACAATTTGTGAGTTCAAGCCCCACATCAGACTCTGTGCTGACAGTGCAGAGCCTGCTTGGGATTCTCTCTCTCCCCCTCTCTCTCTGCCTCTCCTCTGCTTGAGCTCTCTCTCTCTCAAAATAAAAAAAAATAAACATAAAAAGACAATCTGTTATTAAATGCACTGATATCTTTGAGCATATAGGTATTTTCTATAACATGATGAAACAATGCATTTTCTTTTTTAAAAAATAACCATTTTGAGGTATAATTTATATATGATAAGACACTCATTTTAAGCATACAGTTTCCATGAGTTTTCACAAATGTATACACCTGCTAGATAGTTACCACAATCAAAACATAAAACACTTCCATAACTCCCAAAAGTTCCTCTGTTTCTCTTCCTATTTAATTCCATATCTGGCCCCAGGCAACAACTGATCTGCTTTCTGTCACTATAGATTATACTTTGTGTCTAAATGCTTTTGTCAGCACAATGTTTTCAGATCTATGCCTCCTGTTCCATGTATCTGTTGTTTATATTTCATATTACCAAGTGGTACAGTATTGAATAAAAGTAGGAAGAGTGGACATTCTCATTTTATTGCCAAACTTAGGGGAAAATAAGTCAGTCTTTCATCTGTAATTCTGATGTTAATTGTCAAGTGTTCATAGATGTCTTTTATTCAGGATATGGAATTTCCATTCTACTTGTTTACAGCCATTATCAAAAGTTAATTTTCAACTTTGTCCAAACATTTTTCTATATCTATTATGATGATTTTATGTTTTTCTCCCTATTCTAGTATGGTGAATTCAATGACTTTTTATTCGTTAACCAATCTTGCATTCCTAGGATAAACCTCACTTAGTCATCACTTGATCATTACATATCCTTTTTAATTTGTTGATGTATTCAATTGCTAACAGCTGGTAATAATGTCTGTATCTATGTTCATGAGAGATATTGGTCTATAGTTTTCTTGTATTGTTTTTGCCCAGTTGGGTAACCTAACTAGGAAACACTGTCTACCTAAAATAAGTTGAGAAGCATTTCTTCCCCATTCACCTTATGAAAGACATTGTGTGATGTTGGTACTATTTCTGTCTTAAATATTTATAGAATTCAGAATGAAGCCACCTGAGAAATCAATTTAAAAAATTTTAAATCCTGAACGAAAGCCCTTTATGTAAAAGTGTAACATTTTAGTAATGAAATAAGAACTTATTGGGATGAGTGCTGGGTGTTGTATAGAAACCAATTTGACAATAAATTACATTTAATATAAAAAATAATGAAATAAGAAATAAAGATTACCATCTCTTATCATTTTCATAAACATGTTAATGTTCATTTCCTAGAATTGTGTTCATTTGGTGTATTTTAACACATATTTGAGTGCAGGTCTATGAGATTAATAAGACCGCATTTATATGCTTAAATCAATTACCCTTGTCTCTACTTTTCCATCCTCCCCCAAACAAAAATCTAACAAATCAATATTTAAAATACAGATTAATATTAAAATATGTCAAGTCTGACAACTTGTTGTTGTTATTATTATTATCTCTAGTCTTGTGTTTTCATCCATTCAGTTTAAAGCCACTCCTTGATAACTGCATTAGTTGCTAAAAAACTAAAAGTAAATTGAACAAGAATATCAATATTCAGTGGAGCAAGAAAATGGAAGACTCATAAAACTGTATATTATGAACAGTGGCAGAGTTTTACAAAGTGTATTTTGCTGTTACTGAGGAAGTTCCTCTCATGACTCTTCAAAGTTTAAAAACAACTTTCTAGAGACAGTGATACTTGGACTGAGTTCTAAAAGATATTTAGCAAATAGGTAAAAATCAAGCTTGTGACAGTATGTTTCAATGAGAAAGAACAGCATAAGCAAGTGCATGAAGGAAGAGAACAATATGAATGAAGTATACAGAGAATTGCAAAGAGAGCTTCATTACAAAGACTTATGGTTCCAAGCTTCCCCAAAGTCTTTCAGAACAGAGTGTTAGAGAAGGATTATACTACTTCAGCATTAGGTTACACTTCAAGAATAGATGACTCAATCTCCTCAGGCTTGGGGGTTCCTCAAGGGCCTGTCGTGGCTGAAGTGCCATGGAGGGATACAAACTGCAATAAGCATCTGTTCCCCAAGGATGGGGTTATATATCACTTCTTGTAAACTTACACAAAATATGATTAGAACCTTGATAAGATAAAGTATGAAGCTAGAGGAAGAAGGGGAGCTTAAGAGATCAGCCCCTTCCAAATCACTGAAAGCCTTGTAGGCCACATTATAGAAACTGGACTCAGTTCTCATAGTGATAGTGAAAACCAGAAGACATAGGAGTTTCAGGTAGAACACTCTTCAGGCTGAGAAAGGCAAGAATTGGGGGTGCTAGTTAAACCATCTTCTCTCTAGGGAATGACAAGCAGTACACTTTTTACACGTACAACTCTATGCTATGAACATACCCACATGTTTCACTGTTTGGAGAACATAGAAGATGGGTTGTAATTATGTGAATTTTATTTTCCTTAAAGCACTTCATCTTCTAATTAACTTAACCATAAAAATTTTCACATTAAAAGGCAATCTTCCAAGTTAAGTAATGCAGGTGACATTATTATTCATCATTCCTCAGGGTTTTTTTAAGCCCATTTTTTGTAACCTAAGTTTTTCAAACAGCATCATGAAAGATTTCCTTTGGCCTATTAGTACTTTAGTAACATTTAAATCTTTGATTATAATGAGGAAATATCCTGTCAAGAAATAAAATTTATTAGAGAGAAACACATTTTAAGATATAAAAATTAAATAATGATTCTATTGTCATATCATTCCAGCTACTACTGAGATTCCTAGTTTAGGGTCCATATTCAAGCAGTATAAGGTATAACTTTAAGGTAGAATTAGGTGCCTATGATTAAATCTTGTTCTGAATTTACTTCACTGTAATTAAGGACTCACGAAGAAGAATAAGGGAAGGTAAATGTGAGCATGAGGCCTTTGGGAATATGAAAGGTGGATAGGAAGCAGAAATGATAGGATGAAGATATAAATATGCATCATTTTTGTACCTTTGAAGTATCCATTCTTCTTTCTTCTCACAAAATAATGAGAAAATTGGAGGCTGAACATTGGAAGTGGTGATTTTTCTGAGCCACATTTAGTGGTAACACATTAAGAAAAGTGACTTACAGTTATATATGTTGAATCTAGTAAATTCTATATTATATACATTTGGTAATAATTATTTTTGGCTCTATATTATAACCAAACTTATACACTCAACAGTGTAACTAAAATCCGATGCAAATTCTTTTGAACTTCAAATTTTGAAGTTTGTATGCACTTTAAAGAATACCCATGAAATGATCAAAAATATTCAAAGATCTAACTTATTTCATAAATCACTCATTATGATGTGTCCATGAAGCAAGGACCCAGAATAGGAGCCACTCAAATTTTGTACATGACTGCTGGCTCATAGGTAGACAATGAACCATAATCCAAACTTGATCCATATACAAAGTCTGCTTGCCATCAGATAGGAGTGACTTTCGAAATTCCCAGTCTGTCATTCAGTTTGCTTTCTAATCATACCTCAACTGTTCACATCCATATGTGGAATAAATGCTGGAATAAATGCTAAGATGGAAGAGCTATACTGTCAAAATCCCTGAGAGATCTGAGCACACTGAGCAGCTCTACATTGTTGCACAGAAAACATCAGAGAACCAGTGACTGCCAGATGGATAATAATTAGCATGCAGCCATGGGGAGCAGTGGCAAGTTCTGCAGGAGGCAGGACATCCACACAACCGATTTTAGACGAGAGGAATCCTTGATAGGCTCTTTCCAATATTCACGAATCTAACTGGCTAGGAACGCCCATAACCATCATTAGAAGTGGTAGTGAAGGAGGACCCCATTCTTCAGTTGCCAAGGAGTCCAGAACAAAATGGTACCGAGTAGGATGAAGGAGTAGAGATGTCTTATTTTTTTTGCGTGTGAGTACCAGATTAGAAAATTGGTTTGATTCCTGCTTCTATGAGTTTGTTGCTCCCTGAGGCTACTGTGTCCAGAGAAACATTGGTTACAGCTTTTTCAAGGTTATATTAAAATGGTTAGTTCAAACAAAATAGCTTAATTATTGTTAAGCACAATAAAATTCTGAAATCTATTAAAAATGTTATTTTCTAAAAATACAGAGAAGAATGTATTATGCCTGCAGAGTATTTTATAACATATTAATTCTAGGTAGAAATGAACACAACATAAATCTATTTTAAGTTACTGCACTGCTCTCATTCCTGCTTTAAACAAAATTATTAGCACATTAGAAACCTGACCATAACTCATTTCAGATGATAATACTACATTATTCCATTTTTATAGTTGGAATACAGTAATAAAATGTCAACTAGTTATTAAACAGAAACAGTCTTTTTAGCAAATATGGAAGAGTGTGAAATATAATCATTCAGGCATTATTAAAAATGTTCTCCTAAGTCTCTTTCCCCAGAGAGCATCAAGTTGTCATTGTAAACATTATGCATTTTTTAGGATAGTACTAAATTTCCTTCTGCCTAAAATATCTTCCAAGGTTGGGGAAAATATTTCATGAAATAATTTACATCTTATCTTCTCCTCATTTACTATATAATTATCATGAGTTCTAAAAGAACCACCTACAGCACATTAAAATTGGTCTCTTAAGTGAAAAATGCCCCTAGTTCTAAAAGTAGATTTTAATTTTAAACTCCATTCACTGCAATTAAAAATGAAATAAGACATACTTGAAAAACTTGCAGGTTAAGAAATTGATATTATTTCAAAAATGACTAAAATCACATGGTTACATCATTATGTAGCAATTTAAAAATATTTTACACATTATTTTTAAATGCCATTAAATTCAACAGCAATAGTGTATATTAGGAATGAAATGATTCTGATCTAAAGTATCTGATGTATAACTTCTAAAAAAAGTAGTACCCTAGAAAATAAACCACATTTTTAAATGTAAGATGTTTCCTAATGTCTTTAACAGTCCAAAGTATTTAAGAACTAAATTTTGATAATCATGAAAAGTATGGACTTTGATAATTAAACACCTTCCTAACTGGAAGCATTATGAATTGAATACAGAAGAGAACATTGAAAAAAAGAACAAAGAAAAAGAATAGATTAAGTGGAAAGATTGTTTTGGAACATTTCTCATTATGATCAGGGAAATGCGTGTGTACACACACACACACACACACACTCACACCCCTTGAGCCCATCTCCTGTGCAGTGTCATAGCCCATGCACTTAGTTGGGAGATAGAGAAAATCGAAATATATATCACATTCTTATCTCAGGACCTCTCTAGTTTTCTGATAGTTTCATATACACAAGATAATTTCAGTGTTAAGAATTAGAACAGGAAATAACATGATATAATTTCTAGTAAAAACAGGTGAGGTTAAAAATAAATCATAGAAGATAAATGAAAAATGGAATTAACTTGAATAATCTTTTATAAAATTGACCTTTAAGTACCAAAGTAGTGCCTTTGAAATACATTATTAAAAAAAAAAAACACCATGAACACTAAAAGTTCAAGACTATTATGTTCTAGAAATAGCAGGGCAAGTGAGGGAAATGAAAGAAATGGAGAAAAAAGATAAGTTATTTAACCCTTTGTATCATATTACTCTGTACATCTGATTTCTCACAATCCACTGGAGCCTTTGAAAACACAAGATGTACTTTGACAAAAACCATAGAAAAAGTCATTTTTAGAATTATGAAAATGTTCCAACTTTCCCCAAAATGTTGGTTTGATATTGCTCAAATAATGTAAATGTTGAGGATATCAGTTTCTTGATCTTATCAGTGCGAAAGCTAGGGAAAAAAGCCAAACCTCCTCTACTTCTAAGACAAATATTTAAAAAAAGAACATACATTCTCGAAAAATATTATTATTCTTTTTCCAATTATTTCTAATTTCACGGTGAATTTTTAGAAAAAAAAAATATGTTCCATTCGCTCTTCATACCAGTAAAAACTGAATGTCCAGGGTGAGAGTCTGGCAACCTTATTTTCAAACATCCTCAGGTGATTCCAACGCGCAGCAAATTCTGGCACCCGATGACTCTTTCTAAATGGTTCTTAATAATTATTGTCAATACTGTCTTTGTTTCGAGGTTCAATTTTGTTTCCAGGTTTAGTCAGTGTGAGTCTCTTCAAACGGGCCCGTGTCTATCATATTCCTCCACCATTTCTTTGAACACCTTGTTCATTTCTTTCATAATAAAATATTCCAGACTCATCTCATATTTTCCCTGACCCAGCTCTGGATTAGTCATTTCTCTGAGGTGTCCCAGTTCCTTTTAGTGGGAAATGGATTAGAAACCAAGATTTCACTGGTAAGTGTCTGTTATTATAGTATATAGGGTACGTATTGTTACTAGAGTGTCTTTGCTTTTAGGCTGCTTCACTAAGGATCAAATGAGCAGTGACTAACATTTGTGTGACTAACAACCTTCAGGCCACAGGGAAATCTTTCTCCTCAATTCTTGCTCTTTATCCTAAAAATGAAGATTACATATATGCCCAGTTTTAATGTTGGCAATGTCAATGGCATATCTGAACTGAAATAGTGCAGATAGGGAAAAGATAACATAAATAATGTGTTAAATTTATGATCAGAGAGCATAAATAGATTCTTCCATAGGAAATATTATTTCCTTTTAGAGCTTTGTCCATGCTTCTGTATTCAACAAAGACGAGATGCACTATACAGAATATTTTTGCATATTCTTAAAATAATATTATTATATGTTCAATATATAGCCATGCATAATAATGCTTTTCATGGGCTGTCAACAAAATCTTTACAGAAAACACTGAAAAATGTCAAAGTTTAGTAGAAATAACTTTGAAATTTTATGCTAGAAAACTGTACATGTAGATTGAATACAAAAATAATGGTCACTTTCAAAGATGGTGAATACAAAGTGAAAATTAATTTAAGAAGTAATAAAGTAAGAGAAAATGCCATATGTTAACATGGAAAAGTGAGAATATATTAAATTACATTCTATGGGTCGCCTGGGTGGCTCTGTCAATTAAATGTCCAACTTCGGCTCAGGTCACGATCTCACGGTTCGTGGGTTCAAGCCCCATGTCGGTCGCTGGGCTGACAGCTCAGAGCCTGCAGCCTGCTTTGGATTCTGTGTTTCCCTCTCTCTTTGCCCCTCCCCCACTCATGCTCTGTCTCTCTCTCTCTCAAAAATAAATAAACATTAAAAAAATTTAAATTATATTGTATGATGGTCAAAAAATAACACAGAAGAAATCAAGTTTAAATTTATAGGTGTTTCACTGGCATAGTACTGGTTTTGTTTTAATGAAAGAACAGTCAAAATAAAATTCCATTTTAGGCACTGAGTTAATGAGTGTTTGGATAAAGACATTTACAATTTTTAAGTCTTAACTAATGTTCACTGAAGCAAGTTGTTTTCCTTCTGTATAATTTATATAGTGGGTGTATGTGTCCATACACAAACAAAAATTAAAAGCTACTTGGATATATTAAAAATAATTTTACTTGCTTCAAGCTTTTTAATAATCCATTTTAGAATTATAAAACCAAATAAGTAAGATAAAATAACTTAAAATACAATCTGAACGTTTCAACTTTTTAAACACAGTGGAAATATAGCAACAAAGTGTTCCTTTTTCTTTCATTTCTGATCAGAGACAATATTTGAGAATTAATAATGTTTCTTATTATTTCCTTAACATATAATTATCTATCAACTATTTCAATAAGTGTATGCAAGTCTGTGACCTTAAATAACCCATTGAAGATTGTGGTGTGTTAAAAAACCAGCATGCAAGCAAACAAATAGAGAAAACACTTTTAGAAAGGCAAGAGGATAAAGAAGCATTAGGATTCTCAATAAGAAAACTCTTGGACACTTTTGCTCTAGGGATTTTAATAAAGATAATACAATATAGAAAATAATTAATTCAGTCAGAATATTTCATCAATTAAGAATGGGATACTGAATTGTCAAATTAATCAACACCATTATGCTCAACTTATTTTTAACTAATCCAGATTTACTAAAGTATAAGGGGTAATATTGTGGAGAACATGTTTTATTTGCGTTCTTTAATAATACCTTTGCTATATAAGATTCATTATTATTGTGTTACTTTCCATACTTGACTCTCCTTGCAAGATGATTATAGTACCTCAAACAGCAGTAACTAGTAACTTTGCTGTAATACTTAATGACTTCTAAATAAAAACAAGTAGACAGGTTTCTATTGTTACTGCCATAATAGTCCTTATCCTTGACATGGAGCTACTAGCTTGACTAAATTGCTAAACTTTCACAGGAAGTCCTTTCTAGCATTAGACGATAGATAGTTGTTTTAGATGAAGAAATGCTTATATTGTGAAACAAAAGAAAATGTCTTGTTGAGTGTGTGTACAATTTAAACAAATAATTTACAAAAGCTTTAGGTCTTTCCCAAGTACTTTCTTCAAGAATGATATCTATTTGATCATTAGAGCACTGTATTTAATTATTTCAAAAAACAAAAAATATGGTATAAAATTTAACCACTCTTCTATGCAATGAAAGATCCAATTTATGTAGGTCTAATGTTATATGACTTTGTTTTAAATAAAAACAATATAAAATATTAACCCAAAATTTGAACAATATGGATATTTTCATTGAAGAACATAATAAATGAAAATTTAGTGCTGACAAACACCACAAATTTTTCTGTTTTATAATTTTCCTATTTCTGCTTTAACAAAATACCACAAACTCAGTTGCTTAAAACAACACAAATTTATTACCTCACAATTCTGGAAGTCAGAAGCTTGAAATTGGTCTTACATAGCTTCTATCAAATTTGTTGGCAGGGCTGTGTTCCTTCCAAAGATTTAGAGGAGAATCCATTTCATCAACAGGAAAAGAGATTCTCCTGCTTCTAGAGAATACAGGCTTCCTGCATTCTCTATCCATCTTCAAAGCTAACAGTGCAACATCCTCAAATCTGTCTCCTCTCCCACATCAGCTTCTGTCATCACATCTCCTTCTCTGCCTCTAATTGTCCTGTCTCCTTTTCTTATAAGAACCCCAACCACATGGGTCTCACCCAGATACTCCACGACATTCTCCCCATATGAAGATACTTAACTTAATCACACATAAAAAGTCGCTTTCCCATATAAGTTAATATATTCACAGGTTTTAGAGATTAGTATATGGACACAATACAATATAATACAATATAGAAATACAGAGTTATTAGTCTGCCGACCACACAGATTAAGTGTTGGTTCCCACAAGGTTAGGTTCTTCTATTGTAACTGAACTTTGGTGTAATTGAAAATTCTTTAAAATATACAAAATTAGGGGTATCTGGGTGGCTCAGTCAGTTGAGGGTCGGACTTGATTTCAGCTCAGATCAAGATCCCAGGGTTGTAGGATTGAGCCCCACATTGGGCTCAATGCTCAGTATGGAGCCAGCTTGGGATTCTATCACTCTCTCTCTCTTCCTCCCTCTCTCTCTCTCTCTCCTTCTGCCCCTCTCCCCCCGCTCACTTTCTCTCTCTCTAAAATAAAATTTAAAAATATACAAAATTAATCAGAAATTAAGGAATAACCAAAGAGTAATTAAAATGACTCTGTAAATTATTGCTACATGGTACTAAGCTACATAATTCTATAAGAAGTTTACACTTTTGATCTATTAACTGACTTCGTGAAGAATTTGAAATTTGGGAAATACCAGTTTTATAACTTCAATACATTTTTTTCCTCAGTCCATTTCACTATTACAGTGATGATCATCCATGTTATTTTTTTCTGTAACCATCAGAATTCATACAGCTCAATGTCAGATATACTAAGATACTACTCATATTTTCAGGAAGCTGAAAAGGAATAATAGTCTTAACTAACTGCATTTAAATATCTTAATTTTGCAAATTTTACAAAAAATTATGACTGTTATGTGCATACATGGTCAGGATCCATTCAGATGGGGATAGGGTCGGAACTCCAAAGTTTAGCTTCAGAGTAAAACTAACTCCACCTCTACCCCTCATATTCAACATTCATATTGTTCTTAGTTTATTTTATTTTACTTATTTTATTTTTACAAAAAAAAACTGTAAAAAATGGACATTCCATTTCTAAGTGAATGTTCTACTGAAGCAAAAGACCGATTTATCTGCCCCTGATTACAGAAGAATTAAGAGAGGTAGCAGGATAGAGGCAGGGGGTGAATTTGATGTAGGGTACAGACTCACTGTTGGGAATAGCAATGCAGGAGTTTTCCTAATGGTCAAGTAGATACCAAGAAAGGAAACGAGACTTGGGCCATTTTTCTGAAGCTTTACTCAAGAGGGGTGCCTATAGGAAAATTGATCTACCAGAAGGAAGATATTTGGGAAGGTCTCCTGGTAAGCAAAACTGAGGATGGGTAGAAAAGATTAAGCTTTGGGATGCCTGGGTGGCTCAGTTGGTTGAGATATGACTCGATTTTGGCTCACGTCATGATCTCATGGTTTCATGGGTTAGAGTTCTGAGTAGTGCGGAGCCTGACTGCACAGAGTCTGTTTGGGATTGTCTCTGTCCCTCCCCCGCTTGCATTCTCTCTCTCTCAGTCTCTCTCTCAAAACAAATATATAAACTTTTTAAATAAAAGAGAAGTTTAAACTTCATTTGAATAGTCTACATCGGAGAATCATGCAATAAAACAGCCAATCATTATCTTTCTAAAAATTTAGTCCCAATACTCAATGTATCTGCTACATGAAGGCATCCATAAGTGTGAACAGGAGACTGAAAAGATTCTATATTGACTAAAAGGCTACAACTCTGGCCAAATAAAGTGGTACTTAATTGTCTTCCTTTCCTTTACCTTTTCTTATTCCAATTAAATGGATTCACTGAGGGTAAGAAAGAGGTTTTAAGGTAGTTTGGAAATTTCATTTGAATATTAGATTGACAGTTAAAACCAAACGATACTTAGTGTAATAACTAAAGCTTACCAAATGTAGTAGAATCTGCCAAAGTGGTCATTAAAGTTAAGTAAAGGATATTTTAGCAGAATATAGTTAAACTCATTTATTGGAAGTATAATTTCCCATTATATTGGAAAAACTAGGTCGTATTTATACCTTGTTGGAAATGCCTACTCAAAATATGTTAGAAATACTGAATTACTCAAGTAAAGTGTACAAACATTTAAAAATTGTTGATAGATACTTCCTTATTTACTTGCAAAAATGCTGTATCATTATTTCTACTAACGTCTTGTAAAAGTATCCAATTTCCAACATCAGTGTCGGTACTAGATGTTCTGTCAAGTCTGGTATTCTGTTTTTATTTAATAAAGTTTCTAAGGCAACTAGGTAGCTGCTGAATCTTTAATTTTATTTGATTTTATAGGCCTACTTCTATGTCAGCTCTTTATATACTTTGCCCCTTTTCATAGAAATCTATTTGCTTGATCCAAATAACTTCATATTCACATTCTCCAAAATGCAAGTGGACTGCCTCAGTGAATCATAAAGTCAAATTCTTACTAGGTTAATACAGTATCTACCTTTATTTCAGTACAGGAAAATGGGTTTGGGTTTTTTTGGGGGGGGTACATTATGTTTCATAAATCAAAATTATCTACTTTTAGAAGGAAAAAATAAATGTGTAGATTAAAACTCAAATTATCAATTTAACAACTTGATTATTGTTTTCCAAATTCCATTTAATTCATCAGGAAAATGTGGATAAATCTCTGCCTTCAACCCTGGTATTAACTATGTACCAAGTGGAAGTTAAGTGCTGCCTGTATATATTTTATTCGATTAGTGCCCGTGTTATTCTGATTGTTAAATATATTGAAAAAGCTTCCAGAGTTAGCGTTAAATGTCTCACTAAAAAAATGTAGAATTGGGGAGCCTGGGTGGGTGGCTCAGTCTGTTGGGCATCTGACTCTTGATTTCAGCTCAGGTCATGATGATCTCATGGTCCATGAGTTCGAGCCCCAAATCCCAAGTCAGGCTCTGCACTGACAGCGCAGAGCCCGCTTGGAATTTTGTCTCCCTTTCTGTCTTCCTCTCTCCCTCTTGCACACTCTCTCTCTTAAAATAAATAAAAAAAGTAAAAAAATGCAGAATCAATTATAATTAAAGATGTTATACCAGGGGCCTAGGATAATATGTTAATGAAGCAGACAAAACATGGTACACCTTAACACATTTACAGTTTTGAAATCTAGTGCAATAATGGGTAACTCCAAAGCCCTACAGTTAGTTTGCAATATATTCCTGATGCTTGTTTTCCAGTATTGTTTTGTTTTTGCTGCAGGATAAGGAGAGTGAAATGAGGTGTAGATTCCTATCTATGCTTTGCTTAGGTAAATGTTAAAATTTGTTTTTACTGCCTAAAGACACACTAAATTCAAAGAAACCCAGAAATGTATGCAGATTACAGGTTGGTTTGGGATGCCTGAATGGTTGCTAATATTTCATAAAGTATTATAATACCATATATTATACTATCCAGCACTATTTAAAAAATTATCTGAAGTTATGCCAAATTTAAATATGCTTTAATTCAACAGTGATATAGTTGTTAGAATGTTTTCACAGACTAAAAATATGTTTCTTTTTTTTTAAGTTTATCTATTTACTTTGAGAGAGAGGGCACACAAGCAGGCAGGGGAGAGGCAGAGAGAGAGAGGGAGAGAGACTCCCAACCAGGCTCCGTGCTGTCAGAGAACAGCCTGACGTGGGGTTCGATCTCATAAACCGTGGGATCACGACCTGAACAAAAGTCAAGAGTTGGGTGCTTAGCTGACTGAGCCACCCAGGCACCCCCAAAAATATATTTCTTAACTTTGAATCACATATTTATTAAATCTAATCTGTACAAAATACCAAATAATACTTCTTTTTCATGTTTTCATCCATTTTAATAATCAAACATTTTTAAAATTTATATTTTCAATGGCTTATTTTATTCATGTATTACATATTTAAGAATGTATTTATACTTCTCCCAGAGATCTTGGTAATTTTAAAGAGTTTATTTTTCATACTTCCCAACTTTAAAGTACTTTATTTTAATACAATAGCCTCACTCCAGTTCCCTGGATCTCCAGGCATTTAGCAGCCTAATACATTGGAAGTAGATTTTCAGAATGATGAATGGATCATTAGTTGCATAGCTTCCATTATAAGTGATAGATGAGCAAACTAACCTTGGGTTTTTATATCTTTAGAATTTTCTTTTAATATTTCTTTTGTGTAGAATTGCATTTAAAAGCAATTCTTTCATAAATGAAAGAATTTTGGCTCTCTTTTTCTTTTTAATTTGGAACCACAAAACACACAAAGCACTGTATTATACCTCCTTATATTTCTATATGATATTCCCTTGAGATACTAAAAGGTTAGAGAAAAAGGTCTGGCATCAAGAGTTTCTTGTAAATAACCAGGGCAGGTGTTTAACTTAGATTTCTTGCCCTTATTAAAATGGAGAATGGAGAAGTCTTCACTCTATGACTTCATAGCTAATGACCTTGCACAGGTCACTGCCTATTTCTGGACTTCAGATTTCAAATTTCTGAAGAGAAGTAAATAAATTATCTTTAGGATCTTGTCCTGGTGTAGATTATAAATGTAGAAGTAGAAAATCCCTTAGGAATGGAACATACTAGTCCTGATCAGTCACTTAAATTTTAGCTTGAGTATATTGGAACCTACTGCAGTGCAGAAAACCTGATGGTTAAAAGTTAGAATGAAAACACCAATTCCATAACATTCAATGCAATTGTTATCAATAAACAGATTAGAGATTAATGTGCTGAATTTATTATTTTTAACATTGAAGTTTGGATAATATAACATTTTATAGTCATTATGATTAACATAGATAGGTTTTCCATTTCAATGGTATATAAAGTTGAAATTGTAATTCAAAGTATTTGTGTATATATATATATATATATATATTTAATTTTTTTAATGTTTATTTATTTTGAGAGAGAGAGAGAGAGAGAGAGAGAGAGAGAGAGAGAGAGAGAGCATGAGTGGGGGAGGGGCAGAGAGAGAAGGAGACACAGAATCTGAAGCAGGCTCCAGGCCCGGAGCTGCCAGCACAGAGCATGAAGCAGAGCTATAACTCACAAATGGCGAGATCATAACCTGAGCTGAAGTCGGATGCTTAATCTACTGAGCCACCCAGGGGCCCCATATTAGTTGTATATTTTTATGCAACTGTTTTCTATTTGACCATCTAACAACTCTCAGTATATTGATTTATTCCTTTTGGTCATCAATCTAATTTATTGTGAAATTTACATATATAGATTTGAAAAATGCAGGAAAATCTCCCTAGAACTTTAATTTTGGAAATTTGATTTTATAAATTGGCCTAAAGACCCTATTCTAGAAATGATAACTGGTCCATGTGTCAAGTTATGCTACATCATCATTACATGAATTTGTAAGCTAACCAATTTGGAGCAGATATTTAAAGTTCTATATGTCAAATGGACATTTTTAAAAAAATAGTGAATCTTGATTAAGTTTCTCTTGAGTTAGACATAATTTATATCAAGGTTATCTTGATTATAAGAACAGAATCATAATATATGACGTATGCTTTAAAAGCATACACAACCTCACAATGCCAACATAAATATTTTTATTTTTTTTGTTTCTTCCTATAAATTCATATGGAAATATATTTTACATTTTAAATGTTGCCTCCTCTCTGTAACACTGTATTATTAATATTATTAAATTGACGTTTCTACATATTCTTTATATACATGACTTTAATAGATAAATTAATATTTTATATTTGATGTAGTAAGAGTCACCTAATGATACCCCTGACATACAGATTTTTTTTTCAGGTATGGTCATATAGTTAATGCACATAAATTAATTCACCTATGTTTATGCATGTAAGTTTAATACTTTTAATTGTTCTGAAAATCTCTTGCAAGTGAGATTCTCAGGTTAACAAATTATAAATTGTTAATTTGAATGAACTGATATGTATTGGAAGTCAAAGATTTAAAAATAATTTGCTTTTAATTTTTCCCATAAACTAGACATATGGTTCAGTAAGAAAAATATTTAATGAAAATTATATAATTTAGCATGTGACTAATTGTTTTGACTTTTTCATTTATTTTATTTTTATAACCTAGTTGGAAATCTATTTTTTGGACAATTTTATTCTGTTGACTACTACCTATTGTGGGTGGCTTTAGTAACATGTTTTTAAATTTTGTAAGAACCTCGTTTCCATAGTAATCATGAAATCAAAGTTACTATAGTAAAATGAATAAAATATAGGACCAGTTTTCAAAAGTCAGTGCTTAAATTGTTTCTCCAAATTCACACATTCCTCTGGTTTTAGATGGTAGAATTTGTTATAAGATAATTTATTTTATAAAAATATATATATTTAGAAATTAATGTTTATTACTGACTGAGGACACAAAAACTTTGGATAAAATGTTTTAAAAAAGAAATAATTTTAAATTCATTGATGAGTTACCATAAACATAAAGACATGGGAAATCTCAAAAAAAAAAAAAAAACCTGAAAACCAGAGACCAGGGAAATAAGAAGTACTAATCCCAGCATTCTCACTGAGTGTTTCTACAAAATCTAAGATCTTGAGCCACAGCTTTGACACAATGTACAGATGCAGAAGACAGACACTGTAACAAGATGCACCCAAGATATGGAAACTAACAAGAAATTCCCATAAGAGCTGGAACTTATCCCTTAAAACAAACAAGGGAGGGCAAGACATACAACATTCTTTACCCAATCCTTCTCAAACTGTGTCCTCTAAAGATGTTGACAACCTGGAATATTATCAGTATCTGTTTTGACATTGCATCAAGGGGAAAAGAAAAACTACATGTACCATTGGAAACTTTAATCCTCCAAAACTGCCAAAATTCACTTTACAGGGCATGTTCCAAAATTAAGTTATTTGAAAGAACATAATTTAGGTAGGCAGAAGAAACACTGTCATATGATCTCTCAACCCAAGACATAAAGAAGCCTATAAACAAAGTTCAAAAGAAAATTAGTACCTCACTATGATACTGAACCCTTCAACAAAGAAAAACAACTTCACACACACGCATGCGCATGCACGCAGACATGCACATACACACAAAGGCACCATACACAAAAACTAATATAAACAACAGCAGAAATAGACATACAAAGATTTCAGCTATGTAATCATCAGAAGGAAATTTAATAAAACAAATACAATATTTTTCCTGAAGAAATAAAAGAAAATTTTGAAAAAAAACGAAATTTAATTTTGCATCTTTAAATTATAGCTAGACTTTTTTGAATTGATAAGTGAAGTAGTAGATTATATAAAACTGATGAAAGAATCAGTGAACTGGAAGAATGCCCCCCCAAATATTTATATTCCTGCCCAGAATTGTATAGAGGGATTACATTACATGGAGGAAATAGTGAGAATTCTTGACATGCATTTAAACAGAGCTCTGGACGGTAGTAACAGTAAGAAGTATCACAAGGCAGCATTCAAAGAGATGATAGCTGAGTACCTATCATTTGAAAGATCTTAATCAAATTTGAGACTCCATTCATTGTCTATATATAAAGGTATGGCAGTAGTTCAGAACCTATGTTGAATAAATATTAAATGAACCAGTTCTCCTTTCTCTGTTTTAATTCCCTCTAAACACTTCTAGGAAGTTGAAGTTCAGTACAACTTCAGAACAAAGTTGGTTCAATGAATTAAGAATCCCAAGACTGACAATTTTCAAGACTTGGGGTTTGACCTAGCTGAGACATTAACTTGAACAGCCTCCTATAACAAATCCATTCCTAATCTTTCTTAGTCACCTGTGCAATTTAAAGCATGCTTAATAATCAGGACAAATTTTGAAATCACAATACTTTAAATTATTTAAATAGCCTATCTTCCCCTTCCTTATATATGCATGATTTATATGGTATATTTGCTTATATATTCAATAATATCCAACAAATGTCAAGGTCACAGTAATAATTAAACTGGGTGGGTGTGGATATGTTGTAGATGCAATTCATTTAAAGGCAAGATTTCCAAATAATAATACAATTTGATCAGTAAAAGATGGAACGCAGACATGAAAGTTTTCAGTAAAAATGCAAAATTTTTAAGTTGCAAAATGTTTCTCTATGATAAAACGTTTTTTCAAAAGAAAATTAATTTGAAAGATATATATAATTTAAATGAAATATGAATTATATTCATTCTAGATATCAATAAGTCAACATATTTATTCTTTCTGGAAAAGGAACAAATATGAAATTTTGATATGCTGATTAAATTAAATTGCATTATGATTCACTTTCATGTACTAATGAGAGTAGTCAAGATATATCATCTTAATGATCAGAGTTGACAATAAAATGGTAAACAGAGCATAATTAATGAATTTCCTATTTAGCCTTCTCTGCTATTGGCATTATACCACACTAGATTGCTAGTATTAAGAACCATCTTAAAACATGCATTTTGTTTAACTGTGTGTTTATAATTGTAGCTGGAGCTCAATTAGACATTTGAGAAATTTATGTAGAGACTCACTTGAGGTACGATAACTTTATTAATAAAGACATATTCATTTTATTGTTAATGGGTTTTAATTTTCTTTTTCTGATGTTACATAATGCACATATATGAATGTCTTTGAATGTCCTGTTTTTCTGCTGATTTTCATCTTAATTTTTACAATACTAAACAGTTCATTTGTATAAATAACCATTTTGAAGGAGAAGAAAATGACTACTAATAATATTATAATTTCATTCCATCAAAGTATTTTTAAAGTATACCAGTTTAATTCTACATTGTATATTTTTTTAAAACACGACCTTTTGGTAATTAGATACAGAGGAGCAGGGCTCTGTTCTCATCTTCAGTCATAAAGACATCACTTATGGATTTGCGACCATTACAAATTTGCAACCATTATAAAAACTGTCAAGAGAACAGCATGAGTATATAAACAATCACGTCCTACTATTGAGCACATATTCTGAACTTTGTAGGTATTCTATTTCTATGTAATTTTGATGCTAAAGTAATTATTTATGCTAAAGTGTATACATATCTTTATGGCTAAGGAAAATGTGTTTTCCAACCTCTTTAAATCTAGCATGAAATGTAGATGTTTAACTTCTATCAGGTAGTAAGTACCCAGTACATCTTTAAAAATTCTAGAAACACAAATTCTCTCCTTTTTTACACAGTTTTTAATAGTTTAAAACAGAAGAATAGGGTGTAGAAATTTATTAGATGAACAGTTTTTACTCCTTCCACAAGTCTGCAAATCCACCACTGAAGATAAAACTGTAAAATACAGCTTAATCACAACAACCAAGGCTAGATTATAAGGAAAAAGAATGGAAAATTATACTGCCCTCTAAGTATTACATATGAAGAAATCCTCATTGTTAGACTGTCTGTTGGTGTTTAGCTCCATGAAAATCCAATTTTAAAAACTGTCTTTAAATTTTTCTAATAAATTAATCTCTAGAAATAATATTAATGGTAAGTTTTAAGAATACTGTTCAAAATAAATTGATGAAATAGTATATTACTAGTTAATAACATGGGGATAAAATAATGTAATACAAATTCATTTATTCCACTCAACACTATACTATAAAAGCTAAAATAGCTTGAAACAAGATTTACAAAAATTGGTTCACCTTAAAATTGTAGCTTTTGTTTTTTTTTTAATTTTTAATTTTATTTATTATTTATAAAGATTTTATCTTATTTTATAAAATATGTATTTATTTTGAGAGAGAGAGAGCATGCTAAAGCAGAGCTGGGACAGAGAGAGGGAAGAGAGAATCCAAAGCAGGCTCTGTGTTGTCAGCACAAAGCCTGATATAAAGCTGTGAGATTTGACCTGAGCCAAAATCAAGAGTAGGATGCTTAACCAACTGAGCCACCCAAGTGACCTAAATTTTAAGTAATCTCTAGACCCAATGTGGGAGTCAAATTCACATCCCCGAGATCAAGAGTTGTACACTTTACCGAATGAGCCAGCTAGGTGCCCCAAAACTGTACCTTTTAATCTAGCTATTTAACTATCTTTCCATTCATCTGCACCTTCTGTTTTTCATTATATAACAACTTATTTATGTTGTGTTAATATTTATGTAATAAAAATAATAAGTCATTTCTCCAGATTATTTTGATAATACAGATCCAGATGATGACTGTTCTTTATCTGAATATAAAATATCACATTGTACAGTAATTTTAAAGTTTCAAGTTGACTATAATTTTCCAATAAATTTTAACACATATTTATTTTCCAATAAATTTTTTGTGTGGAAAATAAGAAGACAGGAAAGCAATAAGTCTTTAACAGTTTTTTATAATCTAGTAACCAACATTTTTATAAAATGTACTTTTAAAATTATATTCCTCTCATTGATGTTCAGTAAAGAGAAAAAAACCCCACTTATTATTATGTCTGCCCTTCCACCCCTATCAGCTTGATCCTTAACACTGCCATTTGGATGCTCTTGAATTAAAAACCTAGACACCTAAAAAAATTGAATGTTCTGATAATATCATGAGTGTTTTTTGATATAATCGAAGTACACTATTTGTTTTAATAATTAGAAGCAATAGAACATTCCCAACACAAATGGAACCATCACTTATTGCTATAAGCAATATAATACTGAAACCCAATACACAGACGCAGATTACATGCCATCCACTCACCTCTATTCCCAAAGTCATAGATTTTTCAAACTTTGTAATATAGCATTACTTATCATTAATTAAGTCAGCTGCTATGTTGCCTAGTTATACATGTCAATACTATACAGAAATCAATTCCAAATGATGATGACTAGCTTTTCATAAAGAATGTTACATGACTAAAACAAATAGAAAATAGGTGTCTAGAAGTTCAGGAAGAAAAATGTAGAGTGGTCCTTCATAGAAGGAAAGAAATCTACTATAGTATTCTAGGTGTTAGAACACTACATAGGGAGTTCCATAATTTAATTACAACCTGGAACCTGCATCATGAATAATTAAAAAATGTATGAAAGTGTGTATCTTCTTCAGATCGTAAGTAGTCCAAGTTGGCACATGAAGGCAGTCTTTTATATTCATTGCTGATGGTCTGAGAAAATATGATACAGACTTACTGCCTTCCTCATATGCAGACATGCATATATATTTTAAGGGGAATACTGGAATTTAGATAGCTAAGATTATATCTGCACCAAAGTGAGATAAGAAACTTTTACAGAAGGCTAGAAGCATTGTATTTACACCCAGAATTTAGAATTATAGTAGTTTTAGGCTTACTTTTATTGTGGTAAAATAAACACAATAGAAAATTCACCAGTTTAATCACTCTGAAACATACATAGGCATTAAGTGCATTAACATTGTTGTGTAACAGTTCTTAGAGTATCTTTAATAAACATCACATGAAAGAACAACTGAACAAAATAGGAGCCAAAACTGCTTTAATCTACTGATAATTGCAAATGGATCAATGGACCAACATTATTTTAACTACTGTTGTCAATCAATTATGGGGAATCCTAAGATGCTTGTAAGACTCTTGGAACAGTCAGCTACATCTAAGAATCCTTAGCCCATTTGACTGACTGTCCAAATAAACACATTGATTTCTTTATACTCTTCCATAAATGCCTCTTGATTATTCTTTCCATTTAAACTCAGATTCTTTACTCAAATTTTGGGGCCCAGTGGAACATTATAATCTGAGTAATGATTTGTATTTCACCTATCTACCAGACAATATCTTTCATATTGCTATTGATTTTTGGCACATATTACATGAGGGATGTGTTGTATATGTTTCTTCTTGTTTTTTTCCTTCAAGACTGTGGACAGTGTACTGACAATGATACTTTTAAGTGTAATAGACTTCCATGGGTGTTAAATGATGGGTTTAGATGTTATCTTTAAAAAATGTGTATTATTGTAATATTTAGCAGATATCATTTATGAAAACTTAGCATGGTTTTCATAACCATTAATCTGATCCTAAGACATACTCAAAATCAATAAATTATTTCTTGGAACAAGTAACATAAAAATATGAAAATTATGATGTGCCCTTGATTGAAATCTAATGCATGTAATAGAATGGCACAAAATACTTGGTAAATCTGGAATAATTTATGGATATTTTCCAAATCTTGTTAACTATTCTTCTGAATATGACAACTTTATCCAAAGCAAGAGGTACAGTATATAATTAGAGAATATTTCTCTGTTTGCTTTATGTTTGACAGTTTGGTTTTTCTTTCATGTAGGTATTAAAATACACATTTGGTTTTCATTTCATGTCAAGTTTTTATTTAAAAAATTTACTTCTAGTATCTCATAATTCACCAGTATTTCATACTCTTAGTATTTTATGCAAATATTCATTTACTTTTGAATTTTGAGGGTGAACTATTACATAGTCACTATTATACAGATTTCAATTAAGAAACAGTTAACAATGTTCAAATATTTTTAGTCATCTACCATGACTAGAACAAGAATTGTACACTACAAAGTAATCATTGTTCATATACCCACTACTCACTTTTCTAACACATAATAAGAATGACTTATTTGCCTGCTTAATAGCATATGGCTTTTAGTTTGTATAGTGCTGCTGTTGATAGAGGGAACAGATTGTTCCAATTCCTGGTTTGTCAATGCAGTATCACATATTTGTCATGTGGACAACCTTCCTTCAAATGCTATTTTCTAGTTTGTTTTACAGGCAATAATTGAATGGCATTCCATTTACTAAAGATTTTCTTTCAAATCTGTTTCCCAGTTCTACACCTTTTTCCTTTCTTAGTTTTCTTTTATTCTTACTCATGTAAATTAGTCTCTAGAGAATAATTTAGAGTGATTCACTCTTAGTTGATGGTAAAATACACACACACACACACACACACACACCCTTTACAAATAAATTACCTCTTTCATATCCAGTGTTTTTTGTATTGTTCAGGTACACTTAGTAGTACAGACCTGAAAAGCATCTCCCAGAGAACATTTGTTTTTGAGTATCATTGATAATCTGTCCAGATGTAGTGAAAAGGAATGTCTATGGATAGATATCAAGCCTTCTCCTTTAGAATTTAAGATAAAAAGAGGGTGCCTGGATGGCTCAGTTGATTGAGTCCCTAGCTCTTGATTTCAGCTCAGGTCCTGATCCCAGGGTTGTGAGATCGAACCCTGTGTTAGCCTCCACTCTGAGCGTGGAGCCTGCTTAAGATTCTCTTTCTCTCTCCCTCTGCCCCTCTAACTCCCACCTGGCGGTCTCTCTCTCTCTCTCTCTCTCCAAAATAATAATAATAATATAAGATAAAAAGGAATGAAAAAATAATGAATTTAAAAATTAACTATAAACAGTGTCAACGTAAAACTCCCAAGTTTTAAGAACTGTCTTTTCCACTGAGAATTTATAATGATGATGGAACTTATTTCATTAAAAACATAAAAGTCTAGCTTTTGTGTCCAGAGATTGTTTAATATAGTGCACATTATGAGTTCTTTCTAAATCCCAGCTCTGCTCCTCAGATAGAAATATGAAAGCACAAGAAACTGGAATGAGGCCAGGACGACCAATGACTATTAAAATATATATCCTAACCAAGACCTTGTTTGTGACCTCTAAATCCACATGTTTAACTACATGCCTGAAATATTTGTGAAAAGCACTTAATGCTCAACATGTTCAAAACACACTTAACAATATTTACTATCGCTACCTCTTTGCCAGTGAGTGATACTCATACAGTGCTACAGGAGAGTAATTCAGGAGCATTCTTGGCACATATTTTGACTTCCTTCCCAAAATACTATTTATCATACATCCTGTTGATTCTGTTTAGTGAATGTATATTAAATCTGAACACATATCTCAAAATACATTGTTTTAGTCCAAACCATTTCTAGCTTACCCTGCTACAATTGACCCTTAGCTGGTATATCTGCATTCATTGTTATAGTCTCCCCATCTCATATTTCCCAAGAGTGGGAGTGATATCTTCAAGATACAATCAGGTCATTTTTTTCAGTAAACCTCCAAAGGAAACTTAAATATTGAAATTTCTGGACCTATGCACACTCCCATCACCACCAATTTCTTACCAACTCTAATCTCTAGCCATCTTGGCTTTCCTTCAGTTTCTCAAAAATGCTAAGCTTCCTGTCTTCAAAAGCCACATGTCCATTCCATTTTCTCTGCTGACCCCAACTTCTTCCACCTCTGCCTGCTTATGATTTGTACAGCCATCCCTACATTCCACACTCGATCTGTTCCCCATTGGACATGCTCTCATTCTGGTTGTACCTTTCCTTCATGATACTTCACGTAGTTTGCAATGAACCTATTATGGGTTGAACTGTATTCTCCAAGAAGATGTGTTGAAGCTCTAATCCTCAGTATTTCAGAATGACCTTACTTGGAAAAAGGGTCTTTGCAGATGTAGTTAGTTAAGATAAATTCAATCGGAATAAGGTGGGCTTTTAATCCAGTAATGGTCTGTGTCTTTACAAGACAAGAAGCAGAGACCCACACATGTGAAGATATAGAGACACTCAGGCACAGAAAGTAAAATAGGATGTAAAGATGAAGGCAGAGATTGGAGTAATGCTGTCACAAGCCAAGGAAAGCCTGAGGCTACCAGGAGCTAGAAGAGGCAAGAGAGGATTCTCCCCTATAGGTTCAGGTTGGGAATGGCCCTGCCAACACATTGATTTCTGACTTCTAGCATCAAACTGTGAGAAGATAAATTTCTGTTATTTCAAACTACCCAATTTGTGGTTCTGTGTTATGGCCGCCCTGCAAACCTAACATAATATGTTTAGTGATTAACACCTACCTCACCTGCTAAACCATAAGTTTTATGAAGGCAGAAGACTTGTGTGCTTTTTGCTCACTATTACATTTCTAGCACCTACCCCACAATATCTGCTTACACAATAGTGTCTAATAGATATTTTTTAAGTTTATTGATTTATTTTTGAGAGAGAGAGAGGGAGGGAGAGAAAAGGGGAAGGGCAGAGAGAGAGAGAATCCCAAGAAAACTACTTGCTGCTGTCAGTGAGACCAACGCAGAGATCATGACCTGAGTTTAACCAAGAGTCAGACACTTAACCAAATGAGCCATCCAGAATCCCCTACCCATTTTTGAATAAATGAACATACCATACAAGTTAACTCATAGGAAACACTTCTTTGTATTTGGTTTTGATACAAAATAAATAAAACTATCAGTGCTTTCTGAAAGTAACTCAATTAGAAAATTTATGCATTATTAAAATTGACATAAAAATGAAAATAATAGTTTGATGCACCCCAAAGTATATATGATATGAATCAGTTTCAATTAAAAAAATGGAACTCTATTGAAAAAGGTAAGCAGGTTTTTCATTCAGCATTTTATATATAATTTAAAATATTATATTAATATTCAGTATAAAACTGAGGTTCCTATTGGTGCAGAGTATTTATCTTAATAGGCTCCATTTTTCCATGTCAAGCTGTAGTGCTCCCAGTACATTGCAAGGATTGACTCAATCTTTGATGACTATTCAAACAGAAATTTAAAAGAATACAATCAGAAAACTATAAATCAGTGCTGTGTGGAAAGACATACCTTACAGCAAAAGAAAGATTGACATGTCTCATGACACAATGTAAAGATGTAAATAATGAAAAATGGATTAAAGCTATTAATACTATAGTTATTTCCAGATCTGCCATTATCATTGCACTCTATCAATGAACCTGATGTGTAAGAGACAGGCTAGCATAGTGGGTATGAACTCTAGCTCTGCAGACAAATTACCTGAATTTGAATGACACTTGTAAGTTAGATACAATCAGGTTACTTTCCAAATAGGGTTGCTGCAAAGATAAAATGTTAATTCAAACAAAATTCTTGCAAATGTGTCTAAAACACACTATGTTCATATTGATGCTTAACTGCAAAACTACAGGGGACTTCACATATGTAATGTTTCAAAATGTTCCAGCCAAAAAAAATGTAAATCAATATTTAAAAATTATATTGTCTTTGGCTATAAAATTTTTCATTTCATTTGATTCTTTTCCCTTATACTAATTCAGTCACTGAATTTGTTTGATGGCACAATCCTATTAGCAAAAGACTTTCAAGCTAATAAGCAAATAAATACATGCATTTCTATATAGCATAAAATATTATAACACATTTTAAAATGAGATAATCACACATATAAAGACAATGTTTAGTATTTCTACTTGTTCCATGTAAAGCAATTTGTACACTTGATAGCATATTTCATATACTCCAATTCGGTGACCACTGCATAAGACAATGCATTCTAGAAACAAAGAACCAAATCATTATTGCCTTCCATTGTGTTAATTGTGTCTATTATAGAATCTGACACATAGAGGTAATCAATAAATATGTTATAGGAATGTAGAAATAAATGAATACATGTATCCCAGAGCAGATATATACTTTTGCAAACATTATACATATTGTCCAGAAACTAAGCCTTAAGTAGACAGAATAATTAAGTAAGAACTAAGTCTTCAAATTCTAAATCCAATACTCTTTCACTAAGGTCAACTCATCCACCTAGAAATACAGATAAAAGATATACAAGGGGTGCTGGATTCCTTGGTCAACTGAGGGTCCGACTCTTGATTTCAGCTCTGGTCATGATCCCAGGCTCATGGGATCAAGGCTGTATCAGGCTCTGAGCTGAGCGTTGGGCCTGCTTAAGATTCACTCTCTCTCTCCTCCCCCACCCCTCTCCCCACCTCATGCTCTCTCTTTTCCTCTCTCTTAAAAGAAAATAAAATAAATCTTTGGGGCCCTTGGGTGGCTCAGTCAGTTAAGCATCTTGATTTTGGCTCAGATCATGGTCTCAGGGTTAGTGGGATCAAGCCCCACATTGGGCTACTGGCTGTCAGTATGGAGCCTGCTTGGGATTCTCTCTCTCTCTCTCTCTCTCTCTCTCTCTCTGTCTCTTTCTCTCATGCTCTCATGCTCATGCTCTCTCTTTCTAAATAAACACTCAAATTAAACATATAAAAATAAAATCCATTAAAAACCCAAATATTCAATTGTGAAATATCTTCTTATTAAACATTTGCTATAATTGAAAATAATGATTTACCTATTTTGAGATTCTGAAATCATAAAATATTAGTAGGAGGTTCATGTCTATAGCCTATGAAACTGATCAGATGGTTAATGACACCTTTTACCCTGCCAATAATTAAAACACTCCTCTGTAAAATGTCTATTATATCTCACAAGTTATTTACTATTTTTTGTCTTCCATTTTTAAAGTCTCTTTTCCTGCCTCTCCACTTATAGTGTTATTATAGTCTACTTGAGTATGACTTTCAACAGGCTCAAGCAAGGAGAATAGGTGTGATTCCACACCCTGATGACTGAGCTACTAGAGGAGAAAGGGAAAATCATCAGATAATGTTACTATCGTGTTTAATTCATATTTGATGAATAAACACATGAGTCCATTTTGTTAGTTTTTGAAGACAGATAACTGCTAAAACAAAAAAATCAGATTACTTAGCTTCCTATCTACTGTCAGCAATATAACCTTATTTTTTACTGGTAGTATTCCTTCTGGTAAAAGTCATGGCTCACCCCCTTCTCTTTTATAAATCAATTTTCAAAATCAGCAAATTTTTAGCAGAAAATAAAGCAATGTATTTTACTTCACATTTGGAGGCATCTCTGCCACACAATTGGTTCCTTTTTGAATTTTTTTAATCTTTATTTATTTTTGAGACAGAGAGAGAGAGACAGAGTGAAAGCAGGGGAGGAACAGAGAGAGGAGGGAGACACAGAATCCAAAGCAGACTCCTGCTCTGAGCTGTCAGCACAGAGCCCGATGCAGGGCTCGAACTCGTGAACCGCAAGATCATGACCTGAGCCAAAGTAGGACACTTACCTGAACCACCCAGCTGCCCCATTCCTTTTAACTTGTACTAAAGAAAGTTAATGAACTGTAATTGTATCGTGTGCAGCATTTGGCACACAAAAAGGTATGAGGGATTGATAGGCAATAGCTCAACAAGTTATGTTAAATGTGATTATCTCTACTTTTCAAAAGTTTGCATACAAACTGTCGTTAATAGTTCATATTTTTAATTTAGTGGGCTAAGTATTCATTATTGATTCTCTGACAAACCTATATATCATGTGATATGAAACTAAAACTTATAAAGGCAAAAATATGCATATCCCTGGGAATACCTGTAGACTTATTTTTGGAAATATATAGTTGATTTCTAGTTTAATATATTTTTCTGACATATAGATTTAACCATGAACTTTTTTTAAGTTTATTTATTGAGAGAGAGAGAGAGAGAGAGAGAGCACAAGTGGGGGAAGGGTAAAGAAGGAAGAGGAGAGAGAATTCTAAGCAGGTTCTGCCCTGTCAACACTGAACCCAGCGTGGGACTAGAACTCACGAACTGTGAGATCATGACCTGAGCCAAAATCAAGAATCTGACGCTTAACCAAATGATCCACCTAGGTGCCCCTCATGAACTGTTTTAAGGGTAGAATGTAAAGTATGTAGTTTGTAAATAATATATAAAATTTCTATTGTAAATTAACTGATCTCTTATTCTTTGTAAAATGGAAGTGCTTAAAGCATTATTATTATAAAATTAACATAATTGACTACACTTATTGAGGTTGTGACTAAAACACAACTTAAGACAAAATTAGGCTGAACCATTCACAGCTTTTATAGTCTCTGGCAATAACCTTAGATTCTCTTAAGTTTTCCCTAAGTAAAATGTAGATAATAATGGTACCTGCCTGATTAAAAATCATATTCTTCTTGTATTATGAATACATAATCAATAAAAATATGAAGTTAGAAGCAATGTGATGTAGGGCTATGCTATTATCTTTTGAGTCTCCACTCAATGGATATTTATTATCACTTTTAGCTATATGCTTTTTGTTTCTAGCTTCTGTTTTGCAATGAATTATGTTGTCTTTATTCCCTACTTCAAAATGTTACTATATTTTCTTAGCATAAAATCATCCTTAATCCTTAATAATATTCCTATTCCCTTCAGATATCCCAGAAGCTTGTAACTATATTTAGACCTTTTATCGTTATTGTATGTACACACACACACACACACACACACACACACAGTTTAGAACTGGGCCAAATTGATGAGGATAGAGATAGTAGAAAGCTCCTTACAAATAACACCAAAGGGCCGCTCAAAGGCTCCTTTCTGTTGACACATTACAAGGTGCTTTTCTCTTTGCCCTGCCCATCCTCTTCTTTGCAGCACAGCCAGCAATTAGGAGAAAATAAATTTAGAAGCACCCACATCTTACCAAAAAATATATTAAAAGGATTCAGATCTTTTCATTTTCTTGTATTCTCCCTGAAAATAATCTTCTGAGAAAGACAGGAGGATAACGTACATATTATGAACCATCTAAAGCTGAAAGCCAAGCCTTGACAAATGTGTGCTGCAAAGCCCAGTGATTAGAAAATGGACAGTTTCTCTTATCTTATTCCTATAAATGAAAAACCCAATAATATATCCTAGAAAATGATGGCACTCTTTCAGCTATAAACGACTTACAAATAATTCATTATCTGCTTTGGTTTGAGAACTTCCATTACTCTTAATAGTTACTAAACAGAAGATTGCAAACACTAGGAGTGAAAAAAGCTGAAGGAAGAAAAATTGCAAAGTGAATTGAAAGTACTAGAAAAATATCTTAAGCTCTGAATTTTACTAAAATCATATAGTTTATTAACTAATCTTTTTTCTACCTTGGTGCAATATATAATACATATAAAATATGCCATTTAGCTCATTAAATCTAATTAACTAGCTTCTGTCCAGTTCCCTATGTGAAAAAGAAAAAGAAGCATGAAAATGTATTTATTGAATGCTTTATTGATAAATGGGCAATACTGTAAATTTATTTTTTTTTAATTTTAAATGTATACTTATTTATTTTGAGAGAGAGAGCAAGCATGCAAGTGGGGGAGGGGTAGAAAGGGAGAGAGAGAATCCCAAGCAGGCTCTGTGCTGTCACCACAGACCCTGATTCAGACCTCGATTTCACAAATCGTGAGATCATGACCGAACTGAAATTGAGTTAGACACTTAACAGATTGACCACCTAGGTACCTCTCAAGTTTTTATTTAAATTCCAGTTAGTTAACATATAGTGCAATATTGGTTTCGGGAGTAGAATTTAGTGATTCATCACTTACACATAACAACCAGTACCTACACCAAATTTTAAAATAAAATAAAATAATTTTAATACCAAAGGTAATTGAGATATATCATATGATTTAATAAGAATATAATTAGCATATAAGATTTTATTTATAAATCCAAGCTATCACTGTTAAATCCTCCACATACTTTTCATGAAAATACCTACTATTACCCAACATTTCATAAAGTTATTCACCCTTATGTCTTTTATGTTGTAAATTACATGATGTTTACATCAGGTATGTTTAGCTCAACCATTTGCTTTGTAGTTCAACACAATGAATGAAGAAAATAGCATACATTGAAAATTCTTAAATACTATGATGTGCATTATTACTTCTAATTTCTTCATGTTTCATGAAAGCATGGTTGAAAAGGAAATTGGCTAAGTTAACTAAATTGTCTCATGAGGCTGAAGCTAGAACTAGATTATTTTCTGCTTACAACATGAAGTTTTACATCTTCATCTGTTCTGTAGAGGTTAGACTCTATCGAATTTTAAGATTATGTCCTTATATTCTAACTAAACCTTTTCTAAATTTCATTTTTCCTTACAATGAAACATGCATTTCTGCCAGCTTTCTAAAGGTTCTATTTGGGGGCGAAGTGGGATGAGGAGAAGTGTGGGGCAGAGAACCTAAGAAAGAAGAAGAACAGTCTCGTTTCTCATGTCAAATATGAGTGTGTGACATCCAAGTGTCCTTCTGGAACAAGTCGGTTGAAATCAAGCAACGATAGATATGGACCCTAACCATAGATATTAAGTGAAGTCCAGGATGTTGCATTTTCAACATCTTCAGGTAACAAGTATCATCTAGTCTGAAATCTGTACACCAGAGAACTTCAGTTTTCCTGCATAGAATAAACTAGATAATCCTCTCATAGGTCATATATAGGTGCTAAATTTTATGATCAATTTCCTGGCTTATTTTTCACAGGATTCCCTATAGCACCTACAATAAGTATTATTCATTTGGCATCCCTCATGTTCTATCTGAAAAGCACAAGACCTTGTATCAGCTTCAGAAAGAAGGAAGGACGAGCCTTATTTAAGATATCAATATTGGCAAAAATAACAATAGCTTTAATCGTATAACATCAGACTCTGAAGTAGAGAATCCCCTTATGTTATTTAATCATTACAATAATCCTGTTCACGCATACCCATCTTAAAGCATTTCAACAGTAATTACATATGATTTACATAACATGTTTCAAATAACACCTGGTATATAGCAGGGACTAAATGAACTACAATTTTGTTATGTTGTATAGATAAAAAACCTAACCTAAAAGAGGAAAAATGCCTGGTCCAGGTTACATTGCCAGAATTCAAACCTAAATCTCATTCCAGAGGCTGAACACCTTTCATTATAGAAAACCATCAAGGGGACTGATGAGAAGCAAAGGAGGGAGTGAACACTGTCAAAAGTCTTTAGATATAAAACCCAGCACAGTACTCATGTCCTTGAAAAAAATTGCCAATTCCACAGTCGTCCTAAATTCTAGTCAGGTCTCTCAGCTAAAAATAACCAAAATTAACTCATTACATGAAGCATAAAATACATGTATTGGAAGAGTATTAGGTAGCTGACAGATTCAAAGGTGACCTTGTTGAATGAGTCTTGTTGAGGAACCAAAATTGGCTTGGGCAAAATTCTTCCACTAAATAGTTTGGAACAATGCAGCTGGCTCATGAGCCCCAGGGACTCTCCACTGACAAGGCTTGGCTCACACACAGCCACCGGACACTCAGTGTTCTCCTCTTTACTGCATCTGCCACAGATGACCTCTTAGTGACCCTTGCCTGTGCCCTGCCTCTGAATAACCCTTTGTCCATCATGCAGCTACACCCAAACTGGGAAAAAGAATAACAGCATTCCTTTCATCATTGAGGCCTAGGGTTGTTGAAACAACAACAAGGCTTAGGGTTGTTGAAAAACTAGCCAAGTACTATATTAATGTCATCATCTGGAGATAGCATTCTCGCAGGAATCTACAAATCCTAAAGTAATGCAGAACTTCAGCCAGTTTAGAGAACAGGAAATCATTTCAAACTGATTCCCATCACTGTGGAGGTTTCTACATTTAAAGGATTTTCATACAGATTATCATCCAAATCAGAAAGGTAAAGGTAGTACCATTATTAAGCATTCTAAGACAACAACCTTAGCTGCGATTATCCCAGCCAAATCTGGATGGACCATCATCCAGTTATTTAAATTGATACATTTTCTTATATCAGTTTACAGTCTTCTTAACTGCCCAAGAACAGCCTAACTTTCTTTACTCTTCTTTTCCCTCACTCCAACCCTCCTTTTCCCCTTCCTTCTTTCTATTTGTTTTTAATTCCTAGGATTGTGGTCATCCAGTGGAACTTTGGCCATCAGCTTACTTCAGATTTCCCAAAATATTACCACTGTTATTTTCAGACCTCTGCTATTATATTCATTGGCTGAGGTGGGGGGAAGTGGAGTTCTTAATTACTTTTCAACTAAATAATTTTTTTGATCCCTAGCCTGGCCAAAACTGTTAGTAGAATTACATGTACTTCCTGAGAAACAAACATGCAGACAGACTAAAACTGGAGTAACAATATCTTCTCTGCTTCTCTGGACTACGGTGGGGGTGTAGCAAGAGGGGGGTGAGAGAGGAGACAAAGAATGATTTTCCATGTGTGCATGCCTATTTTGCCTGTGTCCGTGAAAAGATACTACACTTATGTGGGGTGCTGAAAGAAAAGAGAAGAATATCTCACATAGTCTATAGTTTCAATAGTTGATAGGATTGTATTAGCACTTTATTAATGTGTCGAAATAGTTGGCATGTTTAGTGCCTGGAAGGAGAACAATTAGTGACTATAGCATATATTAATTGAATTGATACAGTATTTTAATTAGACCAGTTTAACACTATAAGTAAACAATATCCTTAGTTTCCAATTTTTTTCCTTACATCATCAAATTACGCTTAGAGCTATGCTATGCACTGTACAAAGTGGAACAAATTGTTTTATTATTATTGTCATTATTATTACGATTATTATTACCACTACTACTATTATTTGCTTCATAACCCTTTACCGTGAAATGGTATGGTAATAGATTGTCTTAAATATGGGTCTCCAGGACAGCAACAGCTCAGAGCCTGGAGTCTGCTTCAGATTATGTGTCCCTCTCTCTCTCTGCCCCTCCCTCACTCATGATCTGTCTCTCTCTCTCTCTCTCAAGAATACACTAAAAAAAAACATTAAAATTTTTTTTAAAAATGTGGGTCTCCAGGACAGCAATATGGAATATGCTACATCAGAAATTTTTTTAGTATCACCCTACCTGAAAATAGCCTGTTGAGTTTTTGAGTAGCAGCATGTATCATACTATCAAACTCCTCCAAGTCTTGATCCATAAAAATTGCATCTTTCATGTCACATCAATAATTTCACAGTGATTAGTAACAAATAGAACAGTTTGTGTTATTTTATGCAATCTGTACATTTTCTCTAAGAAAAGTAATCCCAATTTGTATGGAGGAAATTCCATTGAATTTTAATAAAAGTGGGAAATTTGAGTCTCAGACATTTTTCAACTATTTTTCTGTAATGTGACTTGTGGCAATAATGCAATATGTTAGATTTCGCAATTTCAAATATTATTTATTTCGTGTTTTAGCTATTCTTGTGTCAACAAATAGTGGTCATCACAGTCCACCTTTATTTTGCTTAATAATGTAATTCCATGAAAATGTGCATCAAATTTAATTATATATTAACTATGACATTAAAATAAATTGGACATTAAGTTTCACAAAATGATTTGGTTGAAGATACTTAAAAGTACTCAGAAACATCAACTTCAATAATGAAAAATGACACAATTTCAGCCAGGAATATAGTCTAGTAAGGTATAGTTGGACATCAACTCCATCATGTCAGCTCCATTTTGATACATCACATGTGACTAAGGTAGAAAATAACTACGTGGTGAAATACACAAATAGAGCATACGGCAAATACATCATACCTATGTCACATGACCATACTGACTTCCTGGTCAGTGAAATTTTAAAGTGACTTTTGGCTAATAAAACTGTAATAACTGTATTTGACAAATCTATTAATCCATGATTATTTACTATATACAGGTCTATGTAAGAGCAAGAGGAAATGTTATGCCGCCCCCTAGTGTAAGTATTAATTTTGTAACACCAGAACAGCAGTGATCCAAGACCTTGCAAGGGAATCAGTTATGCTAATCATTATTGAAGAGAGTTAAAAGAAGTCCTAAGTTTTTCTAAAGAGTCAGCTTCTTAGGAGTACGGAGTTTTATGATACAAAATTTTATGATCGTTACCATCATTTAGAGTTTCTTATGTATCTAACCTGGGCAAATTACTTTTCATTTGATCTGCAACGTGTTTTCTAGGTAAGAATTATTAACAACTCCATTAAACATAATATAATTTATAATGAGATAGGTGAAATTGACCAAGGTCATAAAGCCAGTGACTAGTTGTGGTAGACTTCTAGGGTATCATCAATTATCTCTTTTTCTTACTAACAGAACACTGCTTTTATTGGGATTAGTGATGTGTTCCCAGCTTAATTAATCACGTTTTTAAAAAATCATGTTTTCATCCTTCCCTACACTTAGTAGTGGTTCTGTGACATTGTTCCATCAAAAGAGATATAAGCAAACACTGTTGGGTGGGAATTTTTTTAAAAAGAACTGTCAACTTTGTTCTTCCTACTTCACTCATTTCATTTTTTTCTAGATTAGAATGTAGATGTGATGGCTGGAGCAGTAACCACCTTACAACTGTGGGAAAAATATATATAAAATCAAAGAGTCCTTGGCTTTGAAATTATTAAGCTGCTTAATATATTATATATATATATATACACACACATATATATATATATATGTTCATGAAGTTTTCACATGTATATATGTGTGTGTGTGTGTGTGTATATACATATATGTGTGTGTATATATATATATATATATATATGTATATATATATAATTAAAACACTATTAGATACAGAGTTGATATTTGGGGTTTTGGTCACAAACAACTCCACTCACTACACACTGATACAGAGGTATTTCCGGAATTTGAGCTCAGATTCATCTGGTTATAAAGCATTTATACTTTTAACCACTGGGTAAGTATGGCAGTGAGTATTTTGATGAAGACATGCTAAACTGGATGCAAGAATATAATCCTGGAGTGAAAGCAGTGATTCTCTTCCCAGAATGAAGGTACTTTGTCTCATTTCTGCAAGAAGAGGTGATTTGCTAAATATCAAGTTTTGAAAGGTAACCTTACGATATTTCCACTGGCACTGGAGGACTTGGAGGACACTGGACTATGTCACTTGAGATGTTTTCATTAAACAAAGATAGAATCTATATTTTATCCCCTCTTTCTATTCTTGACCAGTTATAGGAAAAATAATTCAGTACAAACCTCTCATCATTCAACCCATTCCTTCTCAGCAACTGGTCTTAACTTCTTTCCCAGTAATTTATTGTCCCAAACTTTCCTGCTTTCCATAATCCATCTAAGGTGCCTAACAACACTCTGAGCTCCAGATCTGTACCAAAGTCTTCTCCAAATTTGCTTGCTCTACATTGAATTATGTAGTTTCCTATCTGAAAGACACAAACAAGGCTTGTGTGGGTTAACACAATTTGGATGGATTAACCTTTGAATTATTGTTAGTACTTTAAATCTCCAGCAGCTGAATATGGGAGGAAATCTACATACTAGAACTAACCATGTCCCTCTGCCATGACACTTCAGCTGGGCCAGGAGAAAGCTCTGAGGCTCAGAGTAGGCTCAGAGTGGAGCCCTGTATAATTCAGTCTCACAGAAGGAATCAAACATGAGCCCAGGAACTCTGAGTGCTCCCCATAGAAACCCTACCTCTCTGCTATCCTCCACCACCCCCCTGATACTACTACCTGTACTGGGATTATAAAAACCAATTTTACCCTACCCTGTATCCTCAATAATGTCAGTTTCACAAGAAGCCAAGAATTTCCAAATTCTTCATTCTCTAAACTTTAATCTCCATGTGATTATTTCATATCCTCTTTTATGACACAATTCTCTGTATTTCCACATGTCCTAAAACACTTGGACTGTGCTTTCTTGAATTTTGAAATGCCTATTATCAGTGAAATCTCTTTAGCTTTAGACTTTCCATTGAAGTTTCTCTTTACTTTTTGATCCATATGATCTGTCTCTCTTGAAAACATTCCCCTGTATCTCAAGAGATGGGTAGATGTTTTATCTTCCCAAATCCTCATATTAATGTGCCAGTGCAGGACACATGTCCTTCTTGTTCCACCCTGATAACTACTTTTTAATGTTTATTTATTATTTTTTAGAATATTTTTTCATGTTGATTTATTTTTGAGAGGCAGAGAGAAACAGAGCATGAACATGGGAGGGGCAGAGAGAGAGGGAGACATAAAATGCAAAGCAGACTCCAGGCTCCGAGCTGTCAGCACAGAGCCAAATGAGGGACTCGAACCAACAAACTGCGAAATCATGACCTGAGCCGAAGTCAGATGTTCAACTGACTGAGCCACCAGGTGCCTCAATATTTATTTATTTTTGAGAGAGTGCAAGTTGGGGAGGGTCAGAGAGACAGGGACAGAGGATCCAAACTGGCTTCACACTGACAGCAGTGAGCTCAGTGTGGGGCTTGAACTGCAAGATTATGACCTGAGCTGAAGTCGGATGCTCAACCCACGAGCAGCCCAAGTGCCCCTCCACCTTGATAATTCTTGACTGTTCTCCTTTCCTCCCTCCTCCTTAAAAGTCCCCAACTTTGGAAGTCATTTCCTTGAAATTATCTTCGCTGATGGCCTTGCCTCCCACCTGTTTGCAACTATCCATTCTCATGTCGTATCTAAGAAAGAAAAAAGCAGTCATTGGGAACTTTCGGTTAGGAGTTTATCTGGATCTGAGAGTAAAGTGGGTATTATCTTATCAAACAGGAAGAGTTTCCCAGCCCACTAACATCAGGCAAGGTCGACTATGAGCGTGATGGAACAGAAAACACAAGACCACTCAGCAATCATGTTTGAGGACAGACAAAACAAACACTGTTTTTGTTACCAAACATCCTCATCTGCCAGCTGACATGAGCAAAAGCTGCTTTTTTGCCAGTTACAGCTTTACCCCCACTCTGTCCTTGCCTCCTGGATAAAAAGGACTAAGAGAACCAATTATAGAATTCACCCTCCTTTCTTATGGTATCCAGAATAAAACAGTGCTTTAATCAAAGCTCTACAAAATCACTTTACCCAATCTCAAATCCTATATAATGATTCCTTATTCCTTCTTCATGAGATGAACCAAGGTTCCCCGTAGTGTGCACTTTATCTTCTTCCCCGCAAGTACCAATATGTCCAACTTGGTTCAACTAGAATTGTGTTTCTAGTTGTTTCAGCTGGAGGGGCATTCACAGGATTCTATATATTTTTATGAAAACATTTTTGTTTTTTTAAAACTAAGTCCTTCATTTTACATAGCCCCCTTTGAAGACTGTTTTCTTAAATTCTGCCTACCAAATAATACACTCTTGATATTAGGGTTAAAATATTTTCTCATTTAAAGATAGCCTGATTTTCTTGGGGAGCCTGGGTGGCTCAGTCAGTTAAGCATCCGACTTCAGCTCAGGTCATGATCTCACAGTCCGTAAGTTTGAGCCCCATGTTCTGTCCGCACAGAGTCTGGAGCCTGCTTTGGATTCTGTGTCTCCCTCTGTCTCTGCCCCTCCCCTGCTCAGGCTCTGTATCTGTCTCAAAATAAAATAAAAACATTAAAAAAAATTTTTTTTAAAGACAGCTTGATTTTCTCCAGATACAATAAGTGCATGTGTGACTATCTGTTGGAGCTGAATAGATAAAAATAACTATATTTTACATAGTTATAAAAGTTTTTTTGGGGGGGGGAAGCAGAAGGATTGATGGTGGATAGATTGTAATCCAGGCAAAGATATAAAATAAAATTATTATAATTTTTTTGTAAGGGAACAGAAACATTCCACAATGAGGTCAATCAATTTTAAACCTAAATAGTTTTAAAATGTCAATTTCACCCATTTCCTATTAAGTCCAAATATGATTTGTATTTCAAATATTGAGTTGCCTTATTGTAAAAGAGTTGTAATAAACTGATCCTCTATATATCAGTCAGGGTTCTCCAGATAAACAGAACTAATAGGAGAGACAGATAGCCAGACAGCCAGCCAGATAGATAGGTTAATATGCTAGGGAATTAGGAATTGACTGTGTGATTGTGGTCTGCAGATCAGGCCAGTAGCCTGGAAACTCAAGGCAGGATTTGATGCTGCAGTCCTGAAGCAGAATTTTTTCTCCGGGAAACCTCAGTTTCTGCTCTAATAGCCTTTTAACTGATTGCATGAGACACATGCACATTTGTTTAGGTTAATTTCTTTGATTTAAAGTCAAAGAATTGTAGACATTAACCACATCTACAAAATATCTTCACAGCAACAAGATTAGTGTTTGATTAAATAATTGAATGCTATTCTGGTTGACACATAAAGCTAGCTATGAAATACGACAAAGGTCGTTTTTCTAAAGCTATTTAAGAAAAAAAATATTTTCTTATAATTTGAATATGGCATTGTCATCATAAGTATTTAATACATTTAATGTTCTTATATTTACAAAAGTATATGACTTTCTTCTAATGGTGTCAAACCATTATGAAAGAGTCCAGAGTACTACATCAAGTAATGGATTTTGTTTACTTTGACAACTAGGATTAAGTTTTAATTATTTATTACCCCATTTTATCTTATACTGTGATAGAAAGTGTACTGTAATACATTTATAAAATTAATGAAACCTTGCTAGTTGAAAACACCATCATAATGTAATATCTAAGTGGTAAATAGTTCCTCAGAACCAAAGAATAATTTCAAATGAGGTAAAATAGATCAGGTGGTTTCAGGCTAAAATTTTTAGAAAGAAAAATTAATGAAATGATATTTCTTATTTTTTGTAGTTAGCAATATAAAAAAGTGAGAGACATATTTCTTCATGAATATTGGCCGTAGTACACCACAGATTAAAACTGGTATCATTTTTCTTTCTAGAAGGATTACTCAAACTCCAAATATACAGCCATTGCCTAAAATGGTAATATCTCAGGGTCACTGAAGGAAACTATTTCAACATTGAGCTATCATTACAATTATTAAAAATATTATTTCCCCTGTGCATAATGCTTTTGAAAAACTATTTTCCAAATATGTTACATTAACTAAACATGTTTATTAAAAATATAAAGAATAAAGTTATATTCAATATTAATTTTTAAAAGAACCCAAACCAAGAAATTACTGAAAAGATACCTACAGCCTGAGCAAAATTTGCAATTCTAAAATGCATCACCCTCAAATCCACATATTTCTTTATTGTGATAACATTCCTAGATGTATGATCTGGAAAATACTTTTAAGTAGCTCAACCAATACATAGCAAATAGATACTATAAAAATATGAACATGCCAAAACTTTTTGAAGAGAATTATCTACCTACTAGTTGGTACAACAAAGGGCACATGCAGAATGATGAAAACGTTTCTCTCCCCATATGTAAAATTTGGTTCTCAGGCTAAACAAGGAGTGAGAAATTCAAGTGCCTTCACTTGTCAGGAAGGTAATGCAAGTAAGTGAAAAACCTATGTAGAAGCGAAGAGCAGTGTAGACAGCAATGTGCATTTTTCTTTGAATGACATTTAAACTCAAATATTTTTAAACACGGTGCACACTAAACAAACTACGTCAGCCTGAATTTGGCCCTGACTACAGCCATAGGAGACCTTGGACTAGGTGATCCCCAAGGCTCTTGTTGATCTGTATTTTCAGTAAAAATGTTAATTGCAGTCATCAATAACCTAGAAAATATTGGTGAGTAGCTGAGAAGTGATGATAAGATATTATATCACTATTTGAATTTCAGCTTTCAAAAATAACTCGATTAGTATTTAATGCACTAACAAAGCTATGTCAGTATCAGGGTATTACTTGATAATGTTGGCCTTAAAATATTGTTTGTTTATGAGTAGGTCATAAGTAGGTCATAATATCAATAATTCAATTATAAGTTACTTTCCTTACTTGAAAAATGTGTTGTAAAAATGCACACTTGTAAAGATTTTACTACAATAAAAAATAAATATAGCAAAGAATATATGACACCTTCAGTTCAGAAAAGTGAGACACAAGATGGTCTTTCATGCTGAATATATAATAGTTTAAAAGAAATTTGGAAGAATATATCATGGACTAATTATGTGAACAAGTTTATAAAGAGGAAAGTTTGGGAATATCCTAAGATAGCACTCTAAACCACCCTCATCCCTGACCTTTCTTGAGGATATCAACCCAACAATGGTAATTTTTCATCAGCAGTAATTCAACAACTAGTCTCTCTAGTCTTATGCACAATATTAAATGTGCCATGTAAGTGGGTTTCAATGAGTGGAGAAACCTTTTAAATTACATTCCCTAGGAGATATAGAAATGTGTAAGGTAATGACATGAGTAATAATGCTATATTAGATAATGATAATTAGAACAAAAGGCCGTAAGAATATATTTCAAAGACTTTCCTAATTTTAGTGAGTTCCTGTATACACAAAGGAAAAAACCCAGAATTTTTCATTCTTTTCAAAATGAATACATATGAAAACGTCCTGAGTGACAAGAAACCTGCAAACATGTCAAAATATATGAGTATTTTTTCAACACATTCAAAATGAACAGGAGCGTACATGAATACATCTTAATGCATAATATTTAACACATGATGCTTCGCACAGAGCTGGTGGTGCCTAGAATAGTGCTTTACAACCAATGTATCTCAATAAATCTAAATGAATTAAATAACAAACATGTTGAGAACCGATTAATAAATCAATACTTCTTCTCCTGCCAAATATGGTACTTAATATATTTGAAAAGGAGGACAGCCTACAGAAACAGAGCTTAGGCCAGACAGAAAACATTGATGTTAGCATATTGGGGGATGAGACTTAAAATATATTTGAATTCAAATTATTCTGTGAATCTATTTCTCCACAGCTGAAGGTGAGTGGAAAAGGAGGGTGCCTTCAAACAACAGATAACACCTACACCATCTCTTTATCAGTGTGGATATAAACACACCAATTCCTATGGAACCCCTTAATTTAGTATCTAGATTATAAAGGAAATATGTCTGGAATTAGGAAATCGAGATTATAATATTGTTTACTGTATTACCACCATTTTCTTCTGAATTCCACAGTCAGTAAAATAGGCATAATACTCTTATGAGATAAAAAATTCTGACTAATAAAATGTAATGAACAAATTAGTAATGATTTCCAAAGTTCCAAATTTCATATTAAAAGTGAACAAACATGTATGTAAACTATGTGAAGAATATATGTTTAAATATTTTACATTAAAAGTTTTTAAATATATAATTAGGGAAAATAAATGTTGTGGCACAATTGAAAAAAAACATCAGCATATCCAATAAATAATTTTATACACAATAGTTCTATCTAAGGGATAATCTAAGGAAAAAGAATGAAGATACATGGATGGTAAACTTTATTCATTGCCACTAAATTGTATAAGTTTTCAGACATATCCTGCAGCACTAATAAAATATTAGTTTATCTCTTATTCCATGGACTTAAAGCTATCTCACGGATACGATAATATTTATAACAGAAATCATGACAATTGAAATGACCTTTCTCTTTGCTTGTAAGACCCTGCAAAATGAACATTTATATATTTTCAGTTAAAATTGTCAAGAGGAATGTATTAGAAAGCTCAGAAATAACGTCAAGATTAACAGCAGCCTTGATCTCTAAGTGTCTTTTCAAAATTGTATGTATGAGTGAATAATATGATCTATGGGAAGACTGTACATTTTGAGAATCTCTTCAGTATAAGTAGCAGGATTACATTCTGGATTTTAGGGCTAAAGCAATTAATCAGTGTCACTGAAGCCTGAGGTACCCTTATCATATAAGTAACTTTTAATTCATGAAAGAACACTGTATTAACAGTTATTGCTTATCTTAAATTGTTCAATATTTTTTGAAGATTATAAAATCTTTTAAAAATATGAATTAAAAAAATGTTCAGAGTATCCATTAGGTCATTCAGTAATTGAAAATATTTGGAATGTCTTTGGTAAAGTCTAAGCACTTTTTACCTGAATGGTTTTAAGTGTGCTTTCCTGAAATAAGAGAAAGCGAAATATTAAAATTCTTTTAACTTAATACATATATCAAAATGCAAAAATGTGATGATGTTTTAAAGGCAAAATTCAAAATATGTTAAAGTCAAATAGACAAGAAAGTAAAAAATGCTCTCATAGTTTTTACACTATGAAACTGGTATTAAAAAGTAATACCACAAATTCTTAGCTGAAAATATTCAAAATGTAGTACACATACATTTTTAAGATAATATTTGTGTTTTTTCTTAAGGTTCCTAATTCTGAGAACTTTGAGGTTCAGTTTTCTGAACTTAGCTTGTAGTACCTTTTAGTTTACACTAAGTTCTCATAGTATCCTATATGTTGTAAAGAATACATTTTTAGGTAAATATTGATAGCTATTTAATTAAAAACATTCATTTATGGGTATGTTTAGATCTCTTCTGTTATACTTAAAGGCAGGCATAAATCTCATTCTCCTTAATAACAAAATCCTAGGAACACATATAGAAAACAAATGTATGACATATATTATGTTGTAAGGTAATAGTTTCAAATATAGTTGGACCATATATGAAAATATACCTAATTTTATTCAGTGTAAATCTCTTACACAGGAAATATATACTTGGGCAGTTTATAAACACAATCTGGAAGGATTAGCCACTAAATCCTTGTAAGTCCTTTTACTATCAATAAGAGAAATATAAGAGCAATTTCTAATCCTTCTTATTCCAGTTTATGCCCCAACAGTTGCCCATATTTATTCATCTCATTTAGATAGCTGCTTTTTAACACCCATTTTAATCCCAAACTTACACTGGCAAATCTAGACTTTAACCTATCTTTTGTCAATATGGATGATAATGAACGGCTCAGCTTCAAATCCACAACAAGCAAATCAGCATAGGCAAATTGAACCACCACTAGAACCCAAAGTTGACTTAAGAAATCAAGATTATCAGAATTTTAACAAGTTCAGGGCTGGCAACTTTTTTTTTTTTTAATGTATTCTACCGTGTGTGTGTGTTTACTTACACCATTATTGTAAGTATAAAGATCTTGTTCAGTAAATTTGCTTTTTCCCACAAGTAAAACTTGATTTAAAAAACAAACTGATGCACACTTCCTTTAAATTGAGGAGTCCCCCCCCATGCCAAAATATTTATCTTCCCACACAGTGAGTTACTTAAGAAAGTAATTACAACCAAAACAATTTCAATAATTCCCTTAGCCTTTGCCTACTGCTGTGCATAATACTCCACTAAGGAAGACCCTAGAAGAGTATTTTCACTTTCTTTTGTTCAACACCACAACAATAAAAGCAACAAAATAACCCTGCTTCTTTGCATCTTAAAAATCTGAGAGGAGGATTCCAATAGATTCACAGGAAAAAAAGAAAGAAGATTAAGTGTATAATATCAACACCAGAATTCATTTAAATGAATGAATACCAGAATTCATCTAAAACTTTAGAAGAGAACTTTTCAGTTTTGGAAAATATCCCATCTCTTTAAAAAAATTACGTAGAATCATATTTTAAAATATGCAAAGAAAAGGAGATTAAGAATACTGTATTTACTTTTGGACTAAATGAGTCTGTCCTTAAACTTCTCCTACTCCACCTTCTCAGGCTCAGTAACCACTTTGTAAAAAAAAAAAGGGACCCAGGCTTTAGTGATGCATACATTTGCATATTACCCCCTTACTCTAGCTCTGCTCTCCTTGCAGAACTTAGCCTTAACGAGCCTTTCCTCTATTCCTTTTGTATCATTTTGAAGTGTACACTTCTCAGAAGATACAATACATGGGAGCCAGTCAGGCAAGGAGGTTTTGTAGCTAACAGGGGATCTGGAAGAAAAAGTAAGAGCTATTACCCTGCACTATCTCAATGCTCAGCACATCCTCTGCCACCAATCAGAAGTACTCTTCCTACTAGGACGCTGAAAGATGAAGCTCTGTGGTCCAGTGAGAACCTCCCAGCAACTGCATGGGTTCTGCATGTCTGGCATGTTTCCTAGTGGCTCTTATTGTGACATAGTGCTCGCCCTTCACACTTCTCTCCAACCTCTTTTGAGTGAACCGCTTAAAGTGGACGATGTGGGGTTCTGGAGTCCCTCTGTTAAGCTTAGTACCGACAACTCCTCACTAGAGAAGTTTGCTGCCAGTCCTTCAGGAGACAGCCGGAATACGAACTCCTCTCGAGACCATCACTCAATCCCGCCACTTACTCCGCGCCACCAGTCACATGGTTCCCTGCTTCCATCGGAGACACCCACATCCCCATTCACCTTCAGCTTCCTAAGCCAAAAGATGTGAGAGGGTCACTCGGGGTTAGGGCCCTTCTCTTCTCTAAATAAATAAATAAATAAAGAAAGAAATAAAGAAGGTCCTGTTGACACAGTTTGCTTCAAATGAGGAGACGTTCTGGTAACCTCCAGCATTATGGAGTGAGGTGCTGGGAGTCCAGAGCATCGTCGAAGTGTCAACCTAAACCATGGATCCCAGCTTCCTCAAGATTCCAGCGTTTTTTCTACCTCTAATTCTCACCCCACACCCACAAGACAGATCCATTAATATATTATAAACCAAACTGAATCGCGACACCTCCAAAATCTCACGGTAACCTCAATCCTCCAAATGTCCAAATGCCCTCTTGGGGGTGAGGGGGGGGGGCGAGAGAGAGAGAGAGAGAGAGAGAGAGAGAGAGAGAGAGGGAAACAAGCTATTACCAGAGTTTTGTTCCCGTTCTTGCTGAGAGGGCCCCGGAAAACTCCCTTGATGTTGCGAAAGTGTCCGTTGCTGAGATGCGTGGAGCTGATGACAATGTAGTAACACTCCATGGGGCAGCCGCCGCCTCCTCCACCGCAGCCGCCGCTTCCATGCACCTCGCGCCCGCAGCCGCAGCGCGCCGGAGCCCGGGCAGGGTGGGCTGGGGACCCGGCGCGAGGGCGCACCGCCGCCTCTCTCGCCCGCCGCGGGGAGACAGACCCACTACAGCCCTGTGCCGAGCGCGCCCAGGCGCCTCCGCCTCCGCATGCTCTCGGCGCTCCCCCTCTCCGGCTCTTTCTCTGCTAATTCGCCTCGGGGCGACGCGCCCCGCGGGAGGATCGCGGGCTGGGAGGGGCCGGCCGGGCGGCGGGACCGAGCGGGGGAGCCGGAGTCAGTGCCGGCGCGGCGGCCGAGCGGAGCCGGGCAGCGGGAGCCGCCCGAGCGGCAGCGGCGGCGGCGGCGGCGGCGGCGGCAGCATCCCCCGCGCGCGGCGCCCGCACTCGGAGTTGCTGCTGCTGGCAGGCATGAGTGTTATTATAGTGAGCGGCGTTGCCGGTCCATTGCACTGAGCCAATGGCAGGGAGCCACTGGGCTGATACTGAGAGCTGTCAGAGGAGTACATCTGTCACCCGCTGCCTCCCCCCCGCCCTCCCCCCGCCGCCGCCGCCGCCGGGACCCACGGCCGCGCGGGTCCGGGCGCGAGTGGGAGCGCCCAGCGAGCGGGACGCCCCCCGCGCGGCGCCGCGGCCGCCGAGGGCCAGGGACGCGACGGCCACCGCGGGCGGGCGGCAGAGCGACCCGCGACTGACAAGTGGGAGACTCCTCTAAGGTGGGGGCGGAGGGGAAAATGAAGAGACGGAGATTTCTTGCCTGCCAGTGGGGAGTGGGGGGAGGGGGGAGGGGGGATAAATAAATTAATAATTCAATACCAAAGCCAACCGCTTCCAACTGCAGCGGATCCAGGCAGGTGCCAGCAGCTGCTTCTCTCTCTCTCTCTCTCTCTCTCTCTCTCTCTCTCTCTCTCTCTCGATAGTTGCGACCCATTGGGTTTGGCTTATTTGATTTTATTTGTTTTTAATGTATTTTTAGGGTAGAGGCTGGATCCTGTTCAGAATCTTAGAGAAAGAAAATGTTCCCCACCCACCCCCACCACCCCCACCACTCGTTTGTAGAGATCACAAGTGTTTGTGTTGGTAGTTTGGGAGGTGGGTGCTGGCCGCGGTGTGGTGGTGGGGGGGGGGGGGGCGGGGTAGTTGTGGCGATGTGAGTGGAAGTGGATAGAAGGTAAAAACAGGGACTCTTGGTTAATGTGTTCCTGGACCTGGCGTCCCCCCTCACCCATCTCCCCCGAGAAGCTCGGTTCTTCCTAATTTGCCAAAGCCGAACGGAAAGGGATGCTTTGCCGCAAAGAAGCTGCTGCCACGAGCCCTGCTTTGCATTTCTCTATAGTTCTTTTCCCACCCACCACAGAGTGCTAGCGAACAAAAAGCGTTTGCCCTAGAAGCGACCTGAATGGAAAATCTCCTGCAAAGGAACTAATGGGTTCGTTATGGAAAGTAGGGGATGGGGGTCTGCTGCGTTCCCTGAGGACGGACCATCAAGGCTGGTTTTTAAGGGGCCAAGGCAGCCATCCGCCTGGATGTGCCCTCCCACCCTGCCTCTCACCCAGTTGATTCTCTCTTTGTGTAAGTTTAACTCCTCTGAGGTGGTAGGGTGAGAGCATCCCATCAGGTATATATACGACTCATTAGTCCGCACTTAAAAAAGATCGATAGCAGGCGGTGGGATGCTGGGAGATGGTGCCTTCAATGGATTTGCTGAAGGCTTTATTTTCCTCTAGCCTTGAATGGCTTAATTGGTTAAAGCAGATTCCAGACATTCTGATGCTCCTATGTCAGCGCAAACTGCACTTTGATACAACCTGTGTTTATCTTGTTTATTTGAAGGTCAAGATTTCAAGGCATTCCATTCTGGGTATCCCACAGATAGCATTTTATAGAGCAATGATTCTGCAAACTACAATATGGTCCTTAAATGAATCTGCCAGTTTGATATCACTCTTTGAAAGAGGAAGAGAAGGGAGAGAAAAAGAGTGTTTATAATGAGAGAGGCAATAATCATGTGAGTAAATTATAACTTACAGGGATAGAAGAGGGGAGTGCTAGATTTATCTAAGGGAATTTCCCCATGTGCCATGCTTCAGTTCAAACAAAGAAGGAAAAAAAAAGTTGATGTGGATTGATCATAGCTCATTATGAAGTGTCACAGTTATTTAGAGGTATTGGCTAAATTTCTCAGATATCCACTTGGGGGAGTCTGGAAGTCTTGGGAGAAAAAGAGAGCAAGAATTTCCAAAACTTATATACTCAATGGAACAGATCACCTAATAATTTGTTAGAATTCAGTGTGAACATAATTCCATTAGGAAAAAAATAAGTGATATCCACTAAATATTGTGTGGAAATTAAACTCATTTTGCCACCTATCATTACAGCTATTTTTCATTTCTATTTTGAGGATGCAGGCATTCTCTGTACATATCATTTTGGGAAAAATTAATGACCTGTATGATTTTTATTACATGTTCTGAAGTTTTCAAAACTTTCAGTTATTAGACAAGAGATAAAAATCTTCTTTATTACTGAACCATGGTAAGGCATCTCCTTAGGAAATGGAAGATGCTTTCTTATGTGAAAGAATCAGATACTATAGTTTTCTTGTGTGTGCAAGTCATAGTAATCTAAGCTAGGTTTCTGAAATATTTCCCTCAAAAAATACTTCTAAAAAAATGGTCAGATCTTTATCTACATCAGGAAGCTGAATTTCCAGTTCAGGAAACAGGAACACTTATAGGAATTGTCCCATGTAACATAATATCATTTCTATGGAAAGTCACATTGTATTTCTAGTAGCTGTTTATATAGCATATATATCATAAATATCATATATAAGTGAATATCTTATGATACATATATATCATTGTAATAAATAAAGTATCTTAATAATCTCCGAAGGGTCACTTCACTTTCAGAAATGTCTACTTTTGCCACTTACATGCTTGATGGTATGATGGGGTGGCTTTAGACTGTGACATGTAAAACTATTTGTAAATGGTAATAAATGCACCACAGATTTGCTGCTATACATGATGTTGACAGTTATGAAAGAATATACATTTTTTTCATAAAATTTGTCCTTAATGTTTCTCTCTATATGTGGTAATCTATCTCAAAATTACCTAATAGTGTGATCAGTAAGATTCTGTACCTATACCTTGAATTTAAATAGATATATTTCAGAAGAGAGTGCAGTTGCCTTTTGTTTACCCTTATCTCAATTGAGTAGCCACATCTATAATGATCATTCAAATAAAATGACTAATCACACTGTATGATAATTGCTATGCCATTATCAATGGGCTCTGTAACCTGTGGACTCCTTTATCATATTAACCTTAATGTTCGAGACAGTAAGCCACCACCATGTGCAGTCTGGCTTCTAACTATAACAAACAACCATTAAACATAGTGGAGTTTTTATATCAAACATGAAAGAACCTTTTCATTTGAATTTTGCTAAAAATGAAGAGAGAAGATAAGTAGAGAATCAGGACTTCCCCATCATCTCAGATGCTAATAAATTGAAATCAGTAGACAGCAATAAATTATGCCTTTCTATCTTGCTGTTCCCATATCTTTCCTTCTGTAATGGTGTAAAGAAAAAAGTTCATAAGAAAGCATCTTTAAATTCTTTATTATGTTATAATCTCTGATACCCATGGCCTAGTCTCATTATTTAAAGTAATTCTGATTTCTGTTATTAGTAATTATTTTGACATAGATTATTTCTATGGAACAATGCTACCCAAATTTTTAAAACTTAAATATTTCTTCTCAGTCACTCGGAGAATTTAGGAGACCTGAATATCAGAGACCTGGAGACCTAGGCTAAATATCTAACTGCTATTATAAATATGCAGAGTCAATATTTTGTAATCAGAAAATATTTTATTTGAAAATATCTTATGGGATAACTATATATCACTTGAGTTTAATTGGAAACTTTTAAATTGAAAAAAATTCAGTTAATAATTTAAGTATGAAAGTTTTAGATAATGATATTAGTCTAAAAAAATTGCAGTTCATTTTTGCAACCATGCTTCAATTTTTCTCTTTCTACAACTGTGATTTTAAATCAAGATCCCCTAAGCTCCATGCTTGTACTAATTTACCTCATTCTCTGTTCCTCATCTTGCTTTCCTTAACCAAATTTGGATAGCAATTTTCTGCTCAGCAACTAGGTATTGTTCCTGACCACCTCCTGTCTCACACAAGATTTCAGGACAATGTTGCTGATTTGAAATGCAAAACCAAGGTCTTGCCTCATTTCCCAAACCAGTGTCTAGACCCCTGCATCCAGAATCCCTGCCCCAATTCGCTCTGCCCAGCTCTTCCAGAGGAAAGTAAATCTTTTTTTTAAGTTTGCTTAACTGCTATTTGAGACCATATGTTACTACCTCCACATGCTTAGACTGCCTACCTCCTGTCATTACAATCTCTGGATGCTTTTACTCTGTCTGAATAACTTCCTATCACTAAAGTGAATGATCCACAAATTAGATTCACTTTTCGGTCCCCACTTCAGCCTTACCTGAGCTTCTATGAACAAAGTTCCTGTTCTTATGTCACCTTGAAAAAAAGAAAAGAGTATATTTCAGTGTTTTTCAAAGGTGTGTGTGATATATACTTAGTGGTTACAGGGTATATTATTGGGATTTAAAACTTTCCTTTTCATTCCTATAATAATCTTAACATAATAAGCATATTCTTGATCATTAGTGAAATCATATAATAATAATTTGTCACGAAGTTTTGTCACTGTATATCTTTTGTTTGCATTCATTTTTGTGATCACATTGGTGTCAGGTGTTACTGCTTTTATTGTTTTGGACTAACGAGGAAAAATCTAAAATCTTAACACATAAATGTTTTGCTTATTTTTAGATAAGACCAAATGGTATCATGACATCTGCATGAATGAAGGTGTGGCATAGTTAAACTGGAGAAAAGTGACGAAGGAATTATATCACCATAGAGAACCCATATTCACCATAATCATCAGGCATGCTTAGATCAGTATTGACACACAAATACTCATAAAAACATTCATGTGTTGAGACTGGATTTGGTTTCAGCAGAGCAAAATCATCTGTTGTATTAAATTAAGATTGTAAATTTGGATATTTTGTCATATTTTTATTTGATTTATATTTTTTTATTTTGTATTTACACAAAAGCTATAAGCATATGGGATTTTATAATTAGTCTGATGTTAACATATTTGAGTAAAATTATGCCACAAGTGAACTTAATCTGTGCTAGGAAATCTTTAAAAATGATCTATATGTTATTCACGTATGAGAAACACTGGCATATCCTAGTCATAGGATATGTACTGAATAAATATTATTGAACTTACCTGCAGCTGATACTATTATTGTATGAATTGAAAGGAGATGGTGACTTTTTTAGGTAATTATTAATTAATTATTACCTAAAAGTAGGTCTATCTCCCACATTCCTGTTTCTGTATTTCAATTCTGCTGGGTTTAAATATGGGGCCTCTTAAAAACAAATACTGTATTCTCTGAAATCTAATACTCCATCAATTACAAGATGTATATTTTTTTTATCTCCACTACAAATGCAAACACACTGTCAATTAACTGCAAGAAGCCACTGATTATACGACATCTGAATTATGGAGATGTTAAAAACAAAAAGACATCCTGGAATCAATGAACTATGAAACCTATATCTGCATAGACACTACTACAATTAAAAACTTACTAGAAATCACTTTAAATATGTCCAGCTACAACAACAATGGAATAGTGAATTAACAATGGCTTAACTTCAGTTACTTCACTTCCTAGATATTATCTTGTTTTCAAGCTCTAATTTCTCTGATCTCTGGCAATTTCCCGAGAGTTGATATTGGTCAGGCCTGGTAGAATAGAACATCAATTTAGCTTTCTCTTTGATACTGATAGATGTGGACATGTGTCTTGAGTGGCTGAAGGAAATGTAGAAATTGTGGAAATGTGGGAATTAGTGAATATGCAAAACGGATCACAGAGAAATTTCACAATTTTGCTTAGTTTCAACCCTAAGAGAAAGATTAAATAATTGATATTATGCAGTGTTTTCACATGCCTTAAAAGAATGGTAGATCACATATTGAACAATGTAATATATGTATCTGATACTGATAATGTTTTTTTATCTTTTTTATCCCCTTAATTTTCAATTCTAATATTAGCATTTGGGATAGCAGCCAGAACAATGCTAATTTAAGAGCCAAAGCTACATTTCTAATATGTTGCCAAAGAAATTAATGTAATTGGATGCTATATAACTAACTTACCAAAAGGATAACATTAAAATATATTATTATTAGTCAAGATAAAGATGAACAGTTATTACATTCCTTCATTTCACAGTCTTTTTGGAAAGCAAGCTGGCCACATCTATTAACATTAAAATTGCATATAACTTTTGACCTAGCCATTGTATTCCTGGGACTCTCTAAATAGAATAAAAGGATATTCACAAGAACACTTAATGCAATATTGTTTAATTGTTCATAGTTAGAAAAAACTGGAGACAAAGGAAATTATCATCAATAAATGAATAGTGACATAAGTTATTATATATGTCACAGACTTTGCATCTATTAAAATAATACATAAGTTATTATACATATCACAGACTTTGCATCTATTAAATAATCTATTAAAATAAAATCTATACCTTTATTTGGTAGGATTATATAGTTATTTTATTGTATAAGAAATGTAGCATACAAACAAAAGAAGAATATAAAATAGGATTTAGTTTGGTATATTGAAAAAAAACTAAGAACATATGTATATATTTGCCAAAGAAAAGGCAGGCATGAATATAGGTAAGGCTATGTGTAGTTTGATAATATATTTTAACGGTAGGTATGAAGGAGAAGAAAGAACTAGAAGAGAAGGAAAAAGCTAGGGAGGTGAAGAAAAAAGATAAAACTGACATGCTTATACATACAGGCACATATATGGGTAAAAATCTAGAAAAAAAAAAAGAAGGAAGAGAAGGATGGAGGAGGATGCAGATGGCACCAAAACTAATATATGTGAAGAATAATAAAAGAGAGGTGAAAGGAAGGAAAATATTGGGAAGATACTAAAATGAAAGCAATTTGTCTATAATGGCCGGTAGAGATGGGGATGAGGTAATGAATCAAGGAAATGGTTTCGAACTAGAATTGATAAGATTTACTGATAGATTTGGGTGTGGGTGATGAAAAGACTAACACAGCATAACAGAATTTGACCGTAGTTACTTGTGCAGTATACTGAGATGGGAAAGTCTAGAGAGATTGTGAAAAATGCTAAAATTTAGATTAATTTTTAATAAGCTTGAGATGCATTTTAGATGTATAAGCAGAGAGAGTAGACATGGCCAAGTATAAAGTCTAGAGTCAGAATCAGAATCTCATTTGGGAGTCAGGGGCAAATCAGTGCCATTTACAGCATGAGGTTGTAAGAGATCACATGAGAGTACAGACAAAGGGCTCTAGGACAGATCAGGTTTGGTTCTAGGAAAAGCAGCTCTAAAAGAAGACAGAAAATGAGCTGCTAAACAGTGCTTAAAACCAAAAGAATATGATGACTTGGAAGCCCACCACCACCATCCCCTAGCAGAAAAGGGTCAAAGTTAAGGAGAGATTGGTCAACTGTGAAAAATGCTATTGATAGCTCAAGTAAGATAAGATCAGAGGAATGATCTCAAGTTGTCCATCTTGAAGGTTATTGGTAACGTGCACAAAGCAGTCTCTGGGATATACCAAAAGGACAGTATAGGATTTACAAAAATTAAATTCTGCAATAGAGTTAAGAAACTAGGTATATGTGCTATTCATATAAGATAAATTTTGTGGAAATATTGCTCTACATAGAATAGATGTGTCCAAAGTCAAGAACAGAGTGGAATGTCAAAACTCAGTAGTGTCCCCCAACACAATCTGCATATGCTTGAACTCCCGCTCTTCTCTGGCACACATTTTGCTAATGAAAGGAAGGGATTGAGGAGATTTTCACCAATGTCTCAAATTTATGTATGGTCTTTTTGAATTAGAATCAAGTTAATATAATTTCAAAATATATACATTTTGTTAACTGATCAAATTGGCTTATAAATAAACATTTTGCAGAGCTAATGAGGTAATGGTGAAATGGACACTTTATAATATTCACATGGAAATATTTAGCAGTATAATGTTTATTAAAATTAACTTGAAAATATGTATCACAAACCTCATCCCCCATTCACATCCACAAAGCTTAAACTTGTCTTCCAGATGATTCAGTTCTATACAAAATTGATTGTTCTGATGGTGGAACCCTGAGCCAAGTAACTCCAAGAGTCTCATACTAAGTATCATTAAGGGCCAATAATATTTTGTGTGCCCGGACTGTAAGAAGCTCAGGAAGTATCAATGGACCTTATTATCACAATGTACCCTTCTTCTATATAGATGAAGAGTGTAGAATGTTCCTAAAAACATATTCTTCGGATCTACTTGCTTTCTGACACATCAGAACCTTTATAATAGAATTATTCACTTAAGTTAGTATGAACTGGATTTTTAAACATGTTAGTGAGGATTCTGAATTCGAGTTATAAATCTCAAGGAGGAAATCAGATACTTGTTTTTCTATTACATATGATAAGCACCATAACCAACACAAAATGTGAATAATGGAAAATGGTTAAATAATGCAGGAAAACTGAAAATTATGGTATTGCAAATAATACAATAATATTTTTAAATGTTTATTTATTTATTTTGAGAGAGAGAGAGAGAATGAGTGGAGAAGAGGCAGAGAGAGAGAAGGAGAGACAGAATCCTAAGCAGACTCCATGCTGAGTGTGGATAATCCCAAGCAGGTTCCATGCTAAGTGTCCCAATAATATTTTAATATCATGAAAAAAATGATCATGAAGATACTATTATAAAAACTGCAGGTATAAAATTGCATCTTAAAGAACAAATATTGTTAAAATGTCTATATTACCCAAAGTAACCTAAAGATTTATAGCAGGGGCACCTGGGTGGCTCAGTCAGTTGAGCATCTGACTCTTGATTTCAGGTCTGGTCATGATCCCAGGGTTGTGGGATCCAGCTGCGTATAGGGCTTCTCACTGAGCATGGAGCCTGCTTAAGATTCTCTCTCTCTCTCTAAAAAATCAATAAAAAATTTTAAAAAGATTTATTGCAATTCTCATCAAAATACCAACAGCATTTTTCACAGAACTAGAAAAAAAATTAATTTATATGGAACCACAAAATATCCAAATAGCCAAAGGAATTTTGAAAAATAAAAGCAAAACTGGAGTTATCACAATTGCAGATTTCAAGTTATATTACAAAGTAATAATCAAAACAGTATGGTACTGGTACGAAAATAGACACATAGATCAATAGAATAAAATAGAAAACCTGAAAATAAACCCATAATTATATGCTTAATTAATCTTTGACTAAGCAGGAAAGAATATCCGATAGGAAAAAGATAGTCCTTTTGACAGACAGTGTTGGGAAATTGGACAGCTGCATGCCAAAGAATGAAACTCTATCACTTCCTTTCACCATACACAAAAATAAATTCAAAATAGATTGAAAAACTAAATATGAGACTTAAAACTATAAAGATCCTAGTAGATGGTACAGGCAGTAATTTCTCTGACATCGGCCATAGCAACATTTTTTTTTTAGATATGTCTCCTAAAGCAAGGGAATTAAAAGAAAAAATAAACTACTGGGATTATGCCAAAATAAAAAGCTACTGTACAGGAAAGGAAACAATAAAAAACTAAAAGACAAAAAACTACAGGATGGGAGAGGATATTTGCAAATGACATATCTGATGAAGGATTAATATCCAAAATATATAAAGAACCTAAACAACTCAGCACCCAAAAAGAAAAAAAAAATAAATAAATGGTCAGAAGAAATGAACAGACATTTCTCCAAAGAAGACACATAGATGGCCAACAGACACATGAAAAGATGCTCAACATCACTCATCATCAAATACAAATCAAAACCACAACAATGAGAGATCACCTCACGCTTGTCAGAATGGCTAAAATCAAAAAACAGGAAACAGCAAGTATTGGTGAGGATGTGGAGAAAAAGGAACACTCCTGCACTGTAGGTGGAAATGCAAACTGTTGCAACTGCTGTGCAAAACCCTATGGAGTTTCTTCAAAAAGTTAAACATAGAACTACCCTACAATCCAGTAAATCACACTACTGGATATTTGCCCCAAATTACAAAACACTATGTTTATAGAAGCATTATTTAAAATAGCCAAATTATGGAAGCAGCCCAAGTGTCCATGGATAGATAAATGGAAAAAGAAGATATGGTATATACACCAAGAAATACTGTCCAGCCATAAAAACTAATGAAATCTTGCCATTTGCAATAATATGGATGGAGCTAGAGAGTATAATGTTAAGGGAAATAAGTCAGAGAAACAAATACCATATAATTTCACTCATTCATGGAATTTAAGAAACAAACAAAAAACTGAGCAAAGGAAAAGAGGGAGAGAGAGAGAGAAACAGATTCTTAGTTATAGAGAACAAACTGATGATTACCAGAGGGGAGGCAGGTGGGGGCATGGGTAAAATAGGCAATGGGGTTTAAGGAGTGCACTTGTCATGATGAACACTGGGTGATGTATGGAATTGTTGAGTCAATATACTGTACATCTGAAACTAACATAACACTGGAATTTAAAATAAAATAAAGAAATAACACTGGTGTTATTTCATGTCTCCTAAAAATAGGAATAAAATAAAATTGCATCCATACATACAAAAGAACACCTCTAGTCATACTCACAAGACACTAAAAAATGACTTTATGATATTATAACAAAGATTAATATGTAAATCTCTCAATAGTAAAATATTGTTCTTTAGATATTTTGCATATATTCATATTTTAAGTGATTATTTTCCTTTACATGAAGAAAAAATATATTTTACTAATTACTAAAGTCTAAGAAAATAAATTATTTTTTTGATCTAGAAAAAAAGAGAAATTATTAAAATATAACTAACAGTAGAGGAGGAATAAAAGGCATCTTACAAGCACACACGTTTTAGAAAAGAATGGGAATAATTTAATTTTCCTATAAAAGGGAAAGCCTTTCAGATTATAAAATCTAATATGCCTAAATCTAGGGGCACCTGGGTAGCCAGTCTGTTAACATCTGGCTTTGGCTCAGGTCATGATCTCACGGTTTGTGAGTTCGAACCTGACATCGGGCTTTATGCTGACAGCTCAGAGCCTGGAGCCTGCTTCAGATCCCGTGTCTCCCTCTCTCCCTGCCCCTCCCTCACTCATGCTTTGTCTCTCTCTCTCTCTCTCTCTCTCTCTCAAAAATAAAATAAAAAATAAATATTAAAAAAACCTTTAATATGCCTAAATCTAAAGTCATAAAGTTGAGTGTAAGAATTTAGGAAGAAAATTGAGTAATTAACGGCAAACAACAAGAAGAAAATCATAGTATATTTACATTTCTACCCTGTGAAGTAGAATTTGAGGCTGAAAATATCAGAGCACAGCTGATAAAGATAATATAACATTCACAAACATTTATGCACCAAAACATAAAAGCAAAATGCATAAAGCAAAAAGTCCTGGAAACATAAAGGAACAATTCACAAAAGAAAAAAAAAAAACACAAGATATTTTTGACAGATTTTCTATCAGATTATTCATAATAAAAATAGATTAACAGCATGGTATTAGTTTAAAGTTAGTGGTAATGTAAATTAATGCAACTGTTTGAAGGGTAAATTGGTTTTATTCATAAAATTTTTAAAAATGCATACCCCATGTCTCAGCCATCCCAGTTCTTACAAACTATTATACAGAAATAATACCATGAAGAGATAAAAATAAAAGCACAAGACAGTGCTCACTGCAGAACATTTGTAATACCTTAAATTGGGAAAAAAACAGTATGTCCATTAAAGGAGAATAACTAGCAAAAATTAATAAAAATGCATGCAATGGTATATTGATCAGTTCTTTAAAACATAGCTATGTCTCTATTTACGGGCCCAGCATGCTTCTGCTGAGTGACTCTGCTTCTATGTCTCTATTTATTAAGTAGGACTTTCATCTAATTAGACCAATAACCACAGTATGGCCTCATTTTGGTATTAGTAAATTAGCATATGTGTTTTTACAGACAGATAAACAGATGGATAGTGATATGCAGAGGAGAAAGGCAGAAAGGCTGGGAATGCAATAGACACTTAACAGTGATTAATACTGTTTACATTAAGTTGGATGGTTTGGGGGCTAGGGTCAGGGAGTTTGGATGAAGAAGGAATCTTAATTCTTTAAATGATAACTTTTTTTTAAACTGATTTTAAGTGGAGATGTAATAATTCTTGTTTGGAATTTTTCCTAATTTTCAAAAGTTAAACTTTTGTGCCTATAAACTGATCTAATTATCACGTCTTATTTATTTATTTATTTATTTATTTATTTATTTATTTATCTATCTGTTTGCTCTTTCAGTTCCCCAATAATATTAAGACACCTTAAGAGCAGCAACTTTGGCTGGTTTGCTTACCATCGCATCCCTGAAGTCTTGAGGAGTATCTTGAGCTTAGAATATGCTTAATAATTACTGTTGACTGAGTTTCAGGATCAAAGGAATTAGGGCAATATTTGAAAAGGCAAACACATTATAACAATGCTTTTCCCCATGGCAAATCTCTTTGTTTTTATTTTATGTCAACAAATGTGTTGTCTCTCTATTTATAAATAATAGAACATGAAGTAAATTAGGTTTCCCCAGTAGATCAGTGAGAATAAACATCAGGTTCTCTAAAAAGACCCCAAAACAATAAAAACTTAAGTAAAGTAATTTATTTATCTCATCTGTGATAGTCAGTGTATACGCTGACCTTGACAACAGTGTCAGTGACTCAGGATCTTCTACCTCGGTGTTCTGCCGTGCTAAATATGTGGCTTCTGTCTTACAATCTAGGATTAGCACTCTTGCTGTTATCACTGCATATATATTTCAGCAAATTCAAAGGCAGTAAGGGCAAATGGAGGGCATTCCCCTTCCCTTGAAGAAAATGGCTAGACGTTGCATATGACATTTCTTTGCTATATTTAATTGGTCGTAACTTTGTCATATAGTCACACAAAGCTGCAACAGGAGGCTTGGGAATGTAGTGCTTGACTTTGTAATTGAAATGAAAGAGCTGTATTATTAAAGAAAAAAATTGATATTTTATCACTTAATCAAGTTCCTAAATTGATGGGGCAATTTATTTGGGGAATATCAGATTGTGAGGAAATGATTTTTAAAAATTCCATGGAAGTATTATCATACCTACAGTTCAGAACATTTCAGTTATGCTACATAACCTAGGCAAGAGAAAACAACATTAGAATGTAACATTTTACAAAAATAAATTTAAAGGGAAATTTGGAGATAAGGGGAAATACATTCTATTTTTGTAAACCACTACTTTCCACATAGCTCTTGTAAATTTTATAAATCCGTCACATTTAACCTCAAAATGTTGTTGAATGTCAGGGCAGTAGGCAGAAAACCCTAACATAAACTATTTCACATTGGCATTCAACTATATTTTTCCTTCATGGTTTAACTATTCCACATAAACTTAGCATTTCTGTCATCAGCCCGCATTTAATATATTACTAGTCTGGGTTTAAACTATTGGTCTTATGGACAAAATTAATTTCTTTCCCAATAAGTTAACTTACTTAAAGGAAGTCATTGACTATTGCACATTCTTTAACATTTTCTCAGAGAAGATCCTCTGCTTTCATTAGAAAAGGAAAGAAAAGGGGTGACTGGGTGGCTCAGTCAATTAAGCGTTAGGCTCTTGATTTTGGCCCAGGTCATCTCACGATTATGAAATCTGCATAGGGCTTCATGGTTGGCCCTGCTTAAGATTCATGGAGCCTGCTTAAGATTCTCTCTCTCCTTCTCCTTCTGCCGTTCCCCGGCTCACGCTCACTCTCTTTTGCTCTCTCTCTCGAAAAAAATAAAAAGAATAAAGAAAAAGAAAAAGGAAAGAAAAGCATAGTCAAGAAGACTCTTCATGTTAATGTGTAGGTGTAATGATTAATTTATCCGCCCCCCCATAAGAATGTCATATATCAAATGACCTTACTCCTTGAAAACTTATATCCTGATATCACTGATTTGATTTTCAGAAACTAAATTTAGGAGTACTAGTCTGTGATCTATTTTGTGACAGAGATATTTATTAGCTCCAGTTAACCATATTAGCTCCAGAGTACAAGCCCTATTGGGAAGAGTTCTCATTAATATAATCTAACCTTAATCAGAAGTCATTTAAAAAATAAAAAGGAGCATGTGCATCTAAAGTATACTATGCCATGTGGAATCTTCGCCTTAATTTTAATCAGTGTTTTAGCATTAACTAAGAGCTGCTCCTCTGTCCAATAATTTGTTTTGCTCTTTGACTTTGTCCCATGGCCGAGACTAAAACCTGTACCTATGGCTGTAGAACAGTGGTTCTCAAATGCTAGCCTGGATCAAAATTGCCTGAAGGGCTTGTGAAAACACAGATTCTGGACTCCATCCCCAGATTTCTGACCCAATAGGTCCTGGATAAGGGCCAATAATTTGCATTGCTAGCAAGTTTCCAGGTGATGCTGAGGCTGGCGATCCCTAGTCTGGGAACCACATTTTGAGAACATTACATCAGTGTAGCCAGAGTTCTGACTGTGGCAAATTCTTTCTCTGAACAGAGCTACAGTATCTAAGAATTCTATAACTGAAATGATAAACATAATCCTCTCTTTAAGGACTGAGAAAAGAGATTTTGAGTGATGCCATTACTGCATCATAAACATACTGCATAGCTATCCTCTGCTTATTTAAGTTTACCTCTATTCTTTTGGCCACAGGATGATCATTAGAAAAATTTAAATAAGGTATTTTAAATTTTATCTTAAATTATATAAAATTAGTCCATAAAAATACAGTATCTTAAGTGGATAATTATAATAAGATTCCTTGTAAGGGTACTAGTGAACAGCATTATGTCAACTCAAAATAGTATAATATGAATGCTGTTTTAAAATTAAATACCAAAATATCTGACACTTATGGACAATTACACAATACCTTTATTTTATTAAAACAGTTGCAGTAATAATAATATGGAAAAATTAGGTAGATATATAAACATCAAGACCAAGTTAAAGATTTTTGGGAAAAGCGTTTAAATGATCAAATTAACAAGTCAAAAAATATTTTTTGTGATAATTGCCAGTAATGAAGAAAATAGAATGGAAAACATGAAAGAAAATAAGATATTTTAGATACTCATTTATTTGGCTGAGTGTTTTCATAGTGCCCATTATCAATGAGAAAAAGCACAGTTACAAATTTCATTAAGTCATTCTTGCAGGATTCATTTTCTCTGAGCAGCTGTGAGAAAAAAAAAAGATCTTATATGAAGAAAGCTATTAACTTTCCAAATGATTAGTAATTGTTTTATATGCTTTAGATTTATTTTAATGCATTTTCTGTTTCATATTACATTTTATATGCAAATGTAAAACAGTGTATAAGTTGAGGGTAGCAACTTACATGATGATAGAACAATAGTGTGACAAACATGTTATGTAAGACTTCAAATCATTATTTTATTTTAATTAACATACTTTATTTTTTAGAATAGTTTTAAGTTTACACAAAATGGAGTAAAAAGTACAGTTCTCATAATCCATCCCCCTACACAGTGTTACCCAGTTATTAATATCTTGCATTACTGTGATATATTTGTTAATGACTGATGAACCAATATCAATGCATTATTATTAACTAAAGTCTATATTTATATTAAGGTTTATTCTGTGTTGCACAGGTCTGTGGGTTTTGACAAATGTATAATGTCGTATATCCACAATTATAGTAGCATACAGAATGGGTGCATTGCCCTAAACATTGCCTGTACTCCACTTATTCACCCCTCCCTTCTTACCTTCAAGTCTCTGGAGGCCATTATCTTTTTCCTGCCTCTATAGTTTTGACTTTTCCAGGATGTCACATAGTGGAAATCATAGTGGAAAATTATTTATTTTGAGAAAGATAGCACATGCGAGTGGAGGAGGGCAAGAGAGAGAGAGGGAGAGAGAGTCCCAAGCAGGTTCCACACTGTCAGCACAGAGGTCCATGTGGGGCTCAAACTCACAAACCGCGAAATCATGACCTGAGCTGAAATCAAGAGTCAGAGCTTAACCACCTGAGCCCCCCAAGCCCCCCAGACTGTCTTCGTTCAATTAACAATATGCATTTAAGTTTCCCCCATGTCCTTTTATAGCTTGAGAGCTCATTTCATTACTAAATAATATCCCACTGTGCTGATATACCAGTTTGTTTATTCACTTACCAATTGAAGGACATCTTGGCTGCTTCCAAATTTTGGCAATTTTGCATAAGGCTGCTATAAACATTTGTGTGCAGGATTTTGTGAATTTCAATTATTTTGGGCAAATGTCTAGCAGCAAGATTGCTGGATCATATGACAAGACTATGTTTAGCATTGTAAGAAACAGCCAACCTCTTTCAAAGTGGTAATAACATTTTGCATCCCCAGTTGCAATGAATGCAATTTCCTGTTGCTCCACATCCTTGCCAACATTTATTGTTGCCAGGGTTTCAGATTTAGCCATTCTGATAGGTGTGTCGCAGTATCTCATTTTTTTAAATTAGCTGTTCCCTAATTATATGATATTAAGTGTCTTTTCATATGCTCATCTACCAACTGTACATTGTCTTTGGAGAGGTGTCCAGATTCTATTATTATTTAATCATCTTGTTCAATACACAAACGGAAAGCATAAACTTCACAAAACTCAGGGTCTTGTCTTGAAGGTGCTATTTTCTTTTCACAGGCTCTCAGTGGAAACTCTCAAATTTAGAGTGTTCTTCCATCTATTTCATAAGAATGTTCTAAATATCAAATAAAAATAGTTGCAAAATTATGTTTAAAAACCAAAAGAAAAATAATGTTTTGCTTTTAAAGCCACTCTATAATAATCAATAACTTTGCAGTCAATTTCTGACATCCTGTTGCCAAAACTTAAATAAAATTTAAGAGATTAAGTTCCAATGGCAAATCATCCCTCATGGTCTAAAATAATTTAAAAATTTATAATATATATATTCTATGTGGAGATAAATGTAATATATTTGTGTAAACTGCTCCAGAAATAATTGTATAGAAAAAATTAAATAATCTATCTGATCATATGGAAAAGTCAATCATCTCCTAATAGAAATATATATTTAATGAAATTATATTGAAATTATAATTATATAATTACATAATGAAATTAATTAATGCATCTATGTGCTACTACTGGTATTTGTTTTGCTCATACATTAAACTTTATTCCTTCCAGAAAATTCCTGGGAGGCAAATTTAGTTTTTTTTAATGTTTATTTATTCTTGGGAGAGAGAGACAGAGAGAGACAGAGCATGAGCGGGGGAGGGCATAGAGGGAGAGAGAGAGAAAGAGAGACACAGAATTTGAAGCAGGCTTCAGGCTCTGAGCTGTCAGCACATAGCCCGATGTGGGGCTCAAACTCACGACCCAACTGGGAGATCATGACCTGAGCTGAAGTCCGACGTTTAAACCAACTGAGCCACCAGGTGCCTTAAGGCACGATTAATTTTGTTTTTCATGGATAATTGAGAATTTTGTCCATATAGAATAAGTTTTGTGTTTTACAAACCACGGAACCAGCTATTGATATTGCACTTTCCAAGTCTCTGCTAATAATAATTTTTCCTGTATAATACTTGAAGACATTAAAAAGAGTTATAATTTTATTATTTCCTTCATCAATAAAAATGATCAATTGAAAGTGAAGAAATAGAAATAGCATGAACTACTGATCCTGTCTATTTTATTGGGAAATTTAGGTGAGTATTGCCTGGGCATAAGCACATTTGGGAGGTGTTATAAAATAATATCCCACCCTCAGTGAATTTGGTGCTGCACAATGGACTTGGGTAACATCCTCCATATGTATTTGTATCTAAATATTTAAATAGTGACTGTCCAGGTGTCTTGTAAAAAGACGTTTAGAAAATTGTTGCCACTCTCCTATCCCATGTTAAAATTAAAATAAAAGAAAACATGCACCCTTTCAAATAGCCATACTGAAAATAATAATAACAATAAACTTGACTCTTATGAAACCCACTTTCAACAGGTCTAGGTCAGAAAATCAGACTTAATACCAACACCAAACACAATGAAGCTAGTTCCAGAACCCAATTTTGTATTCGGGAGCAATGAGTTTTCTTTAAGTAAATGGGTACTTGACTATGAATGGACTATGAAGACCTTTAATTGCGTACATAGGAAATACTGCCATGGCTCACCCTTCATAAAATGTGACATTGAGAAAAATGATTGCCAACTGGCAGAAGATAGAGTCACACCAGCAGCAGCTGAAAGAGGTAAAAGTGATGGTTAGTGAAGGAATGGGACCACAGAGAGCAGAAGTTAAGACCACTTCTTTCCTCAACCTTTAGTCTGGCACTTTATCCAAACATCTAGATCCTTCAGTTCTATCAGGAGCAGCAGGACTTTCCGTGGCAATGGAAATAAACAGGCAGCAGAGTGGCAATTGAAATAAAAGGGAAGTGCTGTCCATTGATCAATAGACGTAGTTTAGTCTGAAAGGGTGAATTGGAATTACTTGTGCTACTGTCTGGGGTACTTCAAACTAATAAAGAATTATTTCTTAAAAGTAGATGAACAAACCTGGGAGTTATAGAAATAGGTAGAATTGTGACACCTGCAAAATATTAGAATGCTTGTTAACAAGTGGGAGATTTCTTGTCCAATAATTTGGACAGAAATGTAAATGTGACCTTCTTCTGCCAATGAGCCAGTGAAGCATAAATCATAGAGATCCAAGCATTTTTTCAAATAGCAACTCTGCTCTCTATGATTTATATATCATTCTGGAATCTCTGGCTTCTTGGGAATTCTATCAAAGAACTGAGTGTTATTAACAATAAAAGATGGTGCTATGTTACATTTGAATGCTTACTGTACAATGCACATGGTACCTAAAACTGTATCTACATTATCTCACTTAATCTTTACAGTAACACTAGAAGTTAAACAACATTACTATTTGCATTTTGTAGGTAGAAAAACTGACATGCAGATCATTGGTATAAAGATTGGTAGCCTAGAGCCTATACTCTCAAATACTACAATCGTATCTCACAAATGGTCTTCAACATCACAAAATATTGTTAACATGCTTGATAATTTTTTGTTAGGCAACCATGAATTAATTTCATGATCCTTCATGTGAATAGCATACTTTTACCAATAGATATAATTATACTTAATCACAATAGATTATTACGAGAGAACGCACGCACACACACACATACAAATATGTTATTCCAAACTAGCACATATATTAGTTTGGATTAGTTTAGTCCATAAAATCATACTTAAGAAAAACACACATGAGTAAACAGTGTTTGATTGCAATTTAATCAAGTGGTTAGTTAATTTCAATTGATTCTTATAGTTGCTTTTTTTGATCACATAAAAAGTGAGAAAACCCTTATGGTTTTGCAGTTACTCTATTAATTCACAATAATATGAACAATTTCTATTTTAAAAACTGAACAGTGTTAAAATGAAAGGGCCTTGTTAAGTCTCTATCAGCTAAAAGTATCATAGCCGATTTAGTGACCTTATTTTACATCCTATAGAGAAATTAACTGTACCTAGGACAGCATATTTTACATGTTGAAAAGCTGAAATGCCACTAAAATACAGAATGACATAAACAAAAGCAACTTACATTCGTTACACAGATAAATCAATTCAATTAAAGCCCAAATACTTTACACTGTAAGCATTAATTTGGATATTACCAGTATGATAAGATTTTTATATGGCTTGAAATAAAAAGGCAAGTTTATCACATTGTCTCAGTTTCTAATTTTCTAAGTTTCCAATTCTACTCAGCTATTCCTATGTAAAACATTTTAGTGATTGTATTATTGGAAATAGGGTGCTTAATTGTGCTATCAGAGTACAAAAGTAAAATTGAATACTCACAGCAAGTCATAAGTAATAATAGGATTATACTGGTCAGAAGAAACAAAGAATGGGAAACTATTTAGAATGGAGGACTTCAGTTGGGTATCACAAATATAAGTAGTTGGTGTGTTTGAGATTCTAGATCCAGGAAATGCAGGAAATTTGATTAGCCATAAAATTAGAAAAGCATGGTAGCCTAGGGTTTGAATCCAAGGACTAGAAATCCATCAGTATAGAGAAATAGATAGGCTTGGAATATCCAGTTATTTGAGTGCCGACAAAGCTTTAGAATGATAATGGAATAGAGGGTGGGGATAAGAAAGAAGGAAGAGTAAAAAGCATCTCAATATTAGGATTTCTAGATAAGGAATTTGGCTCTATTGAGTAGATATGAGGTTCTTTCCATGCAGTTACAATAGTGTTACTAAAAAGGCAATAAAATCCCTACAGGTTTATTGCCAAGGGTAAATAAAGGTGCTAGGTCTCTGCAAATTTACATAAATTTTCAAAGCTCTCAAGTAAAATGTGATAAGCTACATGACTTCCTCATTTAGTGTAGGAATAACTAATGTGTTTACTCTAATGGAATGCATATGGAGTAGAGCGTGATGGGTGTTATTTATCTTCCCATTTGTGATTGTGTTACATTGAAACATAGAGATGTCATTTACAAGTAAACTCTCTTATGACTGATGGGCTAAATGACTGATCTGTCATATTTCCAATAATACTTAGGATATTTTTCAAGTATTTGTTTTACACTATTTGCTAAATTGAGGATGATAGGATAAACATCATTTTTAGCTGCAAACCATCGTTCAAATGAGGCCTTCTTCTATATAAGCTGGTCCAGTTGAAGCTTGGAGTTGAGATATCAAATAAAAGGATCAGCATTCTAAAAGGTCATATTAAAGTCCACTGGTCTAAGAAGCAGAGAAGCACCATCAAGAAATTGTTCCTGAACTGAAAATGCTCATGTAATCCATTGTCTTAAGAGGCCTGTAAAGTCACCCTGAGTTAAAAGTAAAACATTTAGTTGAAAAATATCACTATGCTACTTATTTTGGTGTATTATTTTATTTTGTTTGTTTTTACTGTATTTTAAAATTGGTAGCCAGACTTTTCTGCACTGAGGTAGGAATATACTAAAATGGTAACCAAGTCTTTTAAAAAGAAAGTGACGGGTGCAGCTGGCAGCTGGAAGAGCATAAGACTCTTCATCTCAGGGCTGGGAGTTTGAGCCCCATGTTGGGTGTAGAGATTGCTTAAACAAACAAATGAAAGAAAAGAAAGAAAGAAAAAGAAAGAAAGAAAGAAAGAAAGAAAGAAAGAAAGAAAGAAAGAAAGAAGAAAGAAAGAAAGAAGAAAGAAAGAAAGAAAGAGAAAGAAAGAAAGAAAGAAAGAAAGAAAGAAAGAAAGAAAGAAAGAAAGAAAGAAAGAAAGAAAGAAAATCCTGGTTTAAAAAAATAAATCTTGAACCTTTCAAAATTTTTAAAACTATAAGAAAAATATTGGTAAAAGACTGAGAAAATGGTCCAAGCAACTAAAGGCAGTAGCAAATATTAAGAAACTTCAATCAAAATAAATTGAAATCTTCAACCTAAGTAATTAGAAAATAATCACCTGTAATGACACGCTAGTGACTGTGGCTTAGAATGATGCCATTATACATTAGGCATTATTAGTGAGGAAGAATGTTAGAATAACACACAGAGTTGTCATACCATTTATTGAAAAGGTGAAGAAGTATATAAAGTATTAACTAAGATAATTGAAATAAAAATTAGAACTGATTAAAATAATTTGTCACATATGCACACACAAATAAAAAGCAAAAGTAGGCAAAAAAAGAGCAGTGAGAAGGTTCAAACTAGGATTGGAGAGGTAACTGAAATCCAATCTGTCTTTTCCATACAAACGTAATAGATGGAGAAACTATGGAGAAAAATCATGCATTAGCCATGTTTGATGGTTTCTATGTCCTGAAGGAAACTGATAACGAAGGACACAAGACCTAGAGATAGGGCTTTGAAGAGTTGGACAGTTTCCCACAAAATTTTAGAGTAACAAAGAAAGTAGTAGATGAATGTGGATATTGAAAGCAATGCAAAATTAATACTCATTAGCATATTAGCATATTAGCAGTGCTTAAATATTCACCTCCAACTCCTCATTAAAACACATAAAATAAGGGGCACAGTCTCAGTCAGTTAAGCATCTGACTTCAGCTCAGGTCATGATCTCATAGTGAATTCAAGCCCTGCGTGGGGCCCTGTGCTGACAGCTCAGTGCCTGGACCCTGCTTCAGATTCTGTGTCTCCCTCTCACTCTGCCCTCCCACCCACTCACTGACTGTCTCTCTCTGTCTCTGTCTCTCAAAAAATAAACATTTTAAAGATTAAAAAAACACACAAAATAAGAACAATAAAGAACAAATTGACTCAGAGTAGCAAACGCATCAAATATTGAATCACAGCACTGACCAGGAGGGTATTAAAGAGTATTGATTTAACCCATTTTATATCCTTAATTTGGATTAAAAAGACATAGTTTGATTGCTTGTAATACAGCCTAAATTAATAAATTAACCTACAATTAAATAATGGTGAATGACATTATGAAATTTCCAGGATGAAAAAATAAATTAGCTACAAATATCTTCCATCTAATATCACTCTACAAAGAAAGAGGAAAAAAGTTTTTCCTCAAATTTTCCTTTGCAATGCTGCATAAACTGTCAGAAGTTATTGTTTTCTTAAAGGAGAAAACATTTTAACATAATAGTTCCATATAAAGACAAAGTATCATTCATGTAAAATGGCAATAAAAAGCCATTTTAATTTATGAAAGAACATAATAGTTCATTTATTAATCGAGAAATACAAGACAGCTTAATATTAAGAATCAAAGAATATATGCAACAAAAGGTCAAATGAGAATATACTTTTCATATAATGCAACTTCATTCCTAGGAAAATGTTAATGGAAACATCATTTATATACAATCTAATTGCTCTTGTGGAATTCAGTATATATAGTTAGGAAATAATTTACTTACTATAATTATGGATTTAAGTGTCTAGTTAGATGAATTTTCAGTATTCTTAAAATTTTTGGTCATTATTTTTAAATATACTACATACTCTAGTAAACAGAGTATTCTAATAATTTTGGTATGTTAATAAATTTAGAGTTGTCATTATGAATATCAGTTAGAATGCTCTATTACAATGACAACTTGGGGCTGTTTGTTCAAGACCTAATTGTGAGCTGCTCTGTAAGATGACAGACTTAGGGCTGTTTGTTCAAGACCTAATTGTGAGCTGCTCTGTAAGATACACAGCTTGGCAGAAGGATAAGAAATGTATATTTGGTGCTATATGTAAGTATCCTTTCTCATTATGTTGCTCTCTCAAGTCCACTATCAATTCAAAATTGGTATGTAACTTCCTCTGTTCTCAAACCTGCTGATCTCTAATTTTAAGGGAAAAAAAAAAACTAATGTGTTCATAGGCAAACAGAAAACTGTTACACTTTTAAAGTAAGATTTCTTATTTTATTTTATTTTTATTATTATTATTTTTAACGTTTATTTATTTTTGAGACAGAGAGAGACAGGGCATGAACGGTGGAGGGTCAGAGAGAGAGGGAGACACAGAATCTGAAACAGGCTCCAGGCTCTGAGCAGTCAGCACAGAGCCCGACGCGAGGCTTGAACTCACAGACCGTGAGATCATGACCTGGGCCGAAGTCGGCCGCTCAACCGACTGAGCCACCCAGGCGCCCCAAGATTTCTTATTTTAGAATAAATTTTAATTCACAGAAAAATTACAAAGATACTATAGAGTTCCCATCTGCTGCATACCCAGTTATTATTATTATTATTATTATTATTATTAATATCTGACATCATATGGTCTTTGTGTCACAATTAATGAAAAAATATTGACACATTATCAAATAAAATTCTTACTTTATCCAGATTTCCTTAGTTTCTACTTGTGTCCTTTTACTACTCCAGGACCTGTCCAGAATACCATATTACATTTAGTTATCATATCTCCCTACTCTCCTCTTAGCTGTGTCAATTTCCTATTCTGGTCAGGTATTTGGTAGGATGTTCTCAATTGTGATTTGTCTGATGTGTTTTTTATAATTCAACTGGGATTATGGGTTTAAGAGAAGAAGTCCACACTGGTAAATTGCCATTCTCATCACATTTGATCAAGGGTATATGCTATCAACATAAATTATCACTATTAATATTGACCTTGATCACCTGGTTAAGGTAGTGATGTGTCTCAGATTTCTCTAGCGTAAAGTTAGTCTTGTTCCTTTTTATACTGTGCTCTTCTGTAGGAAATCACTGTGAAAGGCCCACACTTATGGACTGGGGATTTATGTTCTATCTCCTTGAGTGGGAAGTATGTACATAAATTATTTGGATTTCTTTGGCATGGGAGACGTATCTATTCTTCCATTTATTTATTTATTAATCATTTAGTTATATGGGTATGAACTCATGGTTATTTATTTTATACTTTGGTTATAATCCAATACTACTTCATATATTGTACAAATTGGCTCCCAAAAGTCTCTTGGGAGCTCTTTCAGTTGGCTCCTGTGTCCCTTTGACATATTTCCATCATTGTGGGGTTTGTTTGTTTGGGGTTTCTTTTGAGCCCTTCCTTGATTTCTGGCACCCTAAATATTCCAAGTTTATCTCATATATTTGCTATTGTAACCCCCAAATCCACCATTACTCCAAGATTCCTGGTTCCTTTTATTGGAGGATGGTATCAGAAAGCAAGACCTGAACATTAGGTATTCTCATTGCTACTGGGATGACATTGCCACCAGGCTCTCTCAACTGACAGAGTAAGGAAATATAGGTGTGTAACACTAAGCCATGTATATGCAAATATCTGAATAATTCTATAGTAACCATCTGTATCTATATTAAACTAAACATGAGCTTATACTGATGTCTCCAATTCTAATCCACTGTTACATGGAACTCCTTGCTTATTTATATCCCCCCCCCAACAAGAAACTTAGTCCTAACCATTTGCCATCCATTTACTTAGTTGTTCAATTCCAGTATACATATATAATTTTTTCAGAGTTAACATTTACTTCAATGGGAAACAAGTGTAACAAGTAGAATACAGTGTTTATGTACAGTTAATTATGCCTTTACTCTTAGTAAATTTATTTCAAAATTACCTAGGTTTGCACTTATTTCCCCACATGATTTAGTGAGGATTTCTCATACATATATAATACAACCATATACCTTTGTCACATCAGGCATTCCATCCTGGCATCTCTAACTTCCTAAATGATTTATAAATTTCATACATTAAGGTTCACTCTTTGTGTTACAAAATTCTAGATACAAATACTGTTATGATCCAACATTAGAATATCATACAAAATAATTTCACCCTCCTAAAAAAAATGATCTCTGCTTAACCTAGTCAACTCTCTACCTATTCGAGCCTCTGGAAACCATTGATCTGTTTATTGTCTTTATAGTTTCACCTTTTCCAAAATGTCCAATACATTGAATGATAGAGGACTTAGTCTTTTCAGGCTAGCTTTTTTTCACTTAATAATATGCATTTAAGACTCAGTCAAGTCTTTGCATGGCCTGAGATTTTATTCTCTGTTATCATTGAATAATATTTACTGTATGGATGTATCAACGTTTGTTTATCCATAAACCCACAGAAAGACATCTTAGTTGTTTCTGGTTTGGGGAAATTATGAAAAAGACTGTTAAATTCTTACGCAAGTTTTTATATAGACATATATATTCAAACCAACTGGACAAACAGCTAGGATTATTCCATAAATGTCAATTACTTCAAGTTGATTGATAGTGTTGTTTAGTCCTCTATATCCTTACTGATTTTCTGTTGGCTTGATCTATCAATTACTAAAGAAGGGGTTTTGAAATCCACCAACTATAAGTGAATTTGTTTATTCCTCCTTTCAGTTCTATCAGTTTGCCTCACATATGTTGACACTGTGATGCTAGTTGCATGTATGTTTAATGTTGTTTGTCATTTTGGATAATAGATTCCTTTTCATTATATAATGCCCTTTTTTCACCCCTAATGATATTTCTCATTGTAAAGCTTGCCTTGTCTGGAATTAACAAAGCCACACAAGCTTTCTTTTGAGTTGTGTTGTCATGTGATATCTTTCTTTACCTCTTTACTTTCAACCTGATTACATAAAATGTGTGTGTGTGTGTGTGTGTGTATACACACATATATATAGTGCCTATATATATATATATATATATACACATATGAAGTATATATACTTTAAGTATGTTCTTGTCTTTTTTATACAATGACAATTTGTTTTTCAATTGGCTTATTTAGATCATTTGTATTTAAAATTATATTTTATATTGGGTTAATATTTATCATTGTTGTTAGTGTTTGCCCTTTGTCACATTTATTCCTATTTGTGTCTTTCCTCTACCTTTCTTCTCTGGTTTTATATAGCATTTGTAGCTTTGCATTTTATCTTTTTTCATTATACCAGATATATTTTTTTACAAGGTTTTTTTTTTCCCAGTAATTATGACTCCAGTGGTAAAACTTTTCCTTTCTTTATATAGATACATGTTTCTGATCTATGCCATATTTCTTCTTCCTGAAAGCTTATTTTACCATTGCTTGCAGAAAAGGTCTGCTGGCAGTGAATTCCCATAGGTTTTCTATGTCTCAGAAAGTTTTTATTACTCTTACTTTGAACAATAATTTTACTTTGTATAGAATTCTAGATCAGTGGTCTTTCACTCTATTTTCTCCTTGCTTGCCTAATACCTTGTGAAAATTCTGTTATAATGCTTATCCTTGTATCTCTATAAATAAGCCTGCCCACTTACTTCTTTCAAAAATATCTTTTTTTTGTCATTGGTTTACTGGAGCTTGCATATGATATGCCTAATTTCATTTATTGGCATTTATTTTACTTGGTTATGTTCTCTGAGACTCATGCACCAGGAATTTGGTTTCGTGTCTGCAATTAATTTTGTAAAGTTCGCAGTCATCATTAGTTAAAATAGTTTTTATGCTCTATTCTCTCCTTGCTCTCTTTCTGGTATTCTAAATTACATGTAAATTGTATCTTTTGATATAACTATCTTACAGTTCTTGGATGTTCTATATATTTTTCATTTTTTCTGTGTGTGTTTTAGTTTGGGAAATTTCTATTGACCCCTCTCCAAGTTCATGTATTATTTTGTTAACTGTGTTTAGTCTACTGATGAGGCCATCAAAGACGTTCTTCATTTCTGTTAGTCTTTTTCATTTCTGGCATTTCCTTTTGAGATTTTTTATTTGTTTCCATTTCCCTATTTACATTACCCAGTTTTCTGTGATCTGTTTTTCCATAGGAGCTCATAACATATTTGTCATAGTTATTTTATTTAATTTTTTCTAGCTTTTTTGAAGTATACCTGACAAAACATATATATAATTAATATGTGCTACATGATGGTTTGATATACCTATATGTTGATTACCACAACCAAGCTAATTAACATACCTATCACCTCACACATTTACAATTTTTAGGTGTGGTGAAACGTTATTTTAAGTTCCCCATATAATAATTCCAATATCTGTGTCATATCTGAGTCTGTTTCTGATGATTGCCTTGTTTCTTCAAAGTGTGGCTTTTTCCTTGCCTTTTTGACCTGCCTTATGATTTTGTTGAAATTTGGGCACGTTGTAATGTCCAGTTATCAATAATATTAGGTAGTAGCAATTGAGGTAAATAGGCCCTTAGTTGAGTATTTGTGTTAATATGGGTGAAAGTCGGGCTGTGTTTAATGTTTGCTGTAGCTATGGGTACCTATGAGGACACTATTCCTCTAGTGCCCTTGGTTTTACCTCTCCTCCACATTTTAGGGTTCCCTAAGTAATCTTCCTCAGAGAGAGTCTATATCTTGCAGCTCATTCAGTTATAATCTCTTGTTCTTATGCCAGGGCATTTTCTGTTGTGGTAGTGGTAAGGTGTGTATGAGGAACACAATTTCTTTAATTTTCCAATTAAGTCTCCATCTTTTAGTGGACCTGTGTTTCAGGGATCTCGCCTTCTCGTATATCTTTCACATGATACGGGCTTTTTCTCTTTCCCTCACCTCTCTTACTAGGCTGCAGTGTTCCTAATCAATTTCCTTGAAACCCTTCCCTTGTGGACTATTCCCCGCCCGCTTATGTGATATTAAAAGTGTAAAGGGGACTGGATTGGGAGGCATGCCCATCTCCAGCTGGCACAAACATCAAGTAAATTATTTTTCCTTAGAGGGTGGCTTTTATTATAGAGAAGGCCCTGGATGTATGTCACCATTCTTCTTCTTTTTCTCCTTACATAAGCTCCACAAGGAAACCTTTCTCAGATCCTCATCATGAGGAACTAATGGGGTTGCTAGAGAGGAGGCCCACAAAAGTATGAGGGTCCAACTAAAACTGTGGGCCCCCAGGAGTTCCTCACTATTAAGCTAGTCTATATACTCTGTCACACCCAAACCATTTGTGATAGTTACCATTTAAGTGTTCCTGACAGTTTATGCCTCAAATGGCTTTTTCTCCAGGTAAGCAGATCTCAGCTGTGATCCTCTGAATACATCTAATTTTCAGGGTGATGATTTACTCTGCAACACTTCATTTATCTGATGACTCCAATAAAAGTCAAGTTTTGTTTTGTTGTTTGTTTTAGCTTAACCTTGTAAAGACTGATGTGTTCCACATTTTTTACATACTGCAATTGAACCAAAAAAAATGAGGAATATTTTTTAAGATCCAATACCATTTTATCGGAGTGGCTAAGGCACATGTATTTTGTGGTTGGGGATGAGTTGCAGCATGGTAGCAATGTTAAGAGGAAAAGGGTCCGATGTTAACGGCACTTATTTTCATTGAGTTTTAAAGTCTTTTACTTCATTTTTAGATAATCGCTAAAATACCTCATTTCTGGAACAATGAGGATTTCTGAAGTCTATTCATCAAAAGCATATACTGTAATGGAACATATAATTTTACATAAAAACTTTTTACCTCTTTTACCTGCAAAGAAACCACACATGAAAAATAATACAAAAACTAACAAGGCTTTTTTTTCTTCTAATAATGCTGTGAATACTTCCAGGGATATGAGAAGTAACTGGATGAAGTTAGCCCATATTCCTTGGATATCAGTTTTGCTGGAAAGTTTAGTGAACTCTCTACAGTAAAATGTGATGAATAGTACATACTAAAGGAATACAATAATAAATGTAAACACTAAAAATAAGACACAAGTCTAGGTAAATCATTTGCTTTGAGATGTGTCCCCTAGATCCTCAGTGTACAGTTTACTCTCCTTTGTTATTAAGGACACTTGAATGGAAATTTTATGAAGTTATTAGTCTATGAAATTAAAATAGTAAAGTTCTTGAGACATATTTTTCAGATGAAGTTTTTTAAATGTTTACAACTATCCTCCTCTTTCCTCTCCCCAAAGCTGCATTATCATTTGTACTGTATAGGAGAGTGGGATTTATACAATTATCTTAGAATTATGATTTCACAAAGCAAACATATGCGTCTATATCACCCTTTTTGCCAGTTATTCCTGGTGAAAGCTTTTTTTCCCCCACAAATATTTTAATGGTTCAAATCATTACAGTCCTAAACAGATAAAATAATATGTATTTTTCTACCTTTCAATTTTCAATTTATTTTTTTTTGTCTCAGTGCAATTCAACAGACGCATAAAATGCTACACCCTGTGACACAGATGTTTCTTACTTGCCTTCTTATGGAAACATATTCCCACCCTATTAGGGAAAAGAAGTACAGTCCCTGAACTTACAGCTTTCTAAAAAAATGTAGTAAAAACTCTCTTGAATTTTATCTACTGAGTAACAAAAGCAAAAAATTTGATGATTGTAGCAAGAACAGGATAGTTTTCCTCATGTTGTGGCGCTTTTCAAAAAGACAATTATTGAATGTTTTCTACTTGATAAAAGAGATATGTGATTCATCTTTATTTCATTATTTCTTCCTCATTACTGATGAAATCTAGGGATACTGTCAGTATCCTCATATCCAAGTCTTCAAACAAATTAAGAATTATGTTAGCTTCTATAAACCCATATATGTTTAATAGTTTGTTTAATTTTCTTTCTCTTTTTTCATTTTACTTTTATGTTAACCTTTAAAAAGTCTAATGAAATCATTGTTCTAAGGAACAGTCTCTTCAAACATTCTAGAATTCTTATAGTCATGATATTAAAAATTTACACAACTATTTGTACACAAGATACATTCCTCTTGAACAATGATCAATTTTCTTTATTATGTTAGATACATGTAGAAGAGGTTATAGGTTTTCATAAACTCATTCATGTGGGAGTCCTAAGATTGGATAAAGTATCTCTGAAACAGTTCTAGAAGTATGTTTCTAGCACAAACCCTTGTTAAAAAGAGATTAAAGTTCTTTTGCATTTGTTTAGAAGCCATAAATACTGGTATTGTTTTATAATAACAAATTTAACTGCTGAATTTTACATGTGAGTATCAATGACACATATAAATAATTGTTAAATTCTGTTTCTTCTGCATTTTATAGTTACAGGGGACTTTCTCTAAGGCTATAATAGACATAATGTTAAAATAATCTTTTTTCCTTATTTTTAACTCAAATTTTAGTTAGTTAACATACAGTGAAATACTGGTTTCAGGAGTAGAATTCAGTGATTCATCACTTAATATACAACACCCAGTGCTCATCACAAGCACCCTCCTTAGTACCCATCCCCCATCTAGCCCATCTCTCACCTGCTAAAATATAATTATAACAAACTAGGCCAATATTTAGCAGAGAATAAATTAAGATAAAGGGTTATTATTTAAGGTTAAATGGTTTTGGGAGACACCTAGCAATAACATATGAAGGGAATGCAACAGAATCTAAACATATGATGGATTAGAACTGAAGAAAAATACAATTGTGGAAATCTTTCCTAAGACTAGAAAAGAATTGCATAGAAGAAATGAGGATTTTTTCCCCCTGAAGACCAGGAAATACTGATTGCAAAGGAGTGCTAAAAACTAGTCTTTTGATGTCAACTTAGCTAGTCTATAATTCTCAGTTATTCAAACACTAATCTAGGTGTTGATGTTAAGGTATTTTGTCAATGTGATTAGAGTCCATAATCAGTTGCAAAATTTTAGGTGAAGGAAATTATTTTAGGTTATTTGGTTGGCCTGATACAGTTGAAAAGTTTTAAGAGCAGGTCTGAGGCTTCCTTGATGAATACATTCTACCTGAGGGCAGCAACTTTAGCCCAAGACTGGGTGTTCCAGCCTACTCTTCTTGATGGCCTGCTCTCTGGATTTTGAACTTGTGTGTAGCCACCCCCACAATTGCTTAAGCCAATTTCATGCAATACATTTCTCAATAGGCATCTCCTTCTGATTCTTTGTTTCTTGCTGAAACCTGAATGATGTACTATGAAAACAAAAAATATAAATAGCAAATGAATAAAGTGGAGTAATCAACACCACAATCATATAATATTGACACCTCCAAAATTTCCCCTTGCCTGTTTTTAGTCAACCATCACCCCACCCTTTAAAAACCCTTTAAAAAACATTGATGTGCTTTATGTTTTAATAATTTTGCCTTTTTATGAAATTTTATAAATAACATCATACAATACATCACCCTTCATATCTGGATTCTTTTACTTGCAATCATGGGTTTGTGGTTCATTCATATTGTTGTGTATATTTTTTTCTTTCTATTTCATCATAAAGTAGTTTCAATTGCATGGATGTACCACAGTTTGTTCAAACATTCTCCAGTTGAAAGACATTTGCATTGTTTAATATATTTTTTAGTGATTATAAATCAAACTTTGCAAATAGGCTTTTCCCATAGCCTCTTTATTGTATTTATTTAAAAAAATATTTACCAAATTCTTTTTTGTGAGTGGGTTTACAGCATTGGGGATAAGACATATAAGTATAAAATACCATAGTTGCAGCTCTATAAGTTTATAAACTTGTGATAATGATGGATAATTAAGCAGTGTGTTTGAGAGTAATGGATGTATAGGTACATGAAGATCACACAACTGTAGCACTTAGTATAGTTTGTGGAATCAGGGATTTTCACATAATTTCTAAATTATGTCACCTTTAAGCTGATATCTGAAGAATCCAACCATGATTCCTAAAATCAAGAAATCATAGTTTAATTCTTGGCCTTGCCAGACAATATTTTGTCAAATGTTGGAAAAAAAAAAAGACCATCGAATAATATTAATTCCATAGTTCCCTTAGTAGCACTAAATTTTATAATGTTTTATGAATTTATTATGTAGGTAATAAATGAATGTGAATTCAAAACACTTTTGTCAACAAGAAAAAAAGTAGTATAAAGTAATCTAAACAGTATGCTATTAAAGTTCCAGAAACATTAGAAAATCAAGTTTTAGTGAGTTGTTACAGATCTTTGAACCAAGTGCAACTTGTAATATTTATTTTTAAAAATCTTTTTATTTTTTATTTTTAGAGAGAGAGGATGAGCAGGGGAGAGGGGCAGAGGGAGAGAGAGAGAGAGAGAGAGAGAGAGAGAGAGAGAGAGAATGAGAATCCCAAACAGGCTACATACTCAGCACAGAGCCTGACACAGGGCTTGATCTTGTGACCCTGGGATCATGACCCAAGCAGAAATTAAGAGTTAGACACTCAGCAGACTGAGCCACCCAGGGCCCCCTAAATTCAACTTTTAAATTCTTGCCTCCTGAGATGGTTCATTGATCACTTGATTTACAGATGCACATACAATTATTTTATGTATAATTGTTTTTCTAGAATTTAAAGTTTCTACCCAGAAAAATAAAAATTAGTAAAACCTTAAAATACACTCTGAACCAAAATTTGAAGTAAACAAATTAAATGTAAAGGTTCTGACTATACAGAAAGAAGGCAATATCTATTTTAATCTATATGGAAAACCACACTGTCAAATATTATCTTTGCCTTAGTTAATGTATGAAAGCATTTCATCCAAAACAATTCTGGTATGGCCTTCAAATTATGTATGAGTCAAATAAAATAAAACATTTTTCAGGAGCAATTATTTCTTGTCTAGTGATTTTCATCTTGCTAGCGGAATTTTTTCTATGTCTTTGACACAAATACTTTGTCAACAGTTTCAGACACATTCTTTTCAATCCAGGATTTAAGGGGAGAATTTTAGATAGAAACAAAAGAAACTCCTAGCCACAATTTACATTCTAATGTGTCTAAGAGGGAGTATTCAAATCACCTCATAGACTTACTGTAATATATCTCAATTCCATTAAAAGATCTTTTGTGCAAAATTTAAAATCAACTATGTATTTTGTAATGTCTGGATATAATCAATTAAAATTTTTAACATAATGCATGTCTGATCTATATTTTAAAAATAACTGAAATATGTTTAGACAACTAGAATACATTTTTGAGATTGGAAATCTGTTGTACTCATCAATTATTTACTTACTGTTTAATTAAAACCCTCAAGGTCTTAATTATTTATTTCTTCCCAATTTTTTCATTGCTTTTATTTAAATGCCCATTTAAAATTCTTTTGTTTAGTACTTGAAACCCATTCTCCCTTAGAAAACATATTATATTTGTTACATAAATGAAGAAAGAAAGAAGGAAAGGAAGAAAAAGAAAGAAAGAAAGAAAGAAAGAAAGAAAGAAAGAAAGAAAGAAGAAAGAAAGAAAGAAAATGGTGTTCGACAAAAACATTTGAGCGATAACATTTGTTCTTTCTTTTCATAAATATTATCTATTCTAAACCTTATACTATGTCAAGCACTGAAAATAAAAGAGTAAATAATATCATGTCTGTCTTAAAGAGTCCCATGCTTGAGGGAGAACAAAGTATCCTAATCTGAGAATCTCTCTACTATTTCTCTATTCAAAGATATTTAGCACTATAGTAGTTAAATTCACAGTTTATATACAAATTGATGTATTTATCAGTAAAATATAGGTTTCAGAGGATATGTACTTGACAGAAGATAGCCCCTCCTCCCTTCTGTGAAAACAGCAAATCTTTCATTAAATGACAAGGTGATGGTTCATCCCACTCACTTAAAATGGTTATTTCAAAAGGGAAAGTCAATTTGTTGTTGCACTCCACATCCCTACATCGCACTCTTTTCAGCCTTTAACTAAGACTGGGTTTCAGATGACCTGGGGACACAATAGAAGGAAGATATTTCCCTAATTTCTGAATGTATAGTTAGGAGAGCTATCATAAGAAATTGAATCTTTACATTGACTCTTTGACATGTGGAGAAAAAGCTATTATAGTAAGAAGAGCAAAGTGGAAGAAAATTGAGTTCCTCCTCCTTTCCAAATAATATACCAATAAACAGTGCCATAACCCTCAGGGAACAACAGAGAATAGCACTACACTGAAAATTTCAAAAGGCACAGAAGTGACAATGCATGTTAAGTTTCTCTTTTATTCCTCTGTTTGTTAGTGGCAAAAGGGAATGCATCTTGGACATCAGACTAGATTAATGTGAACTATGATATGGTATATTGTTTTTAATTAAATTAATGCAATACAATCCTGGTCTCCTGGAGTGTAGCTGTTCAATTGGTCATATCTATGCACCAGTAAAAGTTTTTTTTTTTTCATTTTTTAAAAAAACTTGTTTAACGTTTTTTTTATTATTGAGAGACAGACAGAGCATGAGCATGGCAGGGGCTGAGAGAGGGGGAGACACAGAATCTGAAGCAAGCTCCAGGCTCTGAGCTGTCAGCTACAGAGCAGGATGTTGGGCTTGAACTCACAAACTGAGAGATCATGACCTGAGCTGAAGTCAGTTGATTAACCGACTGAGCCACCCAGGTGGCTATGCACCAGTAAAATTTTATGTACCTATTAACATAGGTTCAAGATATAAAAAATAAAATAGAAATTGAAAAAACTAAGAAAAGAAATAGACATTTAACCGTAGTTGAAGTTTTTAATACAAAGTATTCATCCTTTGAAAGAGCGGAAATATAAATAAGGATACAGATTTGAAGAACATAATCAACCAACTTGAGTTAATTAAATATACATACATATGTGTTTGTGACTGTATGTATGTACATAGTTGCCATAAAAACAATTTCAGAATACATACATAGTTTTCATCTCAAAGAATTTGCATAATGCAGTCTTGATTCACTCAATGGATTTAAACTAATTACAAACAGAAAACTAGAAATCAATAACATAAAGATAATTAGATAATCCTCGAATGTTGGAAATTAGACAGCCCAGTATCCGAGTATACTAGTCACTGAATTTACAATTTTATAGTTGGGTGTCTAATTTAGTTCTCACAGCATCTCTATGAGGACATTTTTATCATCCTTATTTTAGACAGAAGACTGAGGTTTTGAGAATGTAAGTGACTTTTCTAATACCATACAGCCAGTAAGTGGTAGAGTTTTGATTTGAGCTCTGGGTTACTGGGCTCTTAACCATACTGTATGTAGAGCCTTCCACTTAGACTCCACTTAAAGCAAAGTATTTAATTAAGTATTTACATTTCCATGTGGCCTATACAGTTTGTGAACTATACCAAAGCAGCATCCATCTTCCTCATGTTTCCATATAACTTATACATAATGTCTGCCACATAATAAGTGCTTAACAAATGTCGGCAGAATTGAGCTTAATTTGTGACTCACCGGTAGACGATCAGCATCCGGAGGTATCTATACCTCTTCCAAGGCAGAGCATTCATCAGGCATCTACTATGTGTTTTCCTCTGACAAAATGATTTCACACTGGGAACAAACAATTGTATAAATATGCAAACTTTTTTTTTCCTAGGTTAACAAGCCACCTTCATGATAACATTTGAAAGATGGCACAATTAAGGAATTGTCTTCAACTCAAGAGTTAAGCCTTAATAACACAAGAAATAGGAGTCAATTTAATGACTTACTTAAATAAACTAAGTAAAGAGTAAAATACCATTTCATAATAAAAACAAACAACTCCTCTCCCCCAAATAAACCCCAAAACAAAAAAACCTAACAAAAACATGTTAAAACAAGTTACCAGTATTGATGCCATTGAGCATAACATGATCTCTCAAGAATTATGAAGCATCATTATAGATGGTGGGTATTTTATTATATTTATTATATTTTATTACATTTAACTTTATTATATTTAAAGACATAGGTCTTTACCTTTTTAGTACTTTTTGACCATTTACTTTAATTACTCTAAAATAATTATTTTAATTGTTTTTCTCTCCATTGAAATTTGAGCATTCCTCATCTATATACCAAGCACCCAGCAACAATGGATCTGAGGATCTGAATGTGGATGGTGTGATAACACATCTGCTACCAGCGACCTAAAAATATCAACTAAATGTAATAGTTCATTGAGTACATTTAAAAGGCACTTTAGTGCTCAATATTTTTAATACATAAAACAATTAATGACAGAGGAATAAACTAAGGTGCTTTTAATTCTTGGAGTTGAAAAATATTAAAATTAAATAATTCCTGTTTAATCAACTTAATTTTTATAAGACAAAAAGGAACATGAAGTTCCCCAAGACAATAATTTAAAACACAAATTTCCAGAATGTCTGAAGACTATAATGAATATTTTTTAAAATTATAAATCATGGCTAGATGTTTAGAGTATAAACCTGATGAATTAAATTTTAATAAGGACACTAGAAGAACAGTGCTCATGAGTAAGTTTAAATGACTATATAACATTTTGTTTTTACTTTTACACATTTCATTTTCAGTTAATGAAATCCTTCCTGTTTTTTTTCTATTTCATATAGTATTGTTTTGTGCATGAAAATTATCCTAATGAGAAAAATATGGGGCATGTTTATAAGAATACTACTCCCTTGCCTTTACTTTCAAACACAATATAAGAGGAACAGTTACTACTCAAGGGTTTTTGAATAGAAAAATTATTCTGAAAATTGCTCTGAGTGGCTCATGCATGTGTAGTAAACAATTTTACCCATTTAATGGATGGCAGGGGAAAGAAATTCTCAAATTTATTTTTATCATGTTAAGTGTCAATCAGTTATGTGAAATTGAAAGCATGCTTTCTACCCCATTTGTACATTGCCAAGTCTGTTCAGATGTTAAAGCTAGCTCTCAGAGGCATCATAAATATGTTTACCCTATATCTTAGATTGCGTCCATATGCTAGAAAAGTACTGTTTAAATTGGTAGAGAAAATAACCTTTTCATCTACAACAAAAATATGCACCTAAAAAAAAACAACCAACCTCCATGCAATGCTAAAAAATGATAGCTTTTCATGGACTTTCTGTTCCCTCTTCATTCTAAAATTTTGCATTACTATATTTTACTACCTCAAGACTTTATGTCCTTTTTATCCAAATGCTCTGGTTAACACTATAAACCAAGATCCAGAAACTATTGAACAAGTTCCTGATGTTAAAATATCAAATCATTTGGTTTGAACAACTGTCATTATTATATTCTTTTTAGAAAAATATGCTTTTGGAGATCATGCTTACAGAATATACTCATGATTTCAATCCCACACAATATTTTAATTCCATAAGGTGTGTGGGTGGCTATTTCAAATTGACATAGTTTTGTGTTATTTTTTACATGCAAAAATTATTATCAGATGGAGGGGAAATTAAATATTCTGAATGTGATAAAAAAAACCTCAGTGTTCTTGACTTATATTACCAACTGCTAACTACTGCTAAAATTTACCCATTTTTGGAAAATGAACAACCTTGACAACATCAGTAGTCTTAACAAAAAATAAAAATAGACCTTTGTCAAAATATCTGAACAAAATTCTTGTGTTAAATGGATCAATATATAAATATGAGGAAAAACTGATAAATGATCCATTCTCCTATCAAATCATTTACTGATATTTACTGACTAAAATATTTTATAAAATGTACTTTGATTTTTAATATGGGTGAGTATTTTTAGGTCAATTGTATATTTTATGATATATATTTTAATAAGAGAATAAATATAACACTTCACAGAAAATTTTGCCCTTAATTTTCAGTCATTGGATATTTCAAATGATAGGAAATTAAGCCTCTTTTGTCTAACAAGGACATAGCAATATGCTTACCGATAACCTAATGTACCATAGTATAGGATAAATTCAATAGCTCTCAGTAATTAATATTAGAAGGAAACTGATATATCTCACATTATGTCATATGTTTTGCCAGGTTGTCATAGATATACACATGAAATTTTAATATTAGTGAACCTATAAAATAATGGGGTTTATAAACTAATTTTTTGGGGAAGCATAATCTTTTGTTTTTTATTCAAGTATAATTAACATACAGCATTATGTTAGTTTTGAGTGTACAATATATTGATCCAACAATTCTATTCATTATTCAGTGCTCATCATAGTAAGTGTACTCTTAATCCCCTTACCTATTTCACCCATACACCCACCCACTTCCCCTCTGGTAACCACCAGTTCATTCTCTATATTTAAGAGTCTTTTTTTTTTTCTTGTTGTTTGTTCTATAAACCAGCATTTTAAGCATCATTCTGGAATAATGTTTAGGTTGTCATAGGAAGAAATGATAGCTACATATTCACTGTGCTTTATTTTTTAAATTATTTTCTAGTCTGGTATGGGAAAATATAACATAGCATTAGTGCTTTATTTTTTATTTTTTCCTAAATTCTAGTGAATTTATTTTTTATTCCATGTTTTATTTTTTTCTAGTCTGGTATGGGAAAATATAGCATATCATTAGTGCTTTATTTTTCATTTTTTCCTAAATTCTAGTGAAGGAAATGGATTTCTTGATTTCTAGTGTTTGGAAATTTGTTTGCAAAAGCTTGTGTTCTCTCTTCTACAAATATGTTTTTTATATCTCTAATGTTAT